>NC_050193.1:17103380-17415880 GCF_008315115.2 Sander lucioperca
AATAAAATTGCTATTAATTGTGCAGCCCTAATGTACAGTATGTATTTCAATTAGGCTGATACTACTTAGCCTGTTAAAAACAGTTGTATAATATCTCCTGTAGCTATGGGCTTTCCAACGTTCCAATGTAAAGAAACAACCCTGATGATGTCACATGGGTTATTTTGGCTTGGGCTTGTGACTTAAACTTTTCATGATAAGCCTGTGTTACAAACTGGAGGTGAAAGAAGTAGGTATTTAGGATATAAGGGTCAGTTGTTGGGATATTTCAGTGTGGACCAAAGTGGTGGACCAACTGACCTGACCCACAGTGCCAGTCCTGAAACCGCTAGCGTGGCTAATAATGCAGCCAGAGGAGTGTAATCTTAACTTGAAACAATTAACTGAATGCAAGCTGAATACTGCTTTTATGAGCGAGAAGAACAAGTAAATGTCAAAGGAAATGTGTGTTATATTTAACTCAAATGTACAAACCTGGATCATGGAGAAGGGGATCTCAAAGCTAAAACTCTCATTGAAGTAAGGATTCAGAGTGTTTTGTTTGACTGACGTCTTCTTCTTCTTTATTCGCTTCCCATTGTGCTGCAGCACCACCTTAACAAAGGGATCTGAGAGAGAGAGAGAGAGAGAGAGAGAGAGAGAGAGAGAGAGACACGACATCAGGCAGTGGATCAAGAGAGCCAGCAGGAAAACTGTGATGGTAGGTGTCCACTGCCAAGCCTCATTTGCATGCTTCCCATTCATAGTCTAAGGGAAGCATGGGCGCAATTAATTTTGGTAGCGTTGCGGCAGCTTTCGACAAGCGGGGCGTTGAGTTGACCGTGACTCATTTGCATAAAGTTGAATCCAGGCTATTTTATGCCAATAAGGAGCCTGCAGCTCGACTCGTCGTCTCTCAGGAACTCATGAAAATCTTTTTAACTGACCGTTGTCGATCTAAAATGAAGACAGATTCACCAACTGCATAGCCTATGTCTCCCATAAAAACATTGGTTAACTGTTTTTCGTAAAATAAGAGACGCCACGATGGTCTGTTTTGAAATTCGGGAGCAGACAGCCCCACGTGAAGCATTCGTCCAATCAGCTGTAGCCATCCCGGTTGTAGGAGAGTGTAGCCTGTTTTTTTTGCTTGTCAGTCGTCAGTGAAAAAAAAACTGACAACTGCTAGTGGCAAGCCCACCAGCGTGCAATGCTGGGAAGCGGGGCGATGATTGCCGTAAAAATAACGCCACAGTGGACATGAACCATAACTGCCATTCATTAACAGTCTTTAGTACAAGCATGCAGGCAAGTGTGTGTTTTTACCTGACAGTCCTCCAACATCCATCTTCTTCAAGTTCTTGGCTTCCATGATGTTAACTGTTAGCTTACCGGCCGTAGGGACATAACGAAGGGAAATGCAGATATCACCTAGCTTCTCTTGCTGTGAAGGACATTACATATACATGGATGAGTTATCATATTGCACAGGGCTTTGGTTGCTTTAAATGTTGGTAATGACGGTTAAATTCATTGTATGTTTCAGTGGATGTCAAAAAAAATCATCTACCTCCTCTTTCTCTCCTCCAACCAGATCCTTCCATTCATGTATTGGCTGTGCAAGGTCTATACTGTTCATGGGAATCTTGATCTCGCCGATGGTGTCATGTTTACCAAAACGGTCAAAGTCAAACACCTGTAGCACCAGAATCTGACCACCCAACTCATTATAGGGTATCTGGAAAGGGATCATATAAAAAAAGTGCTTAAGATGCTTCGATGTTCATGCTGAACAGTTTACAAATGCTACTGATAATATGATCAAAACAATTTAATTGTAAAGTTTACTGTTCATTCCTTCACTGCTCTCCAGTATTGATGTACAGACCTTAAAGGTGAAGGTCTCATTGAAGACCGGACAGAGGTTCTTGCGCTGGACTTTGGTCTCAAACTTCTTCTTCTTGTCTGGCAGCATGTAGACTTTGACGTAGGGATCTGAGGTCCCCCCTAAATCCATGGCTGGGAGGTCCTGAGCCTGGAGGATGCCGACTATCAGCTGGAGAAGGACGGAGAGATAAGATTAAGCAAAGATCCACTATACTAAAGAAGCACATTTCAAGCAGCGCCAATGGTATGAAACAGTATGCACTTCCTGTCTCCTAAATGGGTGTGACCGCTTGAAAGTGTAGTTAATGTTGTGTGGATGGATGAAAAGTTGTATTTGTATAATTTATGAATATTGTCTTTTGCTAACATGTAAAAGACATATTTAGCATTGCGGAATAAGTTTTTTTTTTACCACGTTCACCAACGTTAGTTGACATTAGCTTATCAGTGTTGCCACATCTCGCGAGAGTTTGTCCCTGAGATAGAAATGGGTCGGAACAAAGTTAATTTTCTCCTGATGTGCCATTTTAGTGTCAGCATGTTCAGGAGATATGTGGCTTGTGAAAAATGGCTCCAATATTTACTTTGGTGACTATGAGGCGAAAGAATCGGTCATAATCTGCGTTCAAGTTCACTTCTCCCATTGGAATCAATACACTCAGGACCTGCCGCTAGTCTCCTAAAGAGGCGTGGCAGTGGAGAAACCCACATGACACAGATAGAGGAAATTACTCCGAGTTGGGGCGTCAGTTCTAAACTGTGTCTGGTTTAAGCATTCCTGGGTCCTAAATCCTGAAATGAAGCTAGCTTTTCAGAATAAAGGGTGCCATCTTTACTGGGTCCTTCTATGGTTTGGGCTCATTAATTCTTTCGTTTCTGTGTTTGGGAGGTTTGATATTGGTGTGTGCTTGCAAAATACTACGTGCAGGTGTGTGTATTGGGTGTACCTGGTTATCAGTAAAGTTATAGTCCAGTGAGTACTCCAGTTTGCCAAGGTTTTCCTTCTCCTCATCTTCCTTCCCTTCCTCTCCCTCCTGGAAGAAACACAGCATAGTTAGCCATTAACAGACAACAGTATTAAGGTCACACATTTCAAAAGACGTCAATATTGACCATACAGTGAAAATGACATGAGATAGGAAAAGGTTTTAAATATTCGGAGGCCTGGGTCTTAAAAATACACTATGGAGAAATATATTAATGAGCGGGCCCCCGTTTTCTTTGTCAAAATGTAAAAAAAAAGTTTTAATCAAAAATTGCCTTTGCAATGTTTAATGAGCATGAAATGCATTCATGTATTTTGGTGAGTAACACTGAATGTTAACACTACTATAGTTTGTATAGTTTGTTTACAAGAAAACTTCACAGGGCACATTTGTGGTTCCACTGTGGTTTCCTTTTCAAAAAGAAAAGAAATTCCAGCACACACTTTTAACCTCTGCATTTGGTTTATTTGGTTGGTTTTGGTTGTTTTTTACTGGCCAAATAAACTGTGTGCTGGAATTGTATTTCTTTTTTAAATGGATCTTTGGGGAGAAATAATTCCCTGCACCACAAAAGAGACAAAACAAGTGGTGTGCGTGTTGCTTACTCATCCACTGTGGTTTCCCACATAATAGCCACCCTTTGAAGATCATACTGTTGTGAATAATGTTACATTCCACATTCCATTCTGTGAGTCTGAAGAAAGTCACTCTCGTCCGTTTTATGTGTATCCTAAATTGCAACACTCTTATCCTTTCCTTTCCTGATCGGATTGTTTCATAACACATACTATCAGTAATCACGGACAAGCATTAGGCCTATAAGCATTGATAAAAAAAATACTAATTGTTTTATCCTTTTGGTTTTGCAACAAGTAAAGGTTTTACATAAGTATTTGAAATAATCTATATTTTATATTTTATTCTTGTTACTACAAGCTTCTGCAATCCCAAAGGAACAGCAGCTGTTACTCTGTCATCCATTTTGGCTGTTGTGCCCAGTTTAAGATGTCAATTCGTTACTACTAGTCTCAACATGGATAAAAGCCAAACAGCTGTGGACTGTGAAGCAGTGATTGCAATCAGATACAAACAGTGGAGCTCTAACTGCTGCTAACTCTATCTGTTGGCCTGTGGAGAGCGTAGTCAGCCATGTACTGTTACACATGTCCCCAGTTGCATCTTTTCACCTGCCTTTAAGGAGTAGTTCATTTTGAGAAATATGCCTATTTGCTTTCTTGCCAAGAGTTAATTGAGAAGATCAATGCTACACTCATGTCTGCACATTAGCTAAACCTGATGCTGCAGCCAGCAGTTGGTTAGCTTAACATAAAGGGGAAAACAGCTAGCCTTGCTCTGTCCAAAAGTATCAAAATCCACCTACCAGCACCAGCATTCTGTACCTTTGGACAGAGCTTTTCCCCCCTGTTTCAAGTCTTCATGCTAAGCTCAGCTAACCAGCTGCTGGCTCTACGTATTTATCCTATAAAACACGTGAAAAATGAATCTTCTCATCTAACTATCTGCAAAAAAAGAGACAAAGAATATTTCCCAAAATGTCAAGCTATACCTTAAAAACAAATAATGGGAACTGTATTCTGGCTTGTATCCTCAATGTTTTTCTTAAAGCTATAGTGCTTAGGTTCTGTTGCCCCCATGAGGAATTCTAAGTAATGACAACAACACTGTTGGTGCATCCGCATGACGCAAGGCTTAAGGCTCTGACACACCAACCCGACGGCCGACCTTCAGCAGACAAGGCAGTCGGACTAACTGCCTCCCCGAGTTGGTCAAAAAAGTGCCTCGGAACACACCGAAGCAACGCCGACTTGAGCGTACGTCCTGCGCGTGCACGAGACGTAATACGTCTCCATAAGAGCAGGCGGCGCTATTCTGTATTGTCGCCCAAAAAATGAAAACCGGCAGCTGATTGGACGAACGTATCACGTGGATCTGGCTGCTCCTGGATTTTACAACCGGGCATAATGGTGGCTTCGTTCGGAATACGATCCCATATTTTACGAAGGTAGTTCACCGAAACGTGTTTCTGAAAACATTTTAAGCGAGAATTAGACCATGCAGTTGCTGAATCTGTCTTCATTTCAGATCGACAAAGGTCAGTTTAAAATATTTTTGTCAGATTTTGAGAGCCGTTAGTCAGGCTCATCCCGCTCGTCATTTCCGGGTTAGCGCTCCACCAATCAGATTGGCCATTGAGTCTGACTGCTGCCTCCCGATTCAACATGTGAAATTGGCCCAAATGAAGTCCGACGGCTCCTCCGACTGACGACGGCACGGAACACACCGAACACTCGAGTCACTGACCTCGCCAGACTGTCCGACGACCGATAATCGGGTTGGTGTGTCAGGGCCTTTAGGTGATCGCACACTGTGTAGTAGAAAACATTATGGAAAAAAACAGAATTTCCATGTGACAACTCAGGAATCCACGTGGCAGAACCCCTCTACGGCATTTCTCACCTTCTTATCATCTCCATCCTCTCCATCTTTGTCCTTCTTCCTGCGCCCTCGTCCTGCCTTCCTCTCTCGGACCTTCTTGGGCTTCTTAGCACCGAAGCACTTCTTGTAGATGCAGAATCCCATGCAGGCGATAAGAGCAAGGACTACAACCACAATGGCTCCCACCGCCCACATGGGCACTGAAGAAAGGAGGAGAAAGGCATGTTACACTGTGTAGTTTTATAGGAAACAACAGTGACACTGCCTACTGAGGTGAACTGGATTTGTGAGGCATTTTGGAAAAGCAATTTCTAAACAATGTAAGATTGTTGTCATGTAAAAACCTTCTTTGGTTGTAAATAAGTTTGAAGTTTTTTAGCCATGCTAGCATTGCAGCTATGTGGTTGGCAATGCCACTCTGTCTGTTAATTGGCTACTGCTGGTCTAGTCTGAAATATTTCAACAAGAATTTAAAGGATTAGCATGGGATTTTGGCAGATGGTAGACGACTGGCGGACAACACCCTTTGGACAGCACGGGAAAAAACTATGCCATGTGCTACTTCTGCTATGGTGATGTTATATTGTTTACAAAGAATGGAATTAGATACAATTATTTTGTGTCTTTTCTTTTATGCAATTATTGTTGTAATGCATGTAGCTTCTTGTAATATCTCTGTAGGATTCCATGCTCTGATCACATAATTCCGTGTGTTGTTGCAACTTTAGCTTCTTGTTGTCTAGATCAGCCATGTTTTTTTTCTTCGTAATATCAGGTAGTAAATGCTGTCATGGAGTACAGCAAAAAGTTAAAATATTTCAACTTTGAATGGCAACGCCGTCTACCGTTGCCATAGTCTATATCCACGACATTTCACTTCAGGGATTGTTCAGGTGCCGCCGGAAATTCCGTTGGATGTCCCTCATTTCATCCGGATATCCGTTACCTTCCACTTTCTTTGTGTTGTAATTCTAAACTCTGGTGGATTTATGAGGACTATGGTTAACTGCTCCTCAGATCTCTGCAGGGTAAATCCAGACAGCTAGCTAGACTATCTGTCCAATCTGAGTTTTCTGTTGTACAACTAAAACAACCTTTGAACGTACACATGTTCCACCAAAACAAGTTCCTTCCCGAGGCTATTTTGTAGAGAACCGTTGCTCTGTCCAGCACCTAGCGCCGCCCAAGATGATTGTGATTGGTTTAAAGAAATGCCAATAAACCAGAGCACGCTTTTCTCCCATCCCGGAATGCTGTGTGGACTAAGTGAGACTATCATGGCAACAGGTGGAGTATACATGCTGCCTCCTGTTTACCCCGGCACGTGCATGCCCAGTATACGAGAATGTTGATGATATATGATGTTTGGATGTTTTAGTTTAAACGCAAATTAGTTCTTCTACTGGAGACCCTCCGCAGCAGCACTGTGGAGGAGGGTCTGGCAATGCAAGACTACCGCTGCCAGTTTTCTCTGCTGGCCTCACCTAATTTTAGCGCCCTGCTCTCGCCCATTAAAATTATATCTGGTTTGCCGTCTATGATCTGCCTGAATCCATGCATAGTCTTGTTTCATAAATTGAAGCTCAAACCTGCAATAACTAATGTTTTTTTGCCCACTTCAGAGCAGCAAAAACATTTGCTCTGTTTTTGGTCTCTGTCAACGGCTCTTCAGCTAAAAAGTCAAAATGCTGTCTGCTGAGCAGGTAGTGTACAGTGGGTTTTTAGAGCTTTTTAGCTGAAAACAGCTGCCTGCTGCGGCCGACAACATCGCTACAAGAGTGGTGAGAGTGAGCCAAAAAAGTAAAGTTGCAGCCGGACAGCTAAATAAGGATCCTAAACTCTAAAATGGGGGGAGCTGCAGATTCTGGTGATAATTCTCTGTAGTTTCATCTCTACGAGCGATCCCTTTATCATAGTAATTATAGCTGCTTTAACCATTGGGTCACCACTGTTGGATGAGCGAAATCTCTTACATATGAAAGACTATTCGATCATTTCCAACGTTTTTTCAAATTCCTGCAAAGTTCACATAGGGGTAGAACATTTTCAGTGTCGGGTATGCCTTTAAAATGGTGGGGATTCAGCCTGAAGACCATGATTAATTGCAGTGCAATACAAAAGTTTATTTGCGTAAAAAGTCAAATGTATCACTTATTTTCTTATAAAGAGTTTATACCGTTATTAGTGTTATTTTTTTATCATTTATAACTTTTCATATTTACATTTTTTACATTACATTTACATTTTTTTGGCCGAAAGTGGGCTTCCATACCATTGGCTAAGAAGCCCAAGAGTGTACAAAGTGTTTTTTTTAGCTCGTGAAGGGTGTGTCTCCATAATACTTCCAAAATACTACACTCCTCTACTATAACGTCTGTTGAACTTCTCTTGCAGAAGGCATTTAAACCTCGGTTCAATACACAGCCGTTTTTTGCCACCTGTAGAAGACACACATGAATGGTACAAGACAAGAAATGACTTACTCTTGAGTTTATGATCTTGAAAAGCAGAGCAGAGTGGTCACATGAAGAGATGAGAGAGGACAGAATAGAGACATGAAAAACATGAGAATCGAAAATGAGATGACATGATGGCTTGTTGATGGTATGTAGGTAATAGATTGATTCTTTTTTAGTTTGCATGTGTCTGTGGGTCTATGCATACACAGCTTCATCTGCTAAACTGGCTTTAATTTTTAACCGACTAGAACAACATTGAAAATACTATCGCCACACAAGCACTTGGGGACTCACTGGGGGATTTAATATTTCACTTTGTAAAGTGTCTGTGTGTGTGTGTGTGTGTGTGTGTGTGTGTGTGTGTGTGTGTGTGGGGTTCTCATTTAGTCTTTGAGAACACACAAAATTTAACTTAATTTGGATGTGCAACAACAGCTTTAGGCATAATTGTGTTTGCATTGTCCTTATGTGTGCTCACTTGGCAGGTGCGTGAGCTCATTGAAGAACTTGCTCTTCATGTTGGCGAACTGGTGGTTGGAGCGGTGCGAGGGGGATGAGTGAATTGGAGGGGGCTCCCGCTCCTCCTCCTCGGCCGCCCTGCGGAGTCGCGCCCCAGTCAAGCTGACCAATCGCATCTCTGCTCTGTGAAATCAAAGGAGAGCAGACAACAAATGGTCAGCAACTTTGTAATCAATTGCGGTGACATTAAAACTTCAACAAAGAGCTAACAACACATTTGTTCTCTCTTCAGATGTGTCCTTCATTTAAACATCATGCTATTTGACCTTTCACCTGGCTTTAATCTCTTTAATCCTCTCTCGCTCGCTTCACTCTCATGCCTCTCACTATTTATTCACTCTTTAGTTTTAAGCTTTAAGCTCACAAAGACAAACTATACTCATAAAGGGACAAAGGTTTTTATTTTATTGAGGTTTTACTGAAAAAGAAGTAGATACATGGTGAGGAAATTCAGTGGTAAAGGAAGTACTCAATTTTTTTTACTTTAGTTAAAGTAGTAATACCATAATGTAAAAATAATCTTGAATTCAAAATGTAACATGTATTCAGCATTTAAATGTCATCACTTGTTGAAGTGGAGTTAATTCTAGCTGCTTTATGTTGGGTAGTTTAATCTGTAACAGTGGTTAGCTAATCATATATTTATATATATTTTTATATATTTATCATATTATATTTGTAACAAAACTCTCAAACTGCAGAGTAGCATGTAATTTGTACAATATTATCCCCCAAATTGTAGTGGAGTAGAAGTATAATGTAGCATAAAATAGAATTAAGGATGGAAGTCAAGTGCCTTTATAATTCTACTTAAATACAGTACTTTAGCCTACATTAGCATATTTTAGCCTACTTACGCAAAGGTTTCAGGCGAAAGCAATACAATATGTTTTGGACTATACATTTTAAAAACATGATTTTAAAGTATATAATTCAGGGAAGGGTTAACAACACAAATGCCCTATCCTAATTATTAAGTAAAATAACTACATGATGTTTTTTGTGAGTGGGAAAAAATTTTCATGTAAGCCTCCAACTTGTAGTTCAGAGTCGGAGAAATTGGAGAAAGTTTTGACGCCAACAACATGGTGATAAGAACTACAGACATGTCAACAAACTGTTGGTAGAATGGCTGCAAATGCACAGGCAGTTTTATCAAAATAAAATCCAATAATAACACTCAATACAATTGATTCAACTAATTCTATAGGAGCTATAATTACACTTTTACACTGGTTTTTCTTGGTAACGAACTGCTACAAATACGGAAGACAACAAAAGTAGCTAATTTAGGCTATTTATCTGATGTGGTTACAAGGTTAGCACTGGGGCTAACCACTTGAGAATAATGCACAAACACTTCCAAGTCAGAATAAAGGATGATTTTCCTGTTCTTCCCATTGTGACAGCATTGTTTGAATGCAATAGGTACTTCACATGCTAGTTCTTTAGCAAACTGACTAGCAAACAACCAGTCACTGGCTGGATAGCTTTTTGGCTAACGTTAACCAGAGATGTAAAGTATATATTTAGTACAGGGCTTCAGTACACTTTGGAGGTATTTGTACTTTACTTAGTTTTTTTATTATGTGCACATTTATACTTTTACCCCCACTATTCAAAATTAAGTGGTTATTAGCAGGGGCATAGCACAAAATTCTGGGCCCTGTAGAAAGGCATTTTCTATGGGCCCCCCCGCATCCACAGCTATTCATTCTAGCATCTTTTTGGGCCCTCCTCACATGAGGGCCCTGAGCACTCAGTCCCCTTTTTCCCCCCAGTCCGACGCCCCTGGTTATTAGCATTAATAAGCAGTTTCTCTAACTTCTCAAGCTTAATTACCTCAACCAAGGAGGTTATGTTTTTGGTTCGGTTTGTCCATTTGTTTTTTGGTTTGTTTGACTGTAAACAGGATTACAAAAAAACTAATGGCCCAATTTTCAATAAACTTGGTGGAGGCGAGTAGCATGGGCCAAGGAAATACCCATTCAATTTTAGAGCGGATCCGAATCACTGAGGGGATACGCAAATTATTTTGCTCTTTTGTTAAAATTGCTAGATAGGGAGTTTGTGCTGCATTTATGTGGTGTTCATATTTCATGGCTCAACTTTGCTCTTCCTTAAACTGCTGCTATCACTCCTGTACTTAAGAAACCTGGTGCAAATCCGACCTAAATAATTTTAGACCAATCTCCAACCAGCCTTTTATCTCAAAAATCTTTGAAAAAACTGTTGCTGCACAGGTCCATAATCATCTCATCAACAATAACCTCTATGCATAGTTTCAATCTGGTTTTCACCCTCTCCACAGCACAGAAACAGCACTAGTCAAGGTCACCAATGACCTACTGATGGCTGCTGACTGGTTTTCTCACCATACTCATCCTCCTTGATTTGACTGCTGCCTTTGATACCATCTCTCACAATATCCTCTTGGACCGTTTAGCCTCCATTGGTGTCATCAATACATCACTCAAATGGTTCACATCCTACCTCTCTGGCCGCACTCAGTTTGTACAACTTAAAAATGTTCAATCACAACCCTCCCCAGTTACCAGTGGTGTTCCCCAGGGCTCAGTCCTGGGGCCCCTCCTTTTTATAATTTACTTACTTCCTCTAGGTTTTATTTTCAGGAAATACAATATTCAATTTCACTGCTACGCGGATGACACCCAGCTCTACTTGTCCACCAAACCCACTTCCCTTCTCCCGCTGTCTTCCCTGTCTGACTGTTTAGATGAAGTTAAAACCTGGTTCACTCATAACTTCCTCAAACTAAACAGTAACAAAACTCCTTTAGCCCTACACTCCATCCCGAACACTCCAATCCTCCTCTTCCTCACTGCTTTTCACTCCTTCTGCCCGCCTGTCCACAATGGGGTTTAGAGCCTTCAGCCATTCTGCTCCTTGCCTTTGGAACTCCCTCCCGCTATCCATCCATACTAGAGTCTCTACCCACCTTTAAAACCTCCCTTAAAACCCACCTTTTCCGAAAGGCCTACCCCACATGACCCCACTCTCCATCAAAATAATGGATAGATTGCTTTATTTTAATTTTCTATCTCAATCTTTTAAATGTGTTTGTTAACTGTATTTTTGCTTGTTTTAACTGTAAGGTGTCCTCGAGTGCTATGAAAGGCGGCCATAAATAAAATGTATTATTATTATTATTATTATTATTATTATTATTATTATTATTATTATTATTATTATTATTATTATTATTATTATTTCTTGTCCCGCAAATAGTGAAAACAGCTATGAATGTGTTGTTTAAACGCTCTGGCCAACAAAATACAACACATCTCCTATGTAGCGTCCATGTAGTTTCCACATTAAGACTTAAAGCTCATGAACACACCTAAGGACCATTTACACAGCACACATTTTGACTGGTCATAGCAGGAAGCACAGGTGTTACTAATAACATTAACGAGGCTCTGTTTTTTTATTTAAATGTCAGCCATGACAGTGTGACAATGAGCAAGCACAATATTAGGACTCTGAAACTGAAGGAGCTAATTGGAATTCAATCATCACTCATTTTATTATTTACACCTCTACTTTTTCTACTGTAGCATGTCAAATTTTTTCTGCCTATTAAGTACACAATTCCAATACAAATACAATCTTAACAAAATGGAAATTAGAATTTGTAAAAAAAAATATTCCTGCTTTGTTTTATTTCCAAACCCCATGTTGAAAGATATTAGTTTAACCCTTTAACGAGGAATAATTTGAATTTACCTCAGGCTTAAAAGGTGTATAAAGTGCAACTAGAAAACATACCTTCTGCCAAATCCCTGCCTGTGGCCCTGGGTAGAAGCAATAAAATAATCATAAGAATCTCTTAAGGACTTCTGTGCCCTGTAAAAAGTTCAGCTTGTCAGTTGTTGCACACAGGCTGACATTTAAACACACATATGCCCCACCCATGGTGGACATCCCTCTGTCGCTGCACAGCGATGTAACAGGATTAATTGCCAAAGGTAATCCAAAAATCCCTCGGCTTTAACAAATTAAGTACAGTTTGCCTCTCTGCATCTCCTCCCCTTTCTCTGCCCATCCCACCATTATCTCTCCTTCCTCCCTCTCGTCTGTTGTCCCCGTCTGTCTGTTATTTATCCTCCCTCGTGACAGCTGGAATAAAGACCTACACACACAGACGTACACATCATATTCACAAAATGAAATGTGATTCAGGTGGCGAGCTGTGTTACATCAACCCTTTTACCTCCCTGGACTGCATGAGCAGAGGATTAGAGAGGGGGACCTGAGTGTGTCAGTGTGTGTGGTAGCTCGCTAGCTGAGCTTAGTTAGTATAGCTAGATAGATAGATAGATAGATAGATAGATAGATAGATAGATAGATAGAAAAACAGGGGAGATAGGGGGAAACAGCTAGCCTGGCAGTGATAAAAGGAAATCAAAATCAAATAAAACATAACTTTTTTCTTGACCAGGCACAGTAACTTCCTGGAGTCTTTGGTAGTTGCCTGGCAACTGCCCAGAGCCAAGAAATAGTTCGCCACATCCCACTGTAAAATGGCAGATTTTCGTTTTTACACTGCAAGTTTTGCACAGATGTACAAATGATATAGTTATTAGTGAGCTTTAGAAATGCAGGTAAGCAGATTTGGTTTACTTTAGACAGAGCCAGCCTAGCTGTTTCCCCCTTGTTTCCAGTCTTTATGCTAATGGCAACTAACACCTAACTGCTGCTAGGTTTTAAGCCGAGTTTTGAGCCAAAAGCGATCTCCATGTACGCAAGTGTTTTTAGCTCCAGTAGAAGAACTAATCTGTGTTTAAACTAACACGCCCAAACAGCATATATCATCAACCTTCTTGTATACTGGGCATGCGTGTGCCGGGGTAAACAGGAGGGAGCATGTATACTCCACCCGTTGCTGGTAGTTGCCATGGTAGTTGCCATGGTAGTCTTGCTTTGCCAGACCATCCACACGCTTTGGAGCGGAGGAGGTTCTGGCTAGTCCACACAGCATTCCGGGATGGGAGAAAAATGTGCTGTGGTTTATTGACATTTCTTTAAACCAATCACAATCGTCGTGGGCGGTGCTAAGCTCCGCACGGAGCTGCTGTGAAATAATCGTGCGAGAGAAAACTCAGATTAGACAGATAGTCTAGCTAGCTGTCTCAATTTACCCTGCAGAGATCTGAGGAACAGTTAACCATGGTCCTCATAAATCCACCAGAGTTTAAAATTCCAACACAACGGACATCGGCGAAAATACATGCATTTGGTGGAATTTCCTGCGGCACCGGAACAATCCCGGAAGTGGAACGTCAAGGATATAGACTATTGCCATGGTAACGTTAGTAGCTTAGTCTCAGAGAATGAGACATCATGACTAATAAGACCCAATCAGGCAGCAAAACATTGGCGCCGGTGTCGGTGTTGCCAAAGGTCTCCGTTTGCGGCCACAACCCTGCAGATTCCAAACCAAAACGGGTCAGAAGTGTTTTAAAATCTCTTCCATTAGGGGCTCTGAAATGCCAGAGCAGTGTGAATGCGGGGTGTAAACATAGCAAAAGATATTCGTTTTTAAACCAAAACGTAGAAATGTAAATGTAGCCTGAGTTATCTCATCCATTGGATACATACACGCTGAACTGGTCGTCAGTGATGAAGTGTTAAGTAAGAAGTTTCTAACTTTCAGTTGGTGACCTAACTTAAGACAGACAACAGCCTTTTAGACACATCCTTTGTATTTTCACAGTAGTGTTTTTTTTATGAATTTGCACTGCTGAAATCCACAAATTTAATTGACATACATTTTATGCTACACATTGATACCATATCATGAAGATATATGGCAGATGGAAGCTAGGTCTGGTGTTTTACTCTCCATTACATCCCTGATGGTCAGGGTTTGACTGATAAGGGATTGTTTTCAATTCAGTAGCATTTTGTGTCTTTATGCAATATTGTAGGGGGAGGGGGGGGGAGCATTGACACTTGTATGTATGTTGTATGGCAAAATTCACTTTGTGTAGTGCCAAATATGTCCATAATAGGAATTAAGTATGGTTTAATCTGATCATTTTAATGGCCAATGAATACAAGTATGCACTGTAACTGTCTGAGTGCAAAACCCCTGAAACATTTTTGAAGGAGCAGCCAATATACAAAATAAAATACAATTAAATTAATTAAAATAGCTAAATGGACCTCAATCATATCAATCAATACCATATCAATACCCACTGAACTCTTTGTCATTCTGCTGTTTCTGCCCGGACTCTGCATGTTGCATAATGACATTTTAGTTCAAGTTCAGGACACCCCAAAATCAGGATGATGACCACAGTTGTTATCTGGGTCACAGCAGATTAAGGCTGGACCGCTGCCAAAATCTTACATCAGTGAGTCAGAAACCTGATCAGGTTGATGAAGGAATACATGTCTCTGTCCGGATATTGCACGATGGGGAAATCACACTGCTGATATGAAAACACTCCCAACAAATATACTATTTTACATCCTGGTTCGTAGTTTGGAAAAACAAAGATTAGAAGACAAAATGAGAGCAAAGAGAAATATGAGGTGAGGTTGCTGTGGGGTAAAAAGAATGCAATGAATCTATTTCAAGGCTAAATTAGACGATGTTTAGGTTCTTAAAAGCAAAGGCTAAAATATAAAGACATTAAAAACTAATGCCACAGACAAAAAGGTCTGTCAACAGGGACATGGTTTGTCAAAATATGACAACAACCTTTTATATTAACATACTGTAGGAAATAACAGTGGTTGACATAGTAAACAAAACTCACATCATGAACAATAAAACGTGAGTCGTTGTGTGGCAAAGATCCACCAACGCTTGCAAAGTAATGGCACAAAAAGCTGAGAGAAAAGGTTCTGTATGAAAAATTACACGTGTGTGTGCGTGTGCATGCGTGTGTGTGTGCGTGTGCATGCGTGTGTGTGTGTGTGTGTGTGTGTGTGTGTGTGCGTCTGTGTGTGTGTGTGTGTGTGTGTGTGTGTGTGTGTGTGTGCTTTACATTATGCCACTTTGGATGTTTACTCTTGATCTCCTTTATGGAACAATTTACAGTATAGTGATGAAAATCAAAGCTTGATTGGAAGCTTTCAGACACATCTCGGTGTCTCTATCTCATATAACACTTAGTGCAAAACCAAAATGTCATTCCACGAGGAGCAAGAGACCACCGACAGCAATGTATTTACTCTGAAGACTGCTGCATGTAGTTCTTAGGGGCTCTATCTTTAGCAATGCTACACAGACAGACAGACAGACAGAAAGAAAGAAAGAAATTCACAATTACTGTACCATTATTTCAATGTTTCTAGGCTATAAACATGGCTGTGCCTGTGATTATGAGTTTGCCTTTTTAATCCTCATATCAGGCAATTTAATTTGACCTGTGGCGACCTGTAAAAGTGATGCTGCTTGATCATTTTAGACAAGATAACTGCAGTTAAAATAAAGGCTTTCGACTGTTTGCTGTATATTTGCAGCTTTCTACAAAAAGCCACAAGCGCCAAGAAACCTCACAGTAGCCTTTGTCAAGGTGCAAACAACCATCACCAAGTTGCAGGATTTAAAGGTTATAATACCGGACACAATGTCAGAAACTTCATATAGACTCTAGAGGTAAACATCAGTATTGCGGGTGATTGCACGTGAACACAGACTCTGTAAATAGCCGTACATAAGCCTCCCATAATCCACTTCGACTAATCTTTGCCAGGTTTGGAAAACATCCTGCACAATGCGTAAAATCAAATGTTTCTCTCCTGCAGGAACTTTCACAACGAAATGCATTCGTCAAATGATAGAGAATGAAATAAAAATTAGCTTTAAAGTACAAAATCAAATAGATTAACATTAACCTTGTGCTCCCTGTGAGCATAGCTGCCTCTTAACAGATTTACGGAACGACTGTAATACACAGAGAGAGATTAAACTGCAGCTGAAATTAGTCATTAATGGAAAATGAATCATGTTTCATGATTAAGTCATTTTCAAGTAAATATTTGTTGTTCTTCCTATTTAAGCTGCTATTAAACCAGCATGTGTCTCTTTTTTTAATTCCAGGACTAATATGTTAAAGAGCGCTTTAAATACCGGCTGTTAGGAGGTTTGGGGAACAGGTTAAGGGAATGAGCTTATTTTTCCTGGTATCTTTTGGACGTTATGCAGACACTGCACAATTTGTGTGTTTGATTAAAAATGAATTAAAAAGACAATTGAGGAAAAAAGCATTTGTTGTTTCAAGCACATTGAATGCAATGGTTTGCTTGCCAGCTCTGTTTCTCTGTTTTCAATTAATTGTAAATTGAACACGTTTAAGTTTTTTTTTTACTATTTGTCTGAACACTCCCACATAAAACGCATAATTTGGCCATGGTAACTAATGAGCTAATAACTCTAAAATAATACACAGCAAAAACAGAATATAACTCACCTTTTTAATGTCAGTCCCTCCCTTTGGTTGTTATTTTATTTATGTTGTGCATCCAAATGTGCTCTAGACAAATCCACCACCACTGACTGATTAGAAGTCGTTGCACGTAACACCCCCTCTCTCTTCCCCCTCCCCCTTCTGTGTTAATCTCCACAATATCCCTCACTGCCAACGACTTACTGTCCACCTACACTGCAAAAAAAAAGTCTATCTTCAAGAGACAGTTCATCTAACACTATCTCTTTAAGTCTCATTTCTCTTAAAATCATTGAGAATTTTGTTTACTGTATTCTGGTACTTTGTTTTCAGATACAAGTGTCACTCTGTTGAAAAAGTAAATTTAATACAAATCAGAAAGACTTGCGTTTCAGTAGGTTAAATTGTTTTAACCCACTTGTAATTTTTTAAATGAAACTTAAGATTTGCAAACTCGACAGCTATCGTCTAAGTGATATGTTAATTTCCTAATCTGCTGAAACAGTTGAGGAACGCTGATTTGTATTATTTTAAATACAAATAGGAACGAGATTAGACTATGTCATGGTAAGGTCACCAGCTAATCAGGTAAAATGTGAAAGTGGCTGGTAGATTTGCTACACACTATGGTGTGTATACTGGTGGATGAAAAAGTTCATTTTGAAACCTGGTCATATTTAAAATGATTGTTTTTTTCCCAAAAAGAAGCGGAATTAAAGAGAGTCAAAATTCTCTGTGGTGGGAATTTTGTAGTTGGAAGTCATTCAAAGTATGTCAGTGCTTTCAGTTAAATTGCTAAATCAGTTTCAGCACCCTGGACAGTGGTGGTTCCATTCAGCACCCTGGACAGTGGTAGTTCCATTCAGCACCCTGGACATCAACCAACTGAATAGAGCTGACAGTCATCTTCGCCATGATCTTAAAGTGCCCATATTATGAAAAAATCACTTTTTCTGGGATTTGGGGTGTTATGTTGTGTCTCTGGTGCTTCCACACACATACAAACTTTGAAAAAAATCCATCCATGCTGTTTATAGTGAGATACGGTTTCTGAATGTGTCCTGCCTTCAGTCTCTGGGTGAGCTGTTCAAAATCGGCACGGCTTGTGACGTCACAAGCCGAAACGAGCAGGCTAACCGCAACCATTAGCTCGTAGCGTTAGCATGCTAACGCTATGGCTAACGCTAGCATGCTAACGCTAGCATGCTACCTCGTTCTCAATAGCAAAGCACTGCTACAACACACACAAGTTCACCATAATCTACAAAAGAACTACTTACATGTGCGCCCTCATTTTGAAGTCTCCCAGCTAATCCTGCCTTGTAACTGACCAAAGTTGTAGAAACAGCCTTTCTTTTACTGTCTATGGAGCTAGCTAGCTGACATGATCTACATCTGAGCTACTGGGCATGTGCAGTGCAATCAAAGATAGTACAGAAGAAGAAGAAGAAAAGAGGTCTCACTCTGTAGCTAAAACAGAGACCAGCTGAAAAGAGGATCTGCAGCAGTGAGATAGAGCGGTGCAGTACAACACAAATATGGTGTTTTTTGAAAATTAAACCATGTAAACCTATTCTGGTACAACCTTAAAATACAATTATGAACCTGAAAATGAGCATAATATGGCTGCTTTAATATTAATATTAATAACTTTATTTATATTGCAGCTTTAAAAACAGAGTTTACAAAGTGATTTAACAGACAAAAGCCAGGCAAACGCAGGATATCAAGAAGTCAATATAACAACGGAGCGCTAAACAGTGTGGCCAAACAATAGCAAGACGATAGAAAACATAGCAAATAAAAATAATAGACCCCTGAAGAATGGGACTCGGGCAGCACTGACTGAGGTGATGCAATGTAGTATCTGTGGCTGACTGGGGTTAGGTCATAGTATAGTATGTTGAAATAAGTCATAAAAAAGTCATTGTGAAGTATGTTGAAAAAAGTCATAAAAAGTCATAGCATAGTATGTGGAAAAAAAGTCATAGTATAGCATGTCGAAAAAGTGATTAAAAAAAATCATAGTATAGTATGTCTAAAAAAGTCATAGTATAGGATGTCGAAAAAAAGTCATGAAAAAGTCATAGTATAGCATGTTGAAAAAGTCATAGTATAGTATGCTGAAAAAGACATAAAAAAAGGCATAGTAAATCAAGTCAAAAAAAGTCAGAAAGAGGTCATAGTAAAGCATGTCAAAAAAAGTCAGAAAGATGTCATAGTATGGCATGGCGAAAAAAGAAATCAAAATGTCATAGTATAGTATGTCAAAGAAAGGCATAAGAAATTCATAGTATAGTATGATCGAAAAAAGTCATAGTATTGTATGTCAAAAAAGTCATAGTATAGTATGCTGAAAAAGTTGTAAAAAAGTCATAGTATGTTAGAAAAAGTCATAAAAAGTCATAGCAAAGCATGTCGAAAAGTCTTAATATATAATATGTCGAAAAAAGTCATAAAAAGGCATTGTATAGCATGTTGAAAAAGTCATAGTATAGTATTATGAAAAAATTCATAAGTCCTAGTATAGTACGTCGAAAAAAAGTCATAAAAAGTCATAGTATAGCATTTCGAATAAAAGTCATGAAAAGGTCATAGCATAGTATGTTGAAACAAATCATAGTACAGCATGTCGAAAAAGTCATAGTATAGTATGCCGAAAAAAGTCATGCAAAGGTCATACCAAAGCATGTAGAAAAAGTCTTAGTATAGTATGTCATAAAAAGTCATGGTATAGTATGTCAGAAAAGTCACAATATAGTATACTGAAAAAGTGTGAAAAAGTCATAGCATAGCATGTCGAAAAAGTCATAGTATGTATGCTGAAAAAATCATAGTATGTCAAAAATAAATCATAAAAAGTCATAGTATAGCATGTTGCAAAAGTCTTAAAAAGTCATAGTATAGATGTTGAAAAAAGTCATGAAAAGTTCATAGCATAGAATGTTGAAAAAGTCATAAAAAGTCATGGTATAGTATGCTGACAAAAGTCATAAAAAGTCATAGCATAGCATGTCGAAAAAAGTCATAAAAAGGCATAGTATAGCATGTTGAAAAGGTTTTAATATATAAGTATGTCAAAAAAAGTCATGGTATAGAATGCTGAAAAAAATCATAAAAAAGTCATGGTATAGTATGTCGAAAAAAGTCATAGTATAGCATGTCAAAAAAACATTAAAAAGTCACAGTATTGCATATCGAAAAAGTCATAGTGTATAGTATGTCAAAAAAGTCATAAGAAAGTAAGAGTATTAGCCTCGTGAGACCATCCTGATCTCGTGAGCTCCAGTTTTCCACTCGCAGATCAGTCTGGCATCTTGAGACAGAGAAAATTTGGAGCCGTTTGCCAAACGACCGACCAATCAGCGTTGGTTTTGAGGCGGGTTTAGGTGTGACGCAACGAGAAGCGACTGTTCAGTCTAAACAACGTGGCGGCTTCCACGGATGAGATGAACATAGCTATCACGCAAGTTTTATCCAAATTAGAAAGTATTCCTTCATTGAAAGAAGAGCAAAAAACGGCACTGGAGGCTTTTTTCGGAGGAAAATATGTTTTTGCTCTTCTCCCGACTGGTTTCGGCAAGAGTTTGATATATCGTTGATCTGATTGGTTGATTTGGCCCATCTATCACCAACATAGGTGGTGATAGACAGATGGTTTATCCAATCAGCTAACCAGTATTTTCGCCCCTTCCCAAAAGTTCTCCATCCATCTGGCGGAGTCAGGTTATAAGAGTATAGTATATAGAAAAAAATCATAAAAAGTCATGTTGAAAAAGTTATGGTATAGTATGCTGAAAAAAAGTCATAAAAAAGTCGAAAAATGTTGAAAAAGTCTTAAAAAGACATAGTGTATTTTGTTGAAAAAGTCATAGTACAGTATGTCGATTGAAGTCATAAAAAGGTCATAGTAAAGCATCGAAAAAAGTCAAAAAGAGGTCATAGTATAGTATGTCGAAAAAAGTAATGCAAAGGTCATAGCATGTTGAAAAAGTCATAGTATAGTATGTTGAAACAAAGTCATAGTATAGTATGGCAAAAAAAGTCATAAAAAAAGCCTTGTATACTATGCCGAAAAAAATCATGCAAAGGTCATACCATAGCATATTGAAAAAGTCATAGTATAGTATGTCGAAAGAAGTCATAAAAAAGTCATAGTGTAGTATGTCGAAAAAAGTCATAAAAAGGCATACTAAAGCATGCTCGAAAAAAAGTCAGAAAGAGGTTATACCTCTGACTTGTATATCGACTTGTATATCTAAAAAGGTCATGAAAGAGTCATTGTGTAGTATGTCAATAAAAGTCAGAGTATAGTATGTCGAAAAAAGTCAAATAAAACTCCTAGTTAAGTATGTTGATCAAAAGTCATAAAAAGTCATAGTATATTATTTCGAAAAAGTCATTAAAAACTCCTAGTCAGAAAGAGGTCATAGTATAGTATATCGAAAAAAGTCATGAACGAGTCATTGTGTAGTATGTCGAAAACAGTCATAACATTGCATGTTGAAAAAGTCATAAAAAAGTCATAATATAGTATGTCGAAAAAGTCATAGTGTAGTATGTCGAAAAAAGTCATAGTATAGTATGTCAAAAAAGTCATAATATAGTATGCTGACAAACGTCATAAAAAGTCATAGCATAGCATGTCGAAAAAAGTAAAAAAAATCATAGTATAGTATGTCTAAAAAAGTTATGAAAAAAGTCATTGTATAGTATGTCGACAAAATTATTAAAAAAGGAATAGTATAGCGTGTCGAAAAAAGTCATAAAAAGGTCATAACAGTATATTGAAAACGTCATAGTATAGTATGTCAAAAAAGTCATAAAAAGGTCATACTATTGTATGTTGAAAAAAGTCATAAAAAGTCATAGTATAGCATGCTACTCATCCTGCTTCATTCAACTGCCTTCAAATGCCAGTCTGACTTTCCTCTCCCTGCATTATTGTTGCTTACCACTGAGTATGCGTATTCACCAGCTTTCAAGATTTGTATTTAGTCTAGTTTCTTGTTTTTGTATTAACCTATCTGCTCCGTTTCCTCACGTTACTAACTGGAAGATCTCTGTCCTAGAAATAACCCACCTTCACCTCCCTCTGCTGACCGTAACCACACCACGCAGTGGAACATCTTTTCTGCAGCCGCACTGAGGAACACAGCCCAGCACCCCCTCTGCCAGCCCAGCCATCTTCGGACCCAGTACCCCTTCTGCCAGCCCAGCCCTCCTCGGACCCAGCACCCCTTCTGCCAGCCCAGCCATCTTCGGACCCAGCACCACACTGCCGGCCCACAGTCACTGCTTCAAATAAATAATTGTTTACCTCAGGCACAGACTGGAGTAGGTCTCCAGTCTGCGCCTGAGTTCTGTCCTGACAGTCATGAAAGAGTCATTGTGTAGTATGTCGAAAAAAAGGCATAGTATAGCATAACGAAAAAAGTCAGTATAGAATGTCGAAAAAAGTCATAGCATAGCATGTCGAAAAAGTTATTAAAAAAGTCATAGTATAGCATTTCCCAAAAAATCATAAAGTCATAGTATGTCGATAAAGTCATAAAAAAAGTCATAGTATAGCATGTAAAAAAAGTCAGAGTATAGTATGTCGAAAAAAGTCATAAAGGTCCTAGTATAGAATGTCGAAAAAAGTAAGAGTATAGATTGTCAAAAAAGTCATAGCATAGTATGTCAAAAAAGTCATAAAAAAGTCATAGCATAGTATGTCAAAAAAGTCATAAAAAAGTCATAGTATAGTATGTCAAAAAAAGTAAAATAAAAGTCATAGTATAGCATGACGAAAAAAGTCAGTATAATATGTTGTAAAAAGTCATAACATAGCATGATGAAAAAGTCATAGTATAGTATGTCAAAAAAAGTCATAACAAAGTCATAGTAAAGTATGTCGAAAAATGTCATAAGAAAGTCATAGTATATTATGTTGAAAGAAGTTATAGTATAGTAAGTCGACAAAATTATAAAATAGTCATAGTATAGCATGTCGAAAAAGTCATAAAAAGTCATAGTATAGTTTGTCGTGAAAAGTCATAAAAAGGTCATAGTATAGTATATTGAAAAAAGTCATAGTATAGTAAGTCAAAAAAAAGTCATAAAAAAGTGATACTATTGTATGTTAAAAAAAAGTCATAAAAAGTCATAGTATAGTATGTCGAAAAGTCATAAAACAATTCATGGTATAGCATGTCGAAAAAAGTCATGAAAGAGTCATAGTGTAGTATGTCAAGAAAAGTCATGAAAGAGTCATTGTTTAGTATGTCGACAAAAGTAATAAAAAAGGCATAGTATAGCATGATGAAAAAAGTCAGTATAGTATGTCATAAAAAGTGATAGTATAGTATGGTGAGAAAAGTCATAGCATAGCATGTTGAAAAAGTTATTAAAAAAGCATTTCGAAAAAAATTCATTAAAAATAGATTTTAAGATCTTATTGTTTTTTTTCAAGGCCTTAAATGGCCTGGCCCCGGAGTATTTGTCTGAAATTTTAACTCTTCATGAGCACATCCGGTCATTGCGGTCTTCAAATCAGCTGGTTTTAGAAGTCCCAAGGACAAGTTATAAACGGTGGGGTGATCAGCTTTTGCAGTTGCTGCCCCAAGACTCTGGAACAAGTTACCCCCTGATATTCGCACTATTACGGATGTAGCTCTTTTTAGGTCCAAACTCAAAACCTATTTGTTTAGACTGGCTTTTAATACGTAGTAGTGGTGTGACAATTTCACTCTCCTGTTTCTTTGTAACCTTTTCTGATTTTACTGTGTTATATGTTTCATTCTTTTTTATTGTATGATATGTTGTTTTATACTTGATTCCTGATGTAAAGCACTTTGGATACCTGCTGGTTGCTGTAAAGTGCTATATAAATACATTTTGATTGATTGATTGATTGATTGAAAAAGTTATAGTATATAATGTCGATGAAGTCATAAAAAGTCTAATTAGCATGTTGAAAAAGTCACAGTATAGAATCTCGAAAAAAGTCATAAAAAGGTCATAGTATAGTATATTGAAAAAAGTCATAGTATAGTAGGTAAAAAAAAAGTCATAAAAAAGTAATACTATTGTATGTCGAAAAAGTCATAAAAAAATTCATGGTATAGCATGTCGAAAAAAGTCATGAAAGAGTCATAGTGTAGTATGTCAAGAAAAGTCATGAAAGAGTCATTGTTTAGTATGTCGACAAAAGTAATAAAAAAGGCATAGTATAGCATGACGAAAAAGGTCAGTATAGTATGTCATAAAAAGTGATAGTATAGTATGGTGAGAAAAGTCATAGCATAGCATGTTGAAAAAGTTATTAAAAAAGCATTTTGAAAAAAATTCATTAAAAATAGATTTTAAGATCTTATTGTTTGTTTGCAAGGCCTTAAATGGCCTGGCCCCGGAGTATTTGTCTGAAATTTTAACTCTTCGTGAGCACAACCGGTCATTGCAGTCTTCAAATCAGCTGGTTTTAGAAGTCCCAAGGTCAAGTTATAAATGGTGGGGTGATCAGCTTTTGCAGTTGCTGCCCCAAGACTCTGGAACAAGTTACCCCCTGATATTCGCACTATTACGGATGTAGCTCTTTTTAGGTCCAAACTCAAAAACCTATTTGTTTAGACTGGCTTTTAATACGTAGTAGTGGTGTGACAATTTCACTCTCCTGTTTCTTTGTAACCTTTTCTGATTTTACTGTGTTATATGTTTCAATCTTTTTATTGTATGATATGTTGTTTTATACTTGATTCCTGATGTAAAGCACTTTGGATACCTGCTGGTTGCTGTAAAGTGCTATATAAATACATTTTGATTGATTGATTGATTGATTGATTGATTGAAAAAGTCATAGTATATAATGTCGAAAAAGGTCATAAACGTCACAGTATAGAATCTCGAAAAAAGTCATAAAAAAGTGAGAGTATAGTATGTCAAAAAAAGTCATAGTATAGTATGTTGAAAAAAGTCATAAAAAGTCATAACATAGTATGTTGAAAAACTCATAGTATAGTATGTCGAAAAAAGTCATAAAAAGGCATAGTATAGCATGTTCAAAAAAGTCATAAAAAGATCATAACATAGCATATTGAAAAAGTCATAGAATAGTATGTTGAAAAAAGTCATAAAAGTCATAGTATAGAATGTCGAAAAAGTTATAGTATAGTATGTTAAAAAAAAGTCATAGTATAGCATGTCGAAAAAGTCATAGTATAGTATGTTAAAAAAGTCATAAAAGTCATAGTATAGCAGGTCGAAAAAAGTCATAAAAGTCATAGTATAGCATGTAGAAAAAGTCATAGTATAGTATGTTAAAAAGTCATAGTATAGCATGTTGAAAAAGCCATAACATACAGTATAGTATGTCGAAAAATTTCATAAAAAAGTTATAGT
This sequence comes from Sander lucioperca, assembly GCF_008315115.2. NCBI lineage: Eukaryota > Metazoa > Chordata > Actinopteri > Perciformes > Percidae > Sander > Sander lucioperca. Next base: position 17,128,473 of record NC_050193.1, read on the forward strand.
ATAGTATATTGAAAAAGTCATAGTATAGCATGTCGAAAAAAGTCATAAAAGTCATAGTATAGCTTGTAGAAAAAGTCATAGTATAGTATGTTAAAAAGGTCTTAGTATAGCATGTCGAAAAAAGTCATAGTATAGTATGTTAAAAAAGTCATAGTATAGCATGTCGAAAAAGTCATAATTTTAGTATGCTGACAAAATTCATAAGAAGTCATAGCATAGCATGTCGTAAAAAGTCATAAAAAAGTCTGAGTATAGCATGTTGAAAAAGCCATAACATACAGTATAGTAAGTCGAAAAACTTCATAAAAAAAAGTTATAGTATAGTATATTGAAAAAGTCATAAAAACGTCATAGTATAGCATGTCGAAAAAGCCATAATATATAGTATGTCGAAAAAAGTCATAAAAATGTCACAGTATAGCATGTCGAAAAAGTCATAAAAAAAGTCATAGCATTTTATGTTGAAAAAAGTCATAGTATAGTAAGTTGAAAAAAGTCATAAAAAGTCATACTATTGTATGTTCGAAAAGGTCATAAGACGTTATAGTATAGTATATCGAAAAAGTCATATTATTGTATGTTAAAAATGTCATAAAAAGTCATAGCTATAGCATGTCGAAAAAGCTATAATATATAGTATGTCGAAAAAAGTCATAAAAGTCATAGTATAGAATGTCGAAAAAGTTATAGTATAGTATGTTAAAAAAAGTCATAGTATAGCATGTCGAAAAAGTCATAGTATAGTATGTTAAAAAAGTCATAGTATAGCATGTCAAAAAAGTCATAGCATAGTATGTTAAAAAAGTCATAGTATAGCATGTTGAAAAAGACATAACATACAGTATAGTATGTCAAAAAATGTCAAAAAAAAGTCATAGTTTAGCATGTCGAAAAAGTCATAGTATAGTATGTTGAAAAAAGTCATAAAAGTCATAGTATAGCATGTCGAAAAAAGTCATAAAAGTCATAGTATAGCATGTAGAAAAAGTCATAGTATAGTATGTTAAAAAGTCATAGTATAGCATATTGAAAAAGCCATAACATACAGTATAGTATGTCGAAAAATTTCATAAAAAAGTTATAGTATAGTATATTGAAAAAGTCACAGTATAGCATGTCGAAAAAAGTCATAAAAGTCATAGTATAACTTGTAGAAAAAGTCATAGTATAGTATGTTAAAAAGGTCATAGTATAGCATGTCGAAAAAAGTCATAGTATAGTATGTTAAAAAAGTCATAGTATAGCATGTCGAAAAAGTCATAATTTTAGTATGCTGACAAAATTCATAAAAAGTCATAGCATAGCATGTCGTAAAAAGTCATAAAAAAAGTCTGAGTATGGCATGTTGAAAAAGCCATAACATGTATGTCGAAAAATTTCATAAAAAAAAGTTATAGTATAGTATATTGAAAAAGTCATAAAAACGTCATAGTATAGCATGTCGAAAAAGCCATAATATATAGTATGTCGAAAAAGGTCATAAAAATGTCACAGTATAGCATGTCGAAAAAGTCAGAAAAAAAGTCATAGCATTTTATGTTGAAAAAAGTCATAGTATAGTAAGTTGAAAAAAGTCATAAAAAGTCATACTATTGTATGTTCGAAAAGGTCATAAGACGTTATAGTATAGTATATCAAAAAAGTCATATTATTGTATGTTGAAAAATGTCATAAAAAGTCATAGCTATAGCATGTCGAAAAAGCTATAATATATAGTATGTCGAAAAAAGTCATAAAAAAGTCATAGTATAGTATGTTGAAAAAGCCATAATATATAGTATGTCAAAAAAGTTATAAAAAGGTCATAACATAGCATACTGAAAAAGTCATCAAAAAGTCATAGTATTTTAGTTTAGTATGTCGAAGAAATTCATAGTATAGTATGCTGAAAAAAGTCATAGTATAGCATGTCGAAAAAGTCATAGTATAGTATGTCAAAAAAGTCATAGTATAGCATGTCAAAAAAGTCATAGTATAGCATGTCAAAAAAGTCATAGTATAGTATGTTAAAAAAGTCATAGTATAGTATGTTAAAAAAGTCATAGTATAGCATGTCAAAAAAGTCATAGTATAGTATGTTAAAAAAGTCATAGTATAGCATGTTGAAAAAGCCATAACATACAGTATAGTATGTCAAAAAATTTCATAAAAAAGTCATAGTATAGTATATTGAAAAAGTCATAAAAACGTCATAGAGCATGTCGAAAAAGCCATAATATATAGTATGTCGAAAAGAGTCATAAAAAAGTCAAAGTATAGTATGTCGAAAAAGTAATGAAAAAAGTCATAGTATAGTTTGTCGAAAAAATTATTAAAAAAGGCATATATTAGTGTGTCAAAAAAAGTCATAGTATAGCATGTCGAAAAAGTCACAAAAAAGTCATAGTATAGTATGTTTAAAAAAGTCATAAAAAAGTCATAGCATTTTATGTTGAAAAAAGTCATAGTATAGTATGTTGAAAAATGTCATAGTATAGTAAGTCGAAAAAAGTCATAAAAAGTGATACTATTGTATGTTAAAAAAGGTAATAAAAAGTCATAGTATAAAATGTCGAAAAAGACAGTATAGTATGTAAAAAAAAGTCATAGTATAGCATGTCGAAAAAAGTCATAAAAGTCATAGTATAGCATGTAGAAAAAGTCATAGTATAGTATGTTAAAAAAGTCATAGTATAGCATGTCGAAAAAGCCATAACATACAGTATGTCGAAAGAAGTCATAAAAATGTCATAGTATAGCATGTCGAAAAAGTCATCAAAAAGTCATAGCATTTTATGTTGAAAAAAAGTCATACTATTGTATGTTCGAAAAGGTCATAAGACGTCATAGTATAGTATATCGAAAAAGTCATATTATTGTATGTTGAAAAAGATAAAAAGTGTTATACTTGTTATACTATGACATAAAAAGTCATAGTATAACAAGTTGAAAAAGCCATAATATACAGTATAGTATGTCAAAAAAATTTATAAAAAGTCATAGTATAGTATGTTGAAAAAGTCATAAAAACGTCTAAGTATAGCATGTCAATAGGCCGTAATATATAGTATGTCGAACAGAGTCATAAAAAGTCAAAGTATAGTATGTCGTAAAAATGTTATGAAAATTCATAGTATAGTTTGTCGAAAAAAGGAATAAAAAAGCATAGTATAGCATGTTCAAAAAAGTCATAAAAAGATCATAACAGCATATTGAAAAAGTCATAGTATAAGAATGTCGAGAAAAGTCATAACAAAGTCATAGTATAGTATGTTGAAAAAGTCATAAAAATGTCATAGAATAGCATTTCGAAAAAGCCACAATAAATAGTGTGTCGAAAAAGTCATAAAAAACTCATAGTATAGTATGTCGAAAAAAAGTCATAAAAAGGCATAGTATAGCATGTTCAAAATAGTCATAAAAAGATTATAACATAGCATATTGAAAAAGTCATGGTATAATATGTTGAAAAAAGTCAGCAAAAGGTCATAGCAAAGTCATACCATTGTATGTTAAAAAAGGTCATAAAAAGTCATAGTATAGTATGTCGAAAAAAGTCATAAAAGGTCATAGCATAGCATGTCGAAAAAAAGTCATAAAAGTCATAGTATAGCATGTCGAAAAAGTTATAGTATAGTATTTTAAAAAAGTCATAGTATAGCATGTCGAAAAAGTCATAATTTTAGTATGCTGACAAAATTCATAAAAATTCATAGTATAGCATGTCAAAAAAGTCATAGTATAGTATGTTAAAAAAGTCATAGTATAGCATGTTGAAAAAGTCATAAAAACGTCATAATATAGCATGTCGAAAAAGCCATAATATATAGTATGTCAAAAAAAGTCATAAAAAAGTCAAAGTATAGTATGTCGAAAAAGTAATGAAAAAAGTCATAGTATAGTTTGTCAAAAATATTAAAAAAGGCATACATTAGCGTGTCAAAAAAAGTCATTATAGCATGACGAAAAAAGTCATAAAAAGGTCATAGTATAGCATGTCGAAAAAGTCACAAAAAAGTCATAGTTTAGTATGTTGAAAAAAGTCATAATATACTAAGTCGAAAAAAAGTCATAAAAAAGTCATACTATTATATGTTTGTGAAGGTCATAAGAAGTCATAGTATAGTATGTCGAAAAAAGTCATAGTATAGTATATCGAAAAAGTCATTATTGTATGTTGAAAAAGGTCATAAAAAGTCATAGTATAGTATGTCGAAAAATCCACAGTATAGTATGCTGAAAAAAGTCATAGTATAGCATGTCGAAAAAATTCATAAATAGTCATAGTATATTATGTCGAAAAAAGTCGTAAGTCATAGTATAGCATGTTGAAAAAGTCAGTGTAGTCGAAAAAAGTTATAAATGTGATGAGTGGCGACGAATCGAGGACCCAAATGCAGGGAGAGGCCGGCAGGCAGGAGATGGTTAAACTCAGAGGTTTTATTAGACAAAAATGAGAGGAGCAAACAACAAAGGAAGTCCTGAAAGCAACAGGCAAAAAGGTCCAACATGCAAAAAACAAGAACAGGGAATACAGGGAGCAGAGACAGGCAACAGGCACAAAAAAAAAAACGAACTAACCAGGAGGAGATACAAAACACTCTGACAAAGGACAAGGGGAAACACAGAGGCTAAATACACTAGGAAACAAGCAAACCAGGAACAGGTGAGACAACAGTTGAAACATATCAGGGCGGGGCAGGACAATCAGACAAGGCAGGAAAACAGAAAGTAAAACTAGACAAGACAAGACAGAAAAGAGAAATAAAACAGGAAACAGAAATATACAGAGAACAGAACAGTCAAAACAGGGTAAACAGAAACTACACAATGAACAGGGAAATAAGTAAATATACAAATATACACAACAGAAATATACAAAACAAGATACATACAGAAATCTACAACCAAGGCAACAGAAATATCCAAACAGGTAACAAATACACAGAACAAAAACAGGAAACATACAGAAATCATAATACAAGCAACAGAAATAAACAAACAGGTAAAAGCAATGGAACACTTTCACAGTTTCACAACTGAAACCATGACAGTAAAAAGGTCATTGTATAGTATGTTGAAAAACGTCATAATATAGTAAGCTGAAAAAAGTCATAAAAAGTCATAGGATAGTAAGTTGAAAAACTTCATAAAAAAGTGATACTATTGTATGTTAAAAAAGGTCATAAAAAGTCATAGTATACTATAACATGTTGAAAAAAGTCATCGTATAGCATGTCGAAAAAGTCATAGTATAGTATGTCAAAATAAAGTCATAAAAAGTCATAATATAGTATGTCGAAAAAAGTCATAAAAAAGGTCATTGTATAGCATGTCGAAAAAGTCATAATAGAGTATGCTGACAAAAGTCATAAAAAGTCATGACATAGTATGTTGAAAAAGTCATAGTATAGTATGTCGAGAAAAGTCATAACAAAGTCACAGTATAGTATGTTGAAAAAGTCATAAAAAGTCATAGTATAGCATGTTCAAAAAAGTCATAAAAAGGTCATAACATAGCATAATGAAAAATCATAGTATGTCAAAAAAAAGTCATTAAAAAGTCATAGTATTTTATGTCAAAAAAAGTCATAAAAGGGTCATGGTATACTAAGTCTAAAAAAGTCATACTATTGTATGTTAAATAAGGTCATAAAAAGTCATAGTATACTATAGCGTGTTGAAAAAGTCAGTGTAGTCGAAAAAAGTTTTAAAAAGGCCATTGTATAGTATGTTGAAAAAAGTCATAATATAGTATGCTGAAAAATGTCATAAAAAGTCATAGTATAGTAAGTCGAAAAAAGTCAGAAAAAAGTGATACTATTGTATGTTAAAAAAGGTAATAAAAAGTCATAGTATAGTATGTCGAAAAAAGTAATTAAAAATTCATAGTATTTTATGTCAAAAAAAGTCAAAAAAGGTCATAGTATACTAAGTCTAAAAAAGTCATACTATTGTATGTTAAAAAAGGTCATAAAAAGTCATAGTATACTATAGCGTGTTGAAAAAGTCAGTGTAGTCGAAAAAAGTTATAAAAAGGTCATCATAGTTGAAAAAAGTCATAAAAGTCATAGTATAGTATGTCGAAAAAAGTCATAAAAGTCATAGTATAGTATGTTAAAAAAAGTCATAGTTAGCATGTCGAAAAAAGTCATAGTATAGTATGTTAAAAAAAAGTCATAGTATAGCATGTCGAAAAAGTCATAAAAGTCATTGTATAGTATGTTAAAAAAGTCATAGTATAGCATGTCGAAAAAGTCATAATTTTAGTATGCTGACAAAATTCATAAAAAGTCATAGCATAGCATGTCGTAAAAAGTCATAAAAAAGTCTGAGTATAGCATGTTGAAAAAGCCATAAAAATGTCACAGTATAGTATGTCGAAAAATTTCATAAAAAAAGTTATAGCATAGTATATTGAAAAAGTCATAAAGACGTCATCGTATAGCATGTCAAAAAAGCCATAAAAATGTCACAGTATAGCATGTCGAAAAAGTCATAAAAAAAGTCATAGCATTTTATGTTGAAAAAAGTCATAAAAAAGTCATACTATTGTATGTTCGAAAAGGTCATAAGACGTTATAGTATATCGAAAAAGTCATAGTATAGTATGTCGAGAAAAGTCATAACAAAGTCACAGTATAGTATGTTGAAAAAGTCATAAAAAGTCATAGTATAGCATGTTCAAAAAAGTCATAAAAAGGTCATAACATAGCATAATGAAAAATCATAGTATGTCAAAAAAAAGTCATTAAAAAGTCATAGTATTTTATGTCAAAAAAAGTCATAAAAGGGTCATGGTATACTAAGTCTAAAAAAGTCATACTATTGTATGTTAAATAAGGTCATAAAAAGTCATAGTATACTATAGCGTGTTGAAAAAGTCAGTGTAGTCGAAAAAAGTTTTAAAAAGGCCATTGTATAGTATGTTGAAAAAAGTCATAATATAGTATGCTGAAAAATGTCATAAAAAGTCATAGTATAGTAAGTCGAAAAAAGTCAGAAAAAAGTGATACTATTGTATGTTAAAAAAGGTAATAAAAAGTCATAGTATAGTATGTCAAAAAAAGTAATTAAAAATTCATAGTATTTTATGTCAAAAAAAGTCAAAAAAGGTCATAGTATACTAAGTCTAAAAAAGTCATACTATTGTATGTTAAAAAAGGTCATAAAAAGTCATAGTATACTATAGCGTGTTGAAAAAGTCAGTGTAGTCGAAAAAAGTTATAAAAAGGTCATCATAGTTGAAAAAAGTCATAAAAGTCATAGTATAGTATGTCGAAAAAAGTCATAAAAGTCATAGTATAGTATGTTAAAAAAAGTCATAGTTAGCATGTCGAAAAAAGTCATAGTATAGTATGTTAAAAAAAGTCATAGTATAGCATGTCGAAAAAGTCATAAAAGTCATTGTATAGTATGTTAAAAAAGTCATAGTATAGCATGTCGAAAAAGTCATAATTTTAGTATGCTGACAAAATTCATAAAAAGTCATAGCATAGCATGTCGTAAAAAGTCATAAAAAAGTCTGAGTATAGCATGTTGAAAAAGCCATAAAAATGTCACAGTATAGTATGTCGAAAAATTTCATAAAAAAAGTTATAGCATAGTATATTGAAAAAGTCATAAAGACGTCATCGTATAGCATGTCAAAAAAGCCATAAAAATGTCACAGTATAGCATGTCGAAAAAGTCATAAAAAAAGTCATAGCATTTTATGTTGAAAAAAGTCATAAAAAAGTCATACTATTGTATGTTCGAAAAGGTCATAAGACGTTATAGTATATCGAAAAAGTCATAGTATTGTATGTTGAAAAAGGTCATAAAAAGTCATAGCTATCTATAGCATGTTGAAAAAGCCATAATATATAGTATGTCAAAAAAAGTCATAAAAAGGTCATAACATAGCATATTGAAAAAGTCATCAAAAAGTCATAGTATTTTAGTTTAGTATGTCGAAGAAATTCATAGTATAGTATGCTGAAAAAAGTCATAGTATATTATGTCGAAAAAAGTCATAAGTCATAGTATAGCAGGTTGAAAAAGTCATAGTGTAGTCGAAAAAAGTTATAAAAAGGTCATTGTATAGTATGTTGAAAAAAGTCATAACAAAGTCACAGTATAGTATGTTGAAAAAGTCATAAAAAGTCATAGTATAGCATGTTCAAAAAAGTCATAAAAAGGTCATAACATAGCATAATGAAAAATCATAGTATGTCAAAAAAAAGTCATTAAAAAGTCATAGTATTTTATGTCAAAAAAAGTCATAAAAGGGTCATGGTATACTAAGTCTAAAAAAGTCATACTATTGTATGTTAAATAAGGTCATAAAAAGTCATAGTATACTATAGCGTGTTGAAAAAGTCAGTGTAGTCGAAAAAAGTTTTAAAAAGGCCATTGTATAGTATGTTGAAAAAAGTCATAATATAGTATGCTGAAAAATGTCATAAAAAGTCATAGTATAGTAAGTCGAAAAAAGTCAGAAAAAAGTGATACTATTGTATGTTAAAAAAGGTAATAAAAAGTCATAGTATAGTATGTCGAAAAAAGTAATTAAAAATTCATAGTATTTTATGTCAAAAAAAGTCAAAAAAGTCATAGTATACTAAGTCTAAAAAAGTCATACTATTGTATGTTAAAAAAGGTCATAAAAAGTCATAGTATACTATAGCGTGTTGAAAAAGTCAGTGTAGTCGAAAAAAGTTATAAAAAGGTCATCATAGTTGAAAAAAGTCATAAAAGTCATAGTATAGTATGTCGAAAAAAGTCATAAAAGTCATAGTATAGTATGTTAAAAAAAGTCATAGTTAGCATGTCGAAAAAAGTCATAGTATAGTATGTTAAAAAAAGTCATAGTATAGCATGTCGAAAAAGTCATAAAAGTCATTGTATAGTATGTTAAAAAAGTCATAGTATAGCATGTCGAAAAAGTCATAATTTTAGTATGCTGACAAAATTCATAAAAAGTCATAGCATAGCATGTCGTAAAAAGTCATAAAAAAGTCTGAGTATAGCATGTTGAAAAAGCCATAAAAATGTCACAGTATAGTATGTCGAAAAATTTCATAAAAAAAGTTATAGCATAGTATATTGAAAAAGTCATAAAGACGTCATCGTATAGCATGTCAAAAAAGCCATAAAAATGTCACAGTATAGCATGTCGAAAAAGTCATAAAAAAAGTCATAGCATTTTATGTTGAAAAAAGTCATAAAAAAGTCATACTATTGTATGTTCGAAAAGGTCATAAGACGTTATAGTATATCGAAAAAGTCATAGTATTGTATGTTGAAAAAGGTCATAAAAAGTCATAGCTATCTATAGCATGTTGAAAAAGCCATAATATATAGTATGTCAAAAAAAGTCATAAAAAGGTCATAACATAGCATATTGAAAAAGTCATCAAAAAGTCATAGTATTTTAGTTTAGTATGTCGAAGAAATTCATAGTATAGTATGCTGAAAAAAGTCATAGTATATTATGTCGAAAAAAGTCATAAGTCATAGTATAGCAGGTTGAAAAAGTCATAGTGTAGTCGAAAAAAGTTATAAAAAGGTCATTGTATAGTATGTTGAAAAAAGTCATAATATAGTAAGTCAAAAAAAGTCATAAAAAAGTGATACTATTGTATGTTAAAAAAAGGTCATAAAAAGTCATAGTATAGCATGTCGAAAAAGACATAATATATAGTATGTCGAAAAAATCATAAAAAACTCATAGTATAAGTATGTCGAAAAAAGTCATAAAAAGGCATAGTATAGCATGTTCAAAAAAGTCATAAAAAGATCATAACAGCATATTGAAAAAGTCATGGTATAAGAATGTCGAAAAAGTCATAATATAGTATGCTGACAAAAGTCATAAAAAGTCATAGTATAGTATGCTGACAAAAGTAATAAAAAGTCATAGTATAGTATGTCGAAAAAAGTCATAGTATAGCATGTCGAAAAAAGTCATAGTATAGCATGTTAAAAAAGTCATAGTATAGCATGTCGAAAAAAGTCATAGTATAGCATGTTAAAAAGGTCATTGTATAGTATGTTGAAAAAAGTCATAATATAGTAAGTCAAAAAAAGTCATAAAAAAGTGATACTATTGTATGTTAAAAAAAGGTCATAAAAAGTCATAGTATAGCATGTCGAAAAAGCCATAATATATGGTATGTCGAAAAAAGTCATAAAAAAGTCAAAGAATAGTAGGTCGAAAAAGTAATGAAAAAAGTCATAGTATAGTTTGTCGAAAAAATTATTAAAAAAGGCATATATTAGCGTGTCAAAAAAAGTCATAGTATAGCATGACGAAAAAATTCATAAAAAGGTCATAGTATAGCATGTCGAAAAAGTCATAAAAAAGTCATTGTATAGTATGTTGAAAAAAGTCATAAAAAAGTCATAGCATTTTATGCTGAAAAAAGTCACAGTATAGTATGTCGAATAAAGTCATAAAAAGGTCATACTATAGTATGTTGAAAAAAGTCATAGTATAGTAAGTCGAAAAAAGTCATAAAAAAAGTCATACTATTGTATGTTTGTAAAGGTCATAAGAAGTCATAGTATAGTATGTCGAAAAAAGTCATAGTATAGTATATCGAAAAAGTCATATTATTGTATGTTGAAAAAGGTCATAAAAAGTCATAGTATAGTATGTCGAAAAATCCACAGTATAGTATGCTGAAAAAAGTCATAGTATAGCATGTCGCAAAAATTCATGAAAAGGTATAGTAAAGCATGTCGAAAAAAGTCAGAAAGAGGTCGTAGTATAGTATATCAAAAAAGTCATGAAAGAGTCATAGTAGTATGTCGAAAAAATTCATAGTCATAGTATATTATGTCGAAAAAAGTCGTAAGTCATAGTATAGCATGTTGAAAAAGTCAGTGTAGTCAAAAAAAGTTATAAAAAGGTCATTGTATAGTATGTTGAAAAACGTCATAATATAGTAAGCTGAAAAAAGTCATAAAAAGTCATAGTATAGTAAGTCGAAAAACGTCATAAAAAAGTGATACTATTGTATGTTAAAAAAGGTCATAAAAAGTCATAGTATAGCATGTTGAAAAAAGTCATAGTATAGCATGTTGAAAAAGCCATAACATACAGTATAGTAGGTCGAAAAATTTCATAAAAGTTATTGTATAGTATATTGAAAAAGTCATAAAAACATCACAGTATAGCATGTCGAAAACCCATAATATATAGCATGTCGAAAAAAAGTCATAGAAAAGTCATAACATAGCATATTGAAAAAGTCATAGTATAGTATGTCAAAAAAAGTCATCTAAAAGTCATAGTATTTTAGTTTAGTAAAAATTCATAGTATAGTATGCTGAAAAAAGTCATAGTATAGTATGTTGAAAAAAAGTCATAGTATAGCGTGTTGAAAAAGTCATAATATAGTATGTTGAAAAACTTTTTTTTAAAAATAAAATAAAAAAAAAAAAGTAGTTCAGCTTCCCGAAGACAAACGTCATGTCTTGCCTTTTCTAACTCCATAGCGTTCTTGTGTCCATGCTGCAATTGTAGCAGGAGTAGCTGTTTCTGCTCCTCAAAAGACAACCCAGCCCCAAAACCAGTGCATACAAAGAAGCAGAACATGACAGGCAGGCAGATTGGGAGGGGTCGTCACAATAGTGTGTCAAAAAAAGTCATAACAAAGTCATAGTATAGCATGTCGAAAAAGTCATAGTGTAGTATGTCGAACAAAATCATACAAAGGTCATCGTATAGTATGTTGAAAAAAGTCAAATAAAAGTCATAGTATAGTATGTCGAAACGGTCATGATATATAGTATGTCAAAAAAAGTCATTAAAAAGTCATAGTATAGTATGTCAAAAAAAGTCATTAAAAAGTCATATCATTAAAAAGTCATAGTATAGTATGTCAAAAAAAGTCATTAAAAAGTCATAGTATAGTATGTCGAAAAAAGACAAAAAGATAAAGTATAGCATGTCGAAAAAAGTCATGAAAAGTTATAGTATGTTAAAAAAAAGTCATAAAAAGGTTATAGTATAGCATGTCGAAAAGTCATGAAAAGTTATAGTATGTTAAAAAAAGTCATAAAAAGGTCATATTATAGCATGTTGAAAAGAAAAAAGAAATAGTATAGTATGTCCAAAAAATTCATAGTATAGCATGTCAAAAAAAGTCATAAAAAGTCATGGTATAGTATGTCGAAAAAAGTCATAAAAAAGTCCTAGAAATGTCAAAAGAGTCATAAAAATATATCGTATATGTTGAAAAGTTATAGTACAGTAAATAATAATAAAATCATTAAAATGTATGACTTCTTATGGTTTTTCTGTACATACTATACTGTGATTTATTGACATACTATACTATGACTTTTTCAAAATATTCGACTTTTAATGACTTTTTTCGACTAAAAAGTCATAGTATAGCATGTCGAACAAGTCATAGTACAGTATGTCCAAAAAAAGTCATAGTATACAGTATGTCGAAAAAATCATAAAATGTCCTAGTATACTATGTCGAAAAAAGACAGTACAGTATGTCAAAAAGTCATAAAAAGTCATAGTATAGCATGTCGACGAAGTCATAGTATAGTATGTTGGCAAAAGTCACAAAAAAGTCATAGTATAGCATACTATTTCAGGGCTCCAGACTAACTTTTTGCCTTGGTCGCACTGGTGCGCCTAACTTTTTTTATTTAGGTGCACCAGCACAAAATTTAGGTGCACCCAAATATTTCCTTGCGTCGCCATTAACGCCACAATTTCAAGGTCACCTTTTTATCACGCTCTATATACATTCATATATATATATATATATATTATGTCAATTATTTTAAACAAGAATAAGTAGTTTTTATGACTTTTTTTTAATTTGAAGCACAATTATACTGTAGGCTACTCAAAGTCTTATAGCGGGTCCCCCCTTGCTGTCAAATGCCCCTCAGATGGCCAACACCTGTAATTTGGCCTTCTTCCCCTTTGGACTTGGCTAAACCAGCTTGCCACACTCCCTAGCATCAAAATTCTCCAAACTGGGCCCCTCCACACTGATTCTTATCAGATCTTCCACTAGTCCAGGACTGTAACTCATATCTCTGTATTTTTCGGCTGAATGGCGATACACAATATATATCTCTATCTCTAATATATATATATTTTTACAAAGTGGGCTAAATGTTCAGTTTTAAGTCAAAGCCACTTTTCACAAGCTCTTTTATTAAAACAGATGATTAAAATAAAATGCAAAGACAGGGTTTCCTGCCCAATTTGAAAATATACAGCTGCAACACACTTTTTAACATTAATATGAGTTCCCCTAGCCTGCCTATGTTCCCCAAGTGGCTAGGAATGGTGATAGGTGTAAACCGAGCCCTGGGTATCCTGCTCTGCCTTTGAGAAAATGAAAGCTCAGATGGGCCAATCTGGAATCTGCCCTTATGACATCATAAGGGGCAAGGTTACCTCCCCTTTCTCTGCTTTGCCCACCCTGAGAATTTGGCCCGCCCATGAGAAAGAGAGAGACATCATGGCTTGAAAACAAGTTGGTCAAGGCCCCCCCCCCTCTCCTCCTCAATAGCATTTAAAGGTACAGACACAGAAATGGCACATCCTATGAAAAGCTCATTGTGTGCTCTAGTGGCTGTAATTCTGCACCAAGGCTGAATTTCGGGAAAGAGACTTCAAATGCAGTATTAGGGGACCACTAAGGCCTATATAAAAGCATCCAAAAAGCAGCATGTCATAGGACCTTTAAAAAGCAACTTGCTGGCTCAAAGTTAGGACTAACAAGTTCATTAGCAGTGAAGAAATAGCCTATTTACATTTGTATAACGCAAAACGTTTAAAACTTTACACAATTAACGCAGTGTACGTCGTGGAATCACAAAAAATTCAATTATCGTTCATTTATTGTTAGAGGTAAAATGAGTGGTTCGTGACCATGTACGAGTTAAAGTACATTTAATGACCACACCAGCGGAGCTACAGAATATTCACCTTCACCCCACCCTGTTGGCATGTGAAGGTGTGAATTCTGTTGCACATAAACTAGAATGTGTGCATGGACTCCTTACAGTCTGGCCTAACCACCCTGTGCTGGGCATTTATTACTGTATTAAAATACTAAGGGTGCAACATTGTCAAATGATGAATGAAATATATCTTTTCAGCTGAGCATATCTTGCTGCACACTGCTGCAGCGCAATTTAACATTTTACTTGATGTTAAAGTTTTGCTTTGCTGTCATTTCGTGAAATGCTTGTGTTTTGACCTTCAGTCAAAAAGTCAGTATGTGGAAAAAAAAAGTCAGTATTTAAAGCAATGTGTCAAGACTACCTATTTTTAATAAGATGAACAGGTCATGAAACAGATGCAGAAAGACACCAAAATCCAGCTCAAAAAGTTTTATTCAGATTAACAGATCAGAAACATTCAGTCACCGTTACAAATGTCACACAGGAGGCTTATACGTAGGTGATAAGGGCAAAGCCATAACCTGATAAATACCCATCTTTCCACCTGACATTTAACAGTGAGACCAACAGAACATGAGAATGCATCAACTTACAGGTTTAAGATTAGATTTTACACTCTTAATGAATAGCTGAAGCAGAAGAGCGTGTTTAGTTTAAAGCCTGTGTGTCATTGACATTGTCACTCCTTAGGACTAGGAGTTTAGCTCTTGCTCCCAAGGGTGTGCTTGTCAAACAGGTACTCTGCCATCTTGTTGTTGTGGGTGTCCATGCGGGTGAGGTTGGTAATGTAGTCACCCAGCTTCTTGATGGCCTCCACCTGCTCGTTCAGGTAGTGGGTCTCCAGGAAGTCACACAGCTGAAGACAGGATGAGAGAGTTAACTACACATAAATCCCAGAGCACATGAGTTTGTAGTTTACCCATTTTACTTTTACAAACCCCTTAGCATTAATATGCATACTTACATGAGGGTCTACATGTTCATTGGCCACTTTGTGCAAGTCCAGCAGAGCCTGGTTGACCTTCTTCTCCAGCTGCAGGGCGCACTGCATGGCCTCCAGCCCGCTCCCCCACTCATCACGCTCCGGTTTCTACAGAAGAAGACATTCAATTATAGCGGACTGAACAGGCATTCTCATCAAGCCTTGTGTACACAGAGCACAATGACCAGAGTCAACAGTTTATACACCAGCGCTACTAATGCTGCACTTCAGCCTCTGTTTTCATAACCTCAGGAGGCAATTACGGAGTAGGGCTGTGTAATCAAAGTTTTTAAATTGCGATTTCTGCGCCTAACGATAACAAAAAGTAGTCGAGAATAAAAATAACGATCATTTTGCACATTAAGTTTTGCAAGTGAAAAGTAAAATGAAGTTCCAATTGCAAAGTATTAGGAGAAATTTCACAGTTCTAGTTGTTTTCACAGTTGGTTGTTTTTTTTAATTCAATAATTGCAACATTTCCAAAAGGTCAATGAGTAATTTGTTAAAAAGTTGCGATTTCAATATTGACACCGCCCCCATCATCAAGCAGCCCTATTACTGAGGAAATGTTCAGGCCTAGGCAAGCATGGAGCTGAATATCAGAATAGTATCAATCCTGTGCAATAGAAAGGCTTATATAATTTAAGAATAAGTGGCAAGTGAGTGGACCTAAATGAAGGACCAGTTGTCTAGTCTGTACGGACCTTGATGTCCTGGAGGAAGATGCGTCCTCCTCTCTTGTTCTGGAAGGACAGCAGCTTCTCGGCGTGTTCCCTCTCCTCGTCGCTGTTCTCCTTGAAGAAATGGGAAAAGCCTGGAAGGGCCACATCGTCACGGGAGAAGTAAAAGGCCTGTGGACAAGGGACAAGAGAGGCAGGTTAAAAACAGTGATTACTGTAGCAGACATCACCCATTATTTAAAAAATAAAGGTTGTGATAAACGGTAGTTATGCACACAGGCTGTGTTCAGGGTACATTAGTCATGGTGACTTTCTAAAGTCTACATGCATGAGTTGGAATATCATGCGGTTAAAAAACAAGCAGCGTAAGCATGACACAGCATTTTTGACTCAATGAGGTGGGGTGGGGACTAATACACGCCTTATCTGGCAGGATAGACAACCGAGAAATTAAGGAAACAGCAGGCTACTATTGAAATGCAGCAATACTTAACTAGCTAGACATAACATGCAATTAGCTAATTAACTATTTTAAAAACGTACAATTTTATTTTAAATTTCTGCTTTTAACACGAATAATGTCAGTCGTGACTGACATTACCCCATAAAGAAATCACAATAGAAGCATAACGTTAGCGTTACTACGAAAACAAGAAAGCGTTGTGTTTCTCACCATGGAAGTGTAGGTGTAGGAGGCATACATCTCCATGTTGACCATCCGGTTGATGGCGGCCTCGCAGTCGCGGTGGTAATTCTGACGCACCTGGGACTCCATTTTTCGCTGGCGTTTGTGTTTTTTTCTTAACAAAAACGGTACAAAAATAAAGCTTTACGTCGACTTTTCCAGTAGTGTTCAAGTAGCAGAGGTTATTTGTGCCCGGAATGCAGACTAAGGCAGAAGTAACAAGAGGGACGAAGAAAGAAGCTCCGTTCAAACACTGTTGAAGCAAGAACTCCTGTAGACTTTCTTCTCGGTTGTGAAATGGCAGTGGACTCGCTCCTTGTATTTATACTCCACGGCTGACCACGTGACAGACGTAACGTTACTCAATGTATTTCCGCCTGTCGCTGAGCTCAGACAGCACATGACGGACTAGTGAGGTTGCATTTCCCTCACCTCTTCATGGAAATCTAGTTTTCATATCTCACTGATTTATGACCTGCTGATAGCTGGTCTCCTGCAATGACGAAGCACTTTTGCTATCTCAAAAGACAAAAAACAGCATTATATTGGAATTGAAATTCAAATACAGAATAGCTTTAGTGTAATGTAGGCTATGTGTGTAAAGGTGAATTGTGAAGTTGGCATTTCCCTTTATTGCACATGTAAAAATAAAAAAAACTATAGGAAAGAGTACTTGTAGCCTTTACTTCTACATACAGAAATCTTCTTCAGTTATTGTATAAACTGCAATACATCAGGCCATATTAAAATAAAAAATGTGTCCAAACTGTTCTTATCTTAAAACAGGTGAACGCAAGTATTTGCAACTGCTAATGACAAACATCATGGAGTCAGAAACGCTGCAGAATATCTTCTAGTAATTGCTGGACAATAATTTGTTTTCATGCAGTTTCAGAGTCTTCTTGAAATGTTTAGGGAGATTGCACTTCTGGTCTTGCCTTTTTTTCTATAAGCTGACCTAGCACTGGTTTGTTGGCTAATACTCCCCATACATTTAGGTAATCTATAGACCTTTGTTAGATTTATTGAAGTTAACTTTGACCCTATACAGTCAGCTACCATAAACTAAACTTGCTTTACCTTGAGAATACACCAAGATATCTAAAAACTGCTGATAATGTGTTTTTAACTAAGATGGCTTTAATTGCGTTACTCAATACCACAGCACTGTAGCGAGACACTACTGAGTCCGAAAAGTCCAAGACATCCTATCATAGCCGAAACAACATGGGGACCAAGAAAATGCTGTGTTTGCAGTTGGTCTCTGAACAAAGTTGCCTTTTTTTAACAAAATGTGGGCTTCTAAAAGAGGCTCAATCCTGTTGAGATGGGACTTTTTTATGAAACAAAAAGATTGCAACAGGAGTCCGGAGTGTAATTCCCACTGTGGTGTATACAGTCTTACTAACTTAACTGATATGGTAAATACATGGAGGGAAAGACAAGTGTGAAATTGTATTTTATGCTTGTGTGTTTCCTCTCATTCTCATGTCGAAATAATAATAATTATAATACATTTTATTTATATAGCGTTTGTCATGGTACTCAAAGACACTTTACAATAAAGTAGCACATTAAGCACATTAAACGCAGGTGAAGCAATAAAACCAACACATAAAAACAAGTATATTAAAAGCAGGTGAAACAGAATGACCACAGGGCTGACTGTGTCTGTCTGTATATAGTATGTATGTATATGTGTCAGCTCTGGTAGACTGTCCTGTGTGTCCTCTGCCCCCTGCACAATGCATGCTGGGATAGGCTCCAGACCCCCTGTGACCATGAAGAGGTTAAGTGGTTTAGAAAGTGGCTAGATGGGACAATTACAAAAAAAAAGGTAAAATGTGCCATAAATGCTTATGTCCTCACCATAATGGATCACCTTTGGATTAAAACATCAACTGATACTTATTATAATGTGCGAATAAGATAAGTGGCATGAAAAGGATGGTTTGGATGATAATGTTAATCAAACTGTAATTTGCCAATCACAGCAAACTGTATGCCTTAAAAAAATGTCTGCATGCTCTGTTAATGATCAGCCTCCAAACATAGCCAAACATATCTGGTTCTAAAAAGAGTTACAACATTTTAAATTTGGGTTGAGGTTTGTCCTCATATAAACCTGAATATGTTTTGTCTGTACCTTTAAGACAACATCATATATCAGGCTATAATTAACTGATAGAGCGCCAGTGCAAGTGGAAAACTACTGGCAGGTAGTTTTCCACTTGCATGATGCCACAGGTGGACGTTAAGGGCGTGTCAGGACAAGTGCTAGGTTCAGCACCTGAGCCTAACACAAGAACAATAGTTTAGTTTACATGACACTACACCCTGTATCCTACTCTGTATCCTGATACCTCATTTCCCAAAGTTCAAATGTAATCTTACATGGACTGCTAATTTAATTTAGCTGGTAAAGGTAACTGCTTATATCAAAAACCACAACCAAAGTACATACACAAATGTAGACGTACAAAATCTAAAATACAGTTTAAGTGTTAGTGTGAAAAAAAAAAAATCCTAAAAGAAATACATACATTTGTGTGAAATTGTAGTAGTTATGTATCAGTTAAAACTATAGTAAAAATGTTTGCAGTGCTGGCCAAAAAAATTCTAATGTGTGGATTACTGAGTTGTTAAAGTCCATCGTCTTAGGTCTTAAAGAAGTTGCTTCCGTTAAGTTTAATGTCTCATTTTGCACACAGTAAGTGTGGGCGCCATGAGGGCGAGCGATATCTACCACTAAAAGAAACTCTTCAGCAGTTTGTTTCTGCTGAAACATGGGACCAAGAGTAAAGAAAACATCATATACATACAGATATTCCACTGTAACAAATGGATTTCAAGTATTAAATTTGTATTTCAATACAGTTGCTAGTATAGTTACAGGGTTCATACACATTTTGACCAATACTTTTACATGACTTTTCCATTACTTTTTGGCAAATTTCCATGACTATGTATTCCTGAAAATGTCAGTCGACATTATACAATAAGAATAAAAATCTGTGTTAAAGTTCACCCTCAGAGGTTTAACAATAAAATGAATGACAATTTATGTGGTTCATAGTGGGATTCGTAATATTGCGTTAGGACGACGTGAAATACAGTTATTAGTTACATATTATTATGCTGTGTTAAAAAAAAAATTCCATGACTTTTCCAAAACTTTCTGGGTCTTTTTATGTTTCCAAAACTTTTCCAGGTTTTTTCAAAACGTATGAACCCTGTAGCATAGCATCTAAAACTACTTAACATCATTGCTACATTCCAGCTGTCTGTGTAGTTATTTTTTTTTAGCTGACTTACCAATTACGTGACACATTTTTTATTTTTTTGAGGAATGGCACTAGTTGTATCAACATGTGTTAATCTGGATAACATGTGGTGTGGTTGGTATGGCTGCAGTCCAAAGAGCCACCCTTTCATTTGAAAAACAACCTGAATATTTATTAACTTCCAGGAACAGCTTAACTACTTTGCTGTCATCCTATCTGGTCTAACCCGCGTTCTTTACATTGAATTTTTCAGGAGGGCTTCATTCTAGAAACGTCTAGAAACTGGTGTGGTTGTCGGCTTTAGAAGCAGATGACTGCTCTTACCTGGTGGACATTTTTCATAGAAGTCACATCACTCTTTTTTTTTAAGATAAACATTTTGTATTTTTTATTTTAAACACAAAACACACACCTCATGACATGGACACATCACCTCCTCATCTGAAAACCCCCCACTCGCCATCACTCCCTATACAAAAATCAAGACAAAATGAAATAACAGCAATAGAATTCAGTACAACAAACAACAAACTGTAAACCAGCCAAACGTATTATGTATATATACGCTAACACCATAAGCACACTGCATACATCTATCCTCCTTACATGGTATCCTAGGAGCCCTCCATAGAACTCAGGTACTTTCCCCATTTTTTTTTAGTGTAAACACTTAATCTTGCAGACCGCTTGTATGACATTTTTTCAAATGCTGCTACTTTCGGCATCTCACAAGTCCATTCTTGGATTGAAGGTACCCTTCCTATCCTCCATACTCTCAGAAGAATCTGTCTGGGTATCATCATCTTGTGTGCTTACCTATCCTGCTTAAAATTGACCCATTATTAATAATAATCTTGGGCTGAATGGAAACTGGGTCCCTGCAATCTGACATAGGTTATCATGTATCCCAGTTCAAAACTACTGGACCCTATCACAAGACCACAGGACATGGAGCCATTGGCCGTCCTCCGTCTAACATTTCCAACAGTTTGGTGTGTCTTTCAGACCAATTCTAAACAATCTGGAATAGAAGCGATGCATAATCTTAAACTGAATGAGGTGCACCCTCACATCGCGTGACATCGTTTTAATATTCCTACCGATTCTGTCCCACTCCTGGGACATGGGGAAATCCCTTTCCCATGTCTTTTGAGGGCTGACCAGGCTCCATCCCCCAGGTTCTGTATAAGCCTAGAATAATACCCAGAAGCCTCATGATCTTTCCCAAAGTTCTTCAACACCTTATCTAAACATTCTGATGCCTTCAGAGCTGAGGAACTGGATCCAAAAATCACCAATAACATGTGGCGAAGTTGCAAATATCTAAAAAAAATTGGGACCAGGGCATTCCAAAGTGTTGTACCACATCCTCAAAGGATTTCAATATGCCACCGAGATACAGATCCCTCAGTGTAACATTTCCCTTTTCCAGTCAGTCCCTCCATAAAATGGGAGATCTACTAATACATAACTTTGGATTCCACCAGATACTTGATGAGGCATTTAGATATGGATCCAGTTCAAACAGCCAGGCCACTTTGGTGCAAACTACTTTTAAGTGAGCAATTATCGGATGTGTTTTTGCCTTACCATATAATTCAACAGGCTTTGTACGGGTGGTACTGGGGCAATAACAGATTACTCAATACAAAACCAGGATGGGGCTCTCTCAGGAGGAAATGACCAGTGGGCCAAATGCCTTGCATAGTAGTAATACAACATTTTTGGTGGACCCAAACCTCCTCTGTCAGTCGGTCTTTGTAATTTATCCAAATGTAGCCGGGGTTTTTTACCATTCCATATAAATGTCTTTGTTAACCTGTCACAAATATGACAGGAGAACATCCACAGAAAGAGATTGTATAATCTACTGTAATTCAGCTTGGGAACACAAACCATTGTTATAACATTGACCGTCTGGCCATTGAGAGCTTGAGAGTCGCTCATCTATTAATAGCACGAGATTTGATTCAATAATGGATCTCTCTCTTTCATTGTGAGTCTTGCCTTTAATGTCCTTGGGTTGCCACAGTATAGTAAATTGAAAAAAGCAATGTAAAAAGTCATAGTATAGCGTGTCGAAAAAAGTCATAAAAAAGTATGTAAAAAAAATGTCATAAAATTTAACAGTATAGTAGGTCAAAAAAAGTAAAAAAAACAAATACCTCATTCTTGAAAATAGTCATGTTGAAATAATCATAAAACATAGTATGATAGTATAGTATGTTAAAAAAAAAAAAGTGAGGCTACAGTATGTCAAAATAAAATCAAGTATGAACAAATTAATGAGTATCCCCATTTCAGTTAAAAATGTGTTAAATGTATGTTAATCTGGTTCGGAAACATTACACCTTGGGGACTGGCGGCCATCTCAAAATATAAGACATTTTTATGAGCTTATCCGCTGTTCTATATTGCAATGGACAAGTGAGCCTTTTTCAGCCAATTAAAATCTAGCTTTAAGCTCTATTCAAGAATTGCCATTCACTTGACTGATTTCAGTTCCAAATAAAAGCCATTCAAAGCCAGAACATCACTTTAAAAAGCTAGCGCTCTGGTTGATTTAAGTCAATACTACCTATTTTTAAAAGATTAACAGGTCATGAAACAGATGCAGACAGACTTCAAAATCCAGCTCAAAAAGTTTTATTCAGATTAAGAACGGATCAGAAACAACACAGATGTTACACTCTGAATGAATAGCTGAAGCAGAAGAGCGTGTTTAGTTTAAAGCCTGTGTGTCATTGACATTTTCAGTCCTTAGGACTAGGAGTTTAGCTCTTGCTCCCAAGGGTGTGCTTGTCAAACAGGTATTCTGCCATCTTGTTGTTGTGGGCGTCCATGCGGGTGAGGCTGGTAATGTAGTCGCCCAGCTTCTTGATGGCCTCCACCTGCTCGTTCAGGTAGTGGGTCTCCAGGAAGTCACACAGCTGAAGACAGGACGAGAGAGTTAACTACACATAAATCCCAGAGCACATGAGTTTGTAGTTTACCCAGGACCCTCTTTTGCAAACCCCTTAGCATTAATAATATTCATACTTACATGAGGGTCTACATGTTCATTGGCCACTTTATGCAAGTCCAGCAGAGCCTGGTTGACAGTCTTCTCCAGCTGCAGGGCGCACTGCATGGCCTCCAGCCCGCTCCCCCACTCATCACGCTCCGGTTTCTACAGAAGAAGACATTCAATTATAGCGGACTGAACAGGCATTCTCATCAAGCCTTGTGTACACAGAGCACAATGACCAGAGTCAACAGTTTATACACCAGCGCTACTAATGCTACACTTCAGCCTCTGTTTTCATAACCTCAGAGTAGGGGTGGGCAATATATCGATCATGCTACCAGACTAGATATCACCTTAGACTTTGGATATTGTAATATGACATACGTGTGGTCTTTTCCTGGTTTTAAAGGCTGCATTACAGTAAAGAGATGTTAATTTCTGAACATAGACTGTTCTAGCTGCTTTATTATTTGTCTTTATCCACTTAGTCATTATATTCACATTACTGATGATTATTAATCTAAAATTAATTGGGAAAGCAGCAATTGTCAAACATACAATATTGATAAAGGGAATTTAGTCAAATGTATTTTATTTTTCTCTTCATATAGCCCAGCCCTACCTCAGAGGAGTAGCTCTCATATTTGATAATGATTACTTAGGAAATCAATTTCATTCAGACCCAAATTTGACGCTTTAAGATACATCTATATAATATCAATCCTGTCCAGGTCTTACAGAATTTTGAATAGGTGGCAAAGGGGAGGGAAGAAGACGTGTCACAACATAGCATGTTAATCCTAGTTTATTTGTACTAAATAAAAAAGGGACCAGTCGTCTAGTCTGTACGGACCTTGATGTCCTGGAGGAAGATGCGTCCTCCTCTCTTGTTCTGGAAGGACAGCAGCTTCTCGGCGTGTTCCCTCTCCTCGTCGCTGTTCTCCTTGAAGAAATGGGAAAAGCCTGGAAGGGCCACATCGTCACGGGAGAAGTAAAAGGCCTGTGGACAAGGGACAAGAGAGGCAGGTTAAAAACAGTGATTACTGTAGCAGACATCACCCATTATTTAAAAATAAAGGTTGTGATAAACGGTAGTTATGCACCCAGGCTGTGTTCAGGGCACATCAGCCATGGTGATTTTCTAAAGTCTAGTCGGTTTAGAAAGACATGCACGAGTTTAGATCACGAGGATTAAAAAAAAAAATAAATAAAAAAAAAATAAAAAAAATTTGAAATGCTGCAGTACTTAAAAACACATAACATACAATTAAGTTTGTTTAATATTTCCTTTTAAGATGAACAACGTCAGTCACCCATTGTAGGTGGAGAATGAACTTCCAAGACATCACAATAGAAGCATAACGTCAGCATATGTAACGTTACTATGAAAAAAGAAAGCGTTGTGTTTCTCACCATGGAAGTGTAGGTGTAGGAGGCATACATCTCCATGTTGACCATCCGGTTGATGGCGGCCTCGCAGTCGCGGTGGTAATTCTGACGCACTTGGGACTCCATTTTTCGCTGGCGTTTTTTGTGTTTTTATTAACAAAACGGTACAAAAATAAAGCTTTACGTCGACTTTTCTAGTAGTGTTGAAGTAGTAACGGTTATTTGTGTCCGGAATGCAGACTAGTTGAAGTAAAAAGCGGGACGAAAAAAGAAGCTCCGTTCAAACACTGTTGAAGCAAGAACTCCTGTAGGCTTTCTTCCCGGTTGTGAAATGGCAGTGGAGTCGCTCCTTGTATTTATACTCCACGGCTGACCACGTGACAGACGTAACGTTACTCAATGCATTTCCGCCTGTCGCTGAGCTCAGACAGCACATGACGGACTAGTGAGGTTGCATTTTTCTCACCTCTTCATGGAAATCTAGTTTTCATATTTCACCGATTTATGACCTGCTGATAGCTGGTCTCCTGCAATGACGAAGCACTTTTGCTATCTCAAAAGACAAAAAACAGCATTATATTATTCAAATACAGAATAGCTTTCGTGTGTAATTTATGTGTCTAAAGGTGGGTTGTGAAGTTGTCATTTTCTTTTTATTTGCACATATACAAACAACATAAAAAAAAAAAAACTACAGGAAAGTTAGAAAAAGTGAATACTTGTAGCTTATCCCACATACAGACAAAATCCTCTTCTGTTATTGCATTAACTTAAATACATTAGGACATATTAAAATAGAAATTGTGCCCAAACTGGTTCTTATCTCAAAACAAGGCAAATATTTATGACAAACATCCTGGAGTCGGTAACGCTGCAAAATCATTTCCAATTACTGTACAATCTGTCTCCATGCAGTTTCAGAGTCTCTGTTGGAGTTTTATAAGCTTTTTTTTTTCTTCAATAAACTGACCTAGCACTGGTTTGTTGGCTAATACTCCCCATACATGACCTTTGTTAGTTTTATTGAAGTTAACTTTGGCCCTATACAGCTACAATAAACTGAACTTGTGTTTTACCTTGTGAATACACCAAGACATCTGAAAACTGCTGATAATGTGTTTTCAACCAAGGTGCTTTTATTGCATTACTCAATACCACAGCACTGTAGCGAGACACTACTGAGTCTGAAAAGCCCGAGACGTCCTATCATAGCCGAAACAACATGGGGACCAAGAAAATGCTGTGTTTGCATTTGGTCTCCAAACAAAGTTGCCTTTTTTATTAAACGTGTGCTTCTAAAAAGAGGCAGGAACAGCTTAACTACTTTGCTGTCATCCTATCTGGTGTAACCCACATTCTTTACATTGTTTTTTTTCTTTTTTAGGAGGGCGTCATTCTACAAACTTCTAGAAACACTTAGTGTGGTTGTCGGCTTTAGAAGCAGATGACTCTGCTCTTTCCTGGTGGACATTTTTCACAGAAGTCACATCACCCTTGTGTAAAAGACGTTATCACTCCTGGGTCAAATCCGGGCATAAACAGCTGTCCATGCAAAAATATATCTCATACCTCAAGGTTTCTTTGTGAAATAGTGTACATCCACTGTCAGTACACACTGTACTTACTATAAACCAGGGAACAATAAAACATAATTTGAAAAGATAAGCACTTGAAATTACAGCACAATGTCTGTGGCTATACTCATTTTATAGCCCACATTCTCATGCAAAATAGTGACTCAGCATTTTAGACTGCACCTGTCCTTTTTTTGTGCTGTGTCATGTAGCAGGGTTAGTCTTGTACAAAAGTGCTATCAGGTTTAACAGAGGATTGTGCGGTGTCATTGTTGTGACTCAGCATCTCAGTTTTAAGGGAGAGTCTTGTGACCAAGGCAATGTCTCATGGGTAGTTTACCTCAGGGCTCTGCTGGCTGGAACCAGTTTGGAAAAAGGAACAAGTAAGTAACAAAAAAAAAAAGGAACCAGTAACTAGACAGGATTTATGGAAAACTGTGCATTTTAACCAAAGTGTGTCAACTGGTCTGGCCCAGTTCCAATCACTGCTAGATTGACACTGACAATAAACGCAGTAGCAAGTTTGGCTTCTTCATATTTTGGATGTCATTAACATTTTTTTTTCTTGATGAGCATCAATCAACTGACCAACAGGCTGTCCAAAAAGCCATGCAGCTAGCCTGGCTAAAACAAATGACAAGAGTGTGTATAAATTCACTGAATTATCTTCTTTTATTTATGGCTTTTACACAGTGAGACCCACTGTCACTCTCTGGAAACACACATACAGATTTACAATTTCTTTTGACAATGTGAACTTGGACATGGAAACAAACTAGATTCCACTGGGAATGTTTGCGCCAAGTGTACTTCCATGGCTAAAAGGGTACAGTGTTATTGTACAGTAATAAAGATATACAGTACATTTGCTTATTTACTGAGTCATTGACAGAACTCAAAGGCAGATGAGTTTTCAGGTTGTAGACTGAAAAATGGGATCCATTTGTTGTAAAAAAAAAAAGAACTACTACTACTACTACTACTACTACTACTACTACTACTACAGCGGGCTCTGCAAGTCTGCCTGGATGAAACAAATGCTGACCTTAGAGGCAAGGTACTTGTTACAAACACAGCAGAGGTGTGATGACTAATAGAAAAAAAGCAGACTAGCAGAAGATAGAGGTAGAAAGTCATAAGGCCTTATGTTCATGATTGCAGAAATAGCCTCTCTCTTAAAGAGAGGCCCGTGCTATAGCTAGGCATGGGCCGGGTACCGGTTTCAAGGTAAACCGCGGATTGAAAAAGTCATGGTGTTTCATAACCACTCAAATTTTCCGTCATACTGTTCCTGCGGTACAAGCTGTTTTTTTATGAGTCGTCAAGGACAGAAAGTGCAGTTTAGAAATCCCTCCCCCTGCCAGTGTGCAGTGTGTTTAACAATAAAATACATTGTATTCAATGGGAACAAAAGTTGTCGTTTTTCACCCAGACATTTCAAAATAATACATTTTAAAGCTGTAATTGCAATACCGTAATACGATGAACCGTGATATTTTTGCTGAAGGTTATCATACCGTCAGAATCTCATACCGGCCCATGCCTAGCTATACCTCTACTTAACAGCAGCCATTTTGTCATGTTGTTGTGGTGTATTGTCTGACCTATACTTGAGGATAATTGGCAAAACAGGCAGTGATATCACACAGTGAGATAGCTCCAGCTCCAATGCATGGATGCGCTCCATGGCTGAGAGAGTTTGGGTAAAGGCTCGCATTATCTTATCTTTTTATTATTATCAACGAATCCTGTCAAAACACCAAAACCAACAATGAATTGATCCTAAGAGCTAGTATTATCGGTGTAGTCATTTTTGTGTAGTCAGTTGCCTGGAACGCAGCATAATAACCTGCTAAATTAATCACTGTTGTCTGACCCCTGGCCTTCACTTCCTTCTCTCCCTGATTGCACCTTTATTCATTCTAGCAAACATGGTCATTCATTATGTTAATAAAGCCAATGATTTTTTTTATTTTATTTTTTTACTTTTGTTTAACAGGATACTGATAAGATTTAAAGGTGCATTTAGATTATTTTAAGGGAAAATTTACATTTATATGCATTTTGTTTAACTATATTTTAAAACAAAACATAACAGGACAACGTTTCCTATTTTAACTTCTATCGATCTTCATTTCAAATGATCTTGGGGCTGATAAAAACTCCAAAAAAAAAATATAAAATACCAGAAAAAACGTATGACTGTACTGCATATTTTGATATTAACATTTCCTTGGTTTTAGGATGTGTGTTAACTTCTTTTTCTTTGATTTTGTTGATATGTCAGGTTGACATTTTGTTTCCTGAGCTGGCTGCATGGGGCCACATTTCTTTAGGTTATATTGGAGGGTTAACTTCTGATCCGAAAATACCTCGTCATATATATGTTTAAATAAATCACTCACTTACAGGCTCCCACAAAAAAAGAATAAGAAATTCTGGAAAGCAGTGGGGAAAAAGGAGCACTCCTATGGCAAAAATTCGCAAAACCCCTTAATTAGCTACAGCTGAAAACAATTAAGTGACAGTTAAACTAAAAAAAAAATCAACGGTCGCCATCTAGAAATGAGAATCCGGCTTTTGTCGGCCTCTGTCTGAAATCAAGGAATCATTGTTACAAAAAATTACAAAATAATTTTGAGTAGTAAATCTGCCATCGTTATCATTGTAAACTGCATATGTGCTGTAGCAGTACTTAAGGAGGGTGAGTCAATTACTGGGAGTATTTGTTGTCTGTTAATTTCACTGTCATCTTATGATTTTCATGGTCACCGGTATTCTTTTTTTTTTGTATCCTTCTTTTTAAATCTACATCCTATAGTTTGACTCCACAGACACACAGTGGATATCTGCAACTCTCCCCCCCTCCATCTTTCCTGTCACCTTCCTCTTTCATTCTCCTTCTCCGTGTCTTTTTATGCAGTAGGAATCCACACACTCTTCCACTGGACGGCATTTCTCCACATCTCTTCCAGGAGCGAGGGATGAGACTTAGTCCAGTCCTTGCCTCCATCTTCCTTTTGGCAGAACAGATGCAGGGTTTTCAGAGGGCTGGTGCAGGTGTACTGGAGGTACTGGCAGCCCTACGGCAGGAAGACAGAGAGCGGGAGTTAAAAAAAGATGAGAATATGTGTGGTGGGCTGGGTCAGTTAGGTGTCCTTGGTATTGTTCATTTTAAGAGCGAGGATATAATGGAATCTTGCCTTCCATGATATGAAATTTGAACACTGGTGGTGTTAGTCCTCACCTCAGCACTGCCCCAGTACCAGATGGCCTTGATGACGCTGTGATTAGCCAGAGCCGCTGTCAGCTCGTCTCTACTCCCTGTGATGACATTTACCAATCCTGCTGGCAGGTCTGAAGCCTGGAGCACCTGAGGAGGACGACGCAAATCAGCGTTTACAGATATTGTACATAGACAGGTTACACAGGTGTTCTTAGTGGCGGTTAAAGGGTAATTTCGTTTTTTTATTTTTTCCAACATGGACTCTTTTTTACCCATGCATTTGTCTAGTCTAATAGACTGATGTGACCAAAAATCTTTGAAATCGGTCCAGCATTTAGCGAGAATGCATGACCGGCCGTCGCGAACCGGGCTGCAATGTAACCTAATGGGGCAACTGTGCACCCTCGATTTTTGTCCACTAAAAGTGATTGTTTTTGCCACTGACGGGCTCAGATTGTTATTAAAAGTTGATTATTAAAAGTTGAGTGAAGGGTGTTCTGGGAGTCTGTTGTTTCGGAGTAGGCTACAGAAAGTATAGGCTCCTGTTATCTAAAAGATTTTCAGTGCCATGGCTCAATATTTAAATGATTTCGACAATGTGGATGAGGTGATTATATTTCGATTGGGCATCTGTATTCACTTGAGCCAGAGTATACGGATGAAGAGCTATCAGTTAGAGACATGTCTGTCTACGGAATTTTCTTCTCACTATTAGATCATCCAATTCAAATGACTTTTTTTTTAGTTTTAAAACCTCTCAAGTTATACTCACCTATAGTCCCTCAGTTTGTATAACTGATGCTTTGCTGTTGATGACATTTTGTTTTCAGTTCTATTTGTGTTGCTCTTGTGTTTGGCTCCTGCTTGTTCACTATTTTGTGCTAAACGCTTTTATAGTGAAGCATTTTCTAACTTTTGTTTTGTTTGAACTTGCTCCACACCATAACATCTTGACATCTTACCTGAATGAATGCCAAGGCAGGGAGTGGATACTTCTGACTGGGGACCATGACGACAGCGTTGCCATTGGCGATTGCTGCCCCTAGTAGTGTTACCATGGAGAGGAGGGGATTCTCGTCGGGGAGGACGAGTCCCACGACTCCCAGGGCTTCGGGGAGGGAGAGAGCAGAGCCAGACTGTGGCAAAGGCTGAAGGAGAGACACAACATGTTGCAACGTGCTGTGGTATTAGGTCATTTGGGTCATTATTGGAGAAGTTAAGTTTTTTTTATAAACTTTGTATAATATAAAGAAAAGCCCCACCGGAGTTCCTCCTTGGTTTTTGTCACAGTAAGCCGCCCAATCACTGAGCCTGGCGATGCTGAGCTCCACCTCCGTGTCAGCCTCGTCCATTGAGAGGCCGGTCTGAACACTGACTGATGCAGCTATGTCCCGCCTCTTTGCCTCCAGGCCCTTGGTCAGAGAGTAGAGTGACTGAGCGCGTGCAGACGGACTCTTTTTCATCCATCTAGAGGAGGGGGAAGGATGTTAAAAGAAATTAAATTATTAAGAAGAAGCCTAAGGCCGGGGGGGACAGTGCTTCGCGCGGGGTGGGGTATAAGCATGCCGAGCATGAATGGAACACTGTCTTGAATAGCAGGGATGTTACACTTGGCTACAGTGCATGTATGCTAACACACCGTATGCCTAATTTCACAAAAGTATTGTGCAACTTAAGTGTGTTGAATTTCTGGTTTGTATTTGTTGTTTTGGTAGCTGTGGGTGTTTCTTTCCACCCACATATGTTGATGGGTTATTACCGGAAACATAATGTGACGCCAGTGATGTAGAGCAGCATGGTTGCATCGTAAGCAGCATGGTTGCATCGTAACGTTAAGTAACGTTAGCTATTTCCTTCAAGGAAACTGGTTTGGGCTCAGCCACATTTAGTTCCTGGATACATGATACATGTTTGATCTTTTAGGAACTAAGCAGGTTTAAAATGACGGAGCTTTGCTTTTCAATATTTGGTTGAAGTTGCTTGTCTTCTAATTAAACCTGCTGTATAACACAACGTAGCATGAGCAGCTTTCACTCTGTATCCATGGTGCTGCAGCATGATTCAGCGAGACAACAACATTCCACTGACACATTAAATTACTCTTGTATTGTCACACAGAGCATTTATACAACAGAGACAGCAACAACACTGAGCTGCCTGCTGGCTTAGAAATCTAGCTCTCATATACTGGTTATGACATAAAAGTTATTATAAAAAGGTTATTAAATGCTGTTTATAATCTGTCAAAACATATGCCACAGTCCCAGTGAAGTAATGAATATTTTCATGCTGTAGGGTAATGTAAAACAGTAATGTCGAAAGTCATTATAAAATGGGTAACTCAAATCAAGCAATCTGATTGGTTCATAGCTGTGATCAAATAACCATATACAGTTACACAGCGGCCCTTGGTGTTAACTTTGACCTACTGTGATCTTCTGTGTCTTTCTTTGTCAGGTTAACCTTGAATAGCAGGGATGTTACACTTGGCTACAGTGCATGTATGCTAACACACCGTATGCCTACTTTCACAAAAGTATTGTGCAACTTAAGTGTGTTGAATTTCTGGTTTGTATTTGTTGTTTTGGTAGCTGTGGGTGTTTCCTTCCACCCACATGGGAACATAATGCAACGCCAGTGATGGAGAGCAACATGGTTGCATCATAACGTTAAGTAACGTTAACAATTTCCTACAAGGAAACTGGTTTGGGCTTCCTTGGGAATCCACACGTACCAGCCTTCTGTTTCTGTCAGGTTAACCTCGGCCCGGCCGACACACTGCCTTTCAGAGGCTGTAGCAGGCTTCGTTTGAAAGCTAGAGTGACGATATTGGTATCATATGAAACTAGAAATTCATTTTAATTCATTAATTTTGATTTCTCATTTATAACTTAAAAAACCCTTGACACACAGCACTCAGCTGCATCTCAAATTAATCTTCAGGTTCCCAGCTTTGAAGCATCTACTGTTGACCTGCTATCTCCCCCTAAACATCCCCTGTCACCCACCCCTACCCCTCCGGAAAAAGGGGGTGACATGCTAAGAGGTTAAGATCTAATAAATGATGGTTAAAAACTAAAAGTATGAATGCCATGTAGGAAGCCCATACTGAGCATGTACTGCACTTTTAATGGTTTGACAAGAAGAGCTGTGTGCTTACTTACTTACTTGGAGAACTGGAGTTCAGTGCAATCAAACTCTGTTGATACTAATGTACTTTGTTGACATACTGCGTGTGACTCAGCAAATTTGTCGTGTTGAACTTTGATTGGTGATAAACACAAACAGCTCAGTGGCTTGTGAAATAACTTGCTGTCTATCTGGATTTTATACATGCGTGTCCTTGTGAGAGACTGAAAGCTTGATAAATGTTTTTTATACGGGCAAATTTCACCAATAAAAGTTTTATTTTGGGCAAAGATTGACAGGTTCAAAGCTCTGTGTAGCCTGAAAAGTGGATTTAACATTTTAACTAGGAAAAGCAGTGTTTCACCCTGGGCCACATTTAATAATTGTCATATATATATATATATATATATATATATATATATATATATATATATATATATATATATATATATATATATATATATATATATATATATATATATATATACACACATACACATACACATACACACACACTCACCTTGAAGATTATTAGGAACACCTGTTCAATTTTTCGTTAATGCAATTATCTAATCAACCAATCACTTGGAAGCTGCTTCAATGCATTTAGGGGTGTTGTCCAGGTCTAGACAATCTCCTGAACTCCAAACTGAATGTCAGAATGAGAAAGAGAGGTGATCTAAGCCACTTTGAGCGTGGCATGGTTGTTGGTGCCAGACGGGCTGGTCTGAGTATTTCACAATCTGCTCAGTTACTGGGATTTTCACACACAACCATTTCTAGGGTTTACAAAGAATGGTCTGAAAAAGGAAAAAACTTCCAGTATGCGGCAGTCCTGTGGGCGAAAACGCCTTGTTGATGCTAGAGGTCAGAGGAGAATGGGCCGACTAATTCCAGCTGATAGAAGATCAACTTTGACTCAAATAACCATTCGTTACAACCGAGGTATGCAGTAAAGCATTTGTGAAGCCACAACACACACAACCTTGAGGCGGATGGGCTACACCAGCAGAAGACCCCACCGGGTACCACTCATCGCCACTAAAAATAGGAAAATGAGGCTACAATTTGCACAAGCTCACCAAAATTGGACCTTTCAAGACTGGAAAAATGTTGCCTGGTCTGATGAGTCTCGATTTCTGTTGAGACATTCAGATGGTAGAGTCAGAATTTGGCGTAAACAGAATGAGAACATGGATCCGTCATGCCTTGTTACCACTGTGCATGCTGGTGGTGGTGGTGTAATGGTGTGGGGGATGTTTTCTTGGCTCACTTTAGGTCCGTTAGTACCAATTGGGCATTGTTTAAATGCCACAGCCTACCTGAGCATTGTCCTGACCATGTCTATCCCTTTATGACCACCATGTACCCATCCTCTGATGGCTACTTCCAGCAGGATAATGCACCATGTCACAAAGCTCAAATCATTTCAAATTGGTTTCTTGAACATGACAATGAGTTCACCATACTAAAATGGCCCCCACAATCACCAGATATCAACCCAATAGAACATCTTTGGGATGTGGTGGAACGGGAGCTTCGTGCCCTGGATGTGCATCCCACAAGTCTCCATCAACTGCAAGATGCTATTCTATCAATATGGGCCAACATTTCTAAAGAATGCTTCCAGCACCTTGTTGAATCAATGCCACGAAGAATTAAGGCAATTCTGAAGGCGAAAGGGGGTCCTAATAATCTTCAAGGTGAGTGTGTGTGTGTGTGTGTGTGTGTGTGTATATATATATATATATATATATATATATATATATATATATATATATATAAATAAAATAATACGTGTGGTAAGCAAATGTTGTTGGCTTGTTGCTTTTGTATTATTTATCATTACTGAGTTTCTTATGATCCTTTGTTGCAACTGTTTTATTACAATGACATTATTTGTATATTACCTTGGCATATCCAAATAGACAAAAATAAATAAACGGTGTTCAAAAATAGAAATAAATGTGTGTGTGTACTGTATGTATACCAGCTCTTTTCCACATTGGATGTGTATTGTGTCCACTCTGGGCTTGGGTTTGTGACTTTGGAAACACAACAAGTACCCTACTAGTATGATACTAGTTTAAAAAGGTTGAAGGAATCGGAGGCACTCGAGAGGGGAATGTTTAGCCAAGAAGATATTAAAGGCTTTTTAAATAGTACCCTCTCAAGTGCCTCAGGTTCCTTCAACCTTTTACCTATTTGTGTTTTCTGGCTGGAATTAGAGTGAGTGAGTGTGTGTGTGTGTGTGTGTGTGTAATTTGCACATATTTGCATGGCAATGCTCTCACCCAGGCTGGACTTTGACAGCAGCCTCCACGGCATTACGGACGTCTTTCCGGCCTCCATCTGGACAATAGGCTAACACACTGCCGCCCCCTGGTGACTGCACAGCCACACTGCAGCCAGACACTGATTTACATGGCTTACCACCAACAAACTGCAGGTAGGGCTTCGGAGCGCTGAGAGGAGAGGGAGGGAGGGAGGAGGGGAGTGATACATGTGTCTCCTTAACCCCGCATGTATTACTGTACATCATTCTGCTATTTAAATACTTATAATATATTAATAATGTGCCTATTATGCAGGCTATGATGCCTTGTGACACCTTATAAACCTGACTAAAAGTAAAAAAAAAAAAGAAAAGAGCATTACAAACCCACCTGGCAGGGTCTGAGTCATCAGGAATGATAGCGGGGGATGCTGCTGTTCCAAACTTTGAGTAGTCCATAGAGACGGGGGAGGAGCGAGGTAGAGGAGAGGAAGAAGGGGACGGGCGTAGAAACTGGTACAGACCCTGGCAGAGAGCAGAGAGAAAGTCAACATACAGTACAAGACTGCATAGGGGTTACTAGGGCTGCACAATATATCGGTATTTATCGTTATTGCGATATCAACTGGCGCAACACACACACATCGGAAAAGGCTGCGACATATCGCGAAAGACACTCAGAGATATTTGTTTGAGTAAGTTGAAAGAGAGTATCAGTAGAAAACTACACTTTCAAATGTAACTAAATGTAAATGTAATTTTTTAGTGGTGCTTTTTATATTCAATTCAATTTGTTCAATACAATAATGTTGACAATTTCTATGTTTTTTTTTAAAATTCAACAAGAAATTTGCAGAATACTAAAAGCAGCAGAACTGAGTACACTTTAATATCTGTTTATTTATCGCAAGTAATATCATCATCGCAATATTCAACAACAGTCTTGAATATGGCATATTTTCCTCATCTCGTGCAGCTCTAGTGGTTACTAAGACCTGTTATGTTTGATCCCTGGTTTGTATGGAGCCCCAAAAACTGACCAAATGTAGTAAAGGGACAAGTCAAAAGTATAATTGAACACATCAATAATTTGTTAAACAATTAAAATGGAGAGTAAAATAAACAAAGCTTTATACAGTTTGCTTTAAGCTTGAATTAAGTGTGCGATAAACTACAGAGACCCACCTCGTGTCCTCCGTCAGTGCAGGTGCCGCTGTCTTTGTGGCCAGAGACAGGCAGACACGGGTCAGACACCGAGTGGGAGTTCACCCACACTGAGCCGACTGACAGACTGAGGAGAGAGGAGGAAGAACAAAGGATCAGTAGGGAGTAACAGATCCTTTTCACAGCGTACGGTTTGACAGGCAAAAGGCGAAGAAACATTCAAGATAAGTAAGTGGAAGATGAAAAACAAATGTAGGAAGGGAAAGAAGAGGATGATGAAAAGAAAAACACGTGTGAAATGTGTGTACCTCTTTGCCGTGTCCAAAGCCAGTGTGAGGTCTTCAGTCCAGATGGAGGCGGCCTGGCCATGAGGACTGTGGTTTCCTGCAGAACAGAGACTGTTACAGTGGTACAAGTGGAAATTCAATATAAAAATACAAAGTGTATTGCTGCTCTGAAATCTGTTTTATTGAACACAGAAACCGCTGTTAACCAGGATGAAAAAAAACAATGTAAAAGCAGTGTAGAGTCAACTACAAGCCTATATATCCAATTTGTTTTATCTCAATCACTGTGATAATGAATTAATGACGGTAAAATGTAGAGCTGCAAACACTAATCAATTGGTTGTGAACTATTTAATTAATCGCCAACTATTTTGATAATCAATTAATCGGTTTGAGAGCTTTTTGTAAAAAGTAAAATATCTCTGATTGCAGCTTGTTAAATGAGAATATTTTCTAGTTTCTTCTCTCCTCTGGGACAGTAAACTGAATATCTTTGAGTTGTGGACAAAACGAGACATTTGAGGACGTCATCTTGGGCTTTGGGAAACAGTGATTGACATTTTTCAACATTTTCTGACATTTTATAGACCAACCAACTAATCGATAAATTGAGACAATAATCAACAGATGAATCGACTACCAAAATAACTGTTAGTTGCAGCCTAGTCTATATCCACGACGTTCCACTTCCAGGATCTCTCTGTTGCCGACAGAAATTCTGCCAGATTTCACTCATTAAGGCCGGATATGCGTTACATTGGGCTTTCTTTGTGTTGGCATTTAAAACTTTAATGTAATTTCTCATTTAATTTCTGAGGACTATGGTTAACTGCTCCTCAGATCTCTGCAGGGTAAATCCAGACAGCTAGCTAGACTATCTATCCAATCTGAGTTTTCTGTTGCACGACTAAAACAACCTTTGAACGTACACATGTTCCACCAAAACAAGTTCCTTCCTGAGGCTATTTTGCAGAGTCACTGTTGCTCCGTATAGCGCTGCCCAAGACGATTGTGATTGGTTTAAAGAAATGCCAATAAACCAGAGCACGTTTCTCTCCCATCCCGGAATGCTGTGTGGCCAGACCTTCCTCCGCAGCGCTACGGAGGAAGGTCTGGCAATGTCAGACTAGTTGCAGCCCTAATAAAATGCTACACATAATATAGAGCCATCTCGAGTGCCAATGTTAAGTCTGTTCTATTTCTGTAAAAAACAAACCAGAAATGATTTGTGTCCATGTTGAAGTTGACTTCATTATTATTATTATTATTTTTTTTTTTTGGCCTGATTGTGTAATTTTAGTTTGGTTTTAGTTTTTCTTGAAGATTTCAGTTTTATTCAGTTTCAGATACCAAAATTATTTTTTCACTGCTTATTTATGTTTTGGTCTGTGTTTACTAACCCTGATCTGAATTGGTTGTGGCTATCTCTGTTGGGATTGATGTGCTAGTTGTCGATGATTGACTCCACCTGTGTGGTAGTATTGGTTATATAATTAAACCCACCTGTGTAGGTAGTATTGGTCATATAATTAAACCCACCTGTGTGGTAGTACTGGTTGTATAATTAAACCCACCTGTGTAGGTAGTATTGGTCATATAATTAAACCCACCTGTGTGGTAGTATTGGTTGTATAATTAAACCCACCTGTGTGGTAGTATTGGTTGTATAATTAAACCCACCTGTGTGGTAGTATTGGTTGTATAATTAAACCCACCTGTGTGGTAGTATTGGTTGTATAATTAAACCCACCTGTGTGGTAGTATTGGTCATATAATTAAACCCACCTGTGTGGTAGTATTGGTTGTATATTAAACCCACCTGTGTGGTAATATTGGTTGTATAATTAAACCCACCTGTGTGGTAGTATTGGTTGTATATTAAACCCACCTGTGTGGTAATATTGGTTGTATATTAAACCCACCTGTGTGGTAGTATTGGTTGTATAATTAAACCCACCTGTGTGGGTAGTATTGGTTGTATAATTAAACCCACCTGTGTGGGTAGTATTGGTTGTATAATTAAACCCACCTGTGTAGGTAGTATTGGTTGTAATTGCCTGTGCACACGCTGAGGAAGGCCGCTGCCCAAAACGTCCGTTGTGTGGCAATAAACTATCAATTTGGAGTGCTGTCCTAGTAGCTTTATTTACACATGATATCTTTAGCATGTCTCTCACAAAGTGTTGTAGGAGAACTGATCATATTCAACGAAGGTAACTTAACTGTCCAAAGCCAGAAAACTATCTTTACTCATCCATCTCCATCCACAGAGGCTTCCTTACCCAGGGTCACTGCCTCTGTGTTGCTTCTGAATGTCATGAGTGGCAGCAGTGGTCCAGGGGAGGGGCTGACCACAAATGGAGAGGAGGGGGCCGCCCCGCAGAGCACTGTGGGAGGGTACTGAGCACCTGAAGGGGGGGCAGCGCAGGACTGAACCAACTGGGGACCAGAGAGAGAAAAATAAGTAAATAATATAAGTTATAGTCATACTGTGAACTTACTCTACTCTCAGACTAAATCCACACTAATTTTAACGCACATCTTTTGCGACGTTTATGCCTTTGCATCCAATTTAAATTTAAAAAAGCTTATTATGTAGGTGCGTGCCTGTGTTAACGTGCGCATGTTGCCCCGTGTGCGCTGATGCACTCATCTGTTGACATTTCCGAATGCCTTCCTACAGTTGCTTAATAAAAGCGGGCTTTCCACACAAACAAACGTATGTCATATTAGTATGAGAAAAAAAATGAGATTTTAACTGTGTCGGGCTCAGGTCAGGCTTGGACATAAATATCTTAATGCCTGTCGGGCTCGGGCTGGGTTCGGTTACTGCGCTGTCGGACGCGGGCCGGGCAAAAAATGCGGCCCGATCCGCACTCAAATCCACACTACTCTGGCATTTCCGAGACCCTAAAACTGAGATGTTTGGAAATGCTGTTGACCCCCCTGTTTTACTCGGGGGTTTTTCCGTTTTAAGTGGACGGGCAGAAACTAGAGGTGGAGAAAAGAAAATTTGAAAATCGTACGTATCGTATTTTTTTTGCAATGATTTTTAGAATCGATTCTTGTCCCTAGAATCAGTATTTATTTTACAGTTGATTCAGCCAGACCGATGTGCATTCCTTTTAGAAAACAATTAGTTTTTAGAAATGTCTCATGATTATTCAACTTTTCTTTTTGTTAAAGAAGGGAAAGAAAATCGCAATACTCAATACTGTCGAATCGCAATATTTCTAGAATCACAATAAATGAAAATCGCAATACAAATCGATTTGGAACCCATGTATCGTGAAAGAATCGAATCCGGACAAAAACACATCATACCAGCCATAGCAGAAACGGTCAGACTTATATCAGCCTTACCGGTATGTGCATGCCCAGTGCACGTGAATGGTCTGTGATGTGCGCTTTCAGGCGTGATATTATGGACGGAGATTAGTTCTGAATACTGGGCTAAAATGCTAGTGAGAACGGAGACCGTTTTCGTTTTAAAACAGCAACGTCACAGCGGATAGGCACAGCTTTTCTTTGTGTTTCTGACTAACCGTGGCGCCCTGTTGCTGAGCGACCTGTACTGCAGTGTCCACCAGGACCCTGTCCCCCTCACTGTGCAGGGCCACACACTTCATCCCTGCCATACGGAGCCTGAGACGGGCCACAACACTGTCCAGCACGCTCTCCTGCACGCACAACACCCAGTGGACCTGATGGGACAGAGGAAGAGAAGATTGTTAAAAACAGACACGGTGGTCTTATGGGATGGCATGAGACACTCCATACTTCTATCGGGGATACTTAATAGTGTAAATCACCTCTCTTTTCTTCTTGAAGGCAGCCTCTATCACTGCATCCACTGCGCTGTCGATGTCGGCTGACTCAAAGATGATGAAGGGACACCTAGCGCCGATGTTGGGGGAGACAGTAACGGGAACGCCCATCCCTGCTGTGGCCTTACACAGCGTCACCCCATCCTGAAAGAGAGAGTTGTTGTTCTAATAGTGTCGCATTGGCAGACCTATCTCCACAGCATTCCGGGATGGGAGAAAAACGTGCTCTGGTTTATTGGCATTTCTTTACAATCACAATCGTCTTGGGCGGCACTAAGCGCCGGGCGCAGGTGCCTCTGCCTCTGCAAAATAGTCTCGGGAAGGAACTTGTGGTGGAACATGTGCACGTAGGGAGGCGAGCTCGGGAATTAAAATGGCTGTCTAATAGTGTGATGAGAATTTTACTCAAAAAAAAGATAAATATAATTTGATTGTCGGTTCTAGCTCGCAGGAGGTTTCCCGAATCGATCGGAGTTTAGAACGCCAACACAAAGAAAGTGGAAGGTGAGGGACATCCGGCCGAAAACGTGGGACATCCGGCGGTTCTGAAACTATCCCCTTTTTTGATTTCGGACATTTTGGTAAGGCTAAAAACAGATTGGGAAGCTTTAGAACAAATGTATAGGTAGGTTTTTCTGGTTAAGAAAGCAACACCAATTTGTTTGGCACACGTACCTGCTTGTTGCCGCTGTAGGTGACGTAGCTGATGCTGGTGTTCTGGGCCACTCTGGCACCCAGCGACATGTCACTTCCTGTTAAGACGTTAAGAGCCCCGGCGGGAAGGCCTGCTCCCACGAAAAGCTGGGCCAAGAGGAGCGCTGGAGGGGCGCTGCTCCGACCAGGGACCACGACGACGGAGTTACCTATTAGAAGGCAGCATTCAATTATGACTCAACAGTTTTGATTGGAGCTGAAATGATTAGAAGAGTAATCACCTGACAGAAATTTAATCGGCAACTATTTTGATAACCAATGAATTAGCCTATTTCTAAACAAAGATTCTGAACATGTAATGGTTTCGGCCTCTCAAATGTAAGATTTTTAGGGCTGCAACTAACGATTATTTTCGATTAATCTGTTGATTATGTTCTTGATTAATCAATTAGTTGTTTGGTCTATAAAATGGTGAAAAATGTCGATCAGTGTTTCCCAAACGCCCAAGATCACAGGTCACAGAGGAGTGACGAAACTGGAAAATATTTCACATTTAAGAAGCTGGAAATTCAGATTCAGAAATTATTTTTCCATAAAAAATGACTCAAAACCGATTATCAAAATAGTTGCCAATTACTTTAATAGTTCACAATCAATTAATCTTTGCAGCTCTAAAGAATTTGCTGATGTCCCTTGTCTTTCATTTGCGCAAGTATATCTTCACATTGGACAAAACTAGATATTTGCGGACATCACCTCGGGCTCTAAGAGGTGTGATGGGCACTTTCTTTTAAGATCATTTTTTGGGGCTTTTTGGCCTTTATTTGATTGGACAGAGAAAGACAAGAAAGGGGGGGGGAGAGAGAGAGAGGGGGGGATGACATGCAGCACAGGGCTGCGGTTTGGACTCGAACCTGTGCCTCTGCTGTAAGGACTGAGCCTTTGTTGGGGGGGGCGGGGGGCGCACGCTCAACCAGATGAGCTACCAGGTCGCCCTGTGATGGGCACTTTCACCCGTTTTCTGGTGTTAATTACTATTGATCAATTGAGAAAACAATCTGCAGCTTAATCGATAATGAAAGTAAGCATTAGTTGTAGCCCCAGATTTTATCCTAAGTTACAAAGGAACTTTTTCAATGTGTATCTCATTAACACAGTGTATGTGTATGTGTATGTGTATATGTGTGTGTTTGTGTGTGTGTGTGTGTGTGTGTGTGTGTGTGTGTGTGTGTGTGTGTGTGTGTGTGTGTGTGTGTGTGTGTGTGTGTTACCCATGGCGAGTGCTGGTAGGACTTTGAGCATAAGGGAGTAGAGAGAGCAGTCTTCAGAGACGGCTACAGCCACCACACCTGGGAAACAGGAAAAACTAAAGATTTAAAAGAGAGCTCTGTTGAAAATGAACACCATCACCAAATGTTTCTCTGTGACTAAAACCCCTCACCCAGCGGTGTTAAGCTCACCCAGCGGTGTCCAGTTGGGGATGAGAGTGTCTCTGAGCTGAGCCCAGCTGCTGTAGTACTGCAGCAGTCTGACGAGGGCGGAGGGCGAGCAAGACGCCTCACACAGCTCGCACAGCTCTGACACACACTGGCCGTGCTGCCCGAGCACGCCCACCAGCCTGTTGGTGGAGGACAGGGGGCGTTAATCTCCACATCTGGACAGCGGTTCCAAACGTTGCCGCTGCGGTTCCTGACATGTGTCAAGGTGAGTTTGTCATACCTGAGCGCAGAGCTGCAACAATTTTACTGTACAACCAGGGTGCGATTTTCCGGAGGGGATGAGTGGGATTTCCCCCTTTTCTGGTCTACATATCCCTGCCTCTGCTCAATTATTTTTTATCCCCGGTGGGGATTAAATGTATCCCCCGCTCAAAGTGATCAATGCTACTTCATTCAACTTCAATAGACCATATATTATATACCTAAAATAGAAGTATTTTAAACTAAGTAA
Organism: Sander lucioperca; assembly: GCF_008315115.2. Taxonomy (NCBI): domain Eukaryota; kingdom Metazoa; phylum Chordata; class Actinopteri; order Perciformes; family Percidae; genus Sander; species Sander lucioperca. Next base: position 17,170,500 of record NC_050193.1, read on the forward strand.
AGCGCTGTAACGTGAACCGTCTATGGTCCCAAATAACCATAAAATCTGAGCGGCAGCTGCCGGTTGTATTTAGCCGCTACAGAGCTCCGGAACGCCGGCTACCAGCGGCAGTTGGTTAGTCGCCTATAGGTGACTGTGAGCCGGCTACAGGCACCGCCAGATGACGGTCCTTTTAGGGGCCATGGTCAATGTCAATTTAGGAAAAAGATCGTGGTTAAAACACTGAGCGTAGAGCTGCAACGTTGTGCTATTTCATTTTGACATTATTTTCCATTGGATATTGAAGTTCATAAATAAGTGTTTTGGCATGCCTGGCTGAGTGGCACTATATCCATGGTATTGAAAGGGGGATTTCATTCTTGCACGTTTTGTTTTGCATGATCAAAAATTGCATAATTGGAATTGAAATTGGACCCTGTGTACAATTAACTAACTCAGAAATAATTGCATTTAACAATATAATTGTCTCTTTTAGTCAAATTTAGAAAATTGTATTTATGTATTACTATTTTAAACAAATTAAAGTTTTGAATTAATCCCAGGATATCACTGTTATGTGACCCAGATAATGTAATAACACAGCCTATGAAGTAAACCACGCCTCTATATTATCATAAAACACTGTTTTTCTTAAATGAACAGCCATACTCCTTAGGACCTTAGCTAATGTTAGCAATTAAAAAAATTGCGGTTAAAAAAAGAAAAGAAATGGCGATTACGTGAAAAATAATTGCGATTAGACTTTGTGTAATAATTGTTACAGGCCTTACCTGAGCAGCACTTTGGCCCTCTGGTAGCAGCTCAGGCCGCTCCAGGCCTTGTGGCCGCTAACAGCAGAGGAGGCAGCCTGGGAAACATCTGCCTCCACAGCGCACACTGTGCTGCACACATGACCACCTGGACACCACAGGAGACAAAAACACGCATGTGGTTTTATCAGTGGGATGTGTAAATCACACGTTTTATCACAATACAATATTATATCGATTCTTTGGACAACAATACAATATTTGCTGATATCACAAAGTCTGCCACGATACAATGTCGATTCGATGCGACCGATATGAAATGATGCATAAGACCATTTAACACAATCAGTTATATTTATATACAGTGCTGCTCATAAGTATTTATACCCATGGTCAAGTTGACTGAAAAGAGGAATAAAAAAATCATCTTTTGGAAATTGATCTTAATGCCTTAATTAAAAAAAATGAGGAAAAATCCGACCTTTTATTGACACCAATTTTTTATTGTTGGTTTGATTTGCATTGATATGGATCTTATCTCAGTTAGCTATTAGGCTAACTGAAATAAAACCATGCCAATCTCTAGGTATGGTGAAGGGTATGTGATGATGTGGGGCTATTTTAATTCCAAAGGCCAAGGGAACTTTATCAGGATGCATAGTATCCTGGATCCATGAAATAACTGGCCTTTAAAAATAAACATCTGCCTGCCTCTATGGGAATTTAACATAGGGGTATGTATAATTATGGCCCCTGTATTTTAAGGAAGAACATTTATTTATTTACAATACATTATTCATTCGCAAAAAAAATTGGTGTCCTTAAAAGGTTGGATTTTTCCTCATTTTTTTAATTAAGGCATTAAGATCAATTTCCATAAGATGATTTTTTTATTCCTATTTTTAGTCAACTTTAGCATGGGTATGAATACTTATGAGCAGCACTGTATATTTACAAATAGCAACTAAAATATGATTTGACAATTTCATTACTGAGCTCTTCCAGACATTTATATTAAAAACAAACTACTCTTTTTAATAAAAAGAATAAATATTAAGTAGGGCTGGGAGATATGGAGAAAATCAGATATCACAAATACATCAATATTGATGTTGCGATGATATTGTAGGGTTAACAATTGGTGCTTTCACAAAAGAAATGTACAATGAGATTTTAGATAAATAATCATCAAGAATGTGGTAAACAGTTTCAAGTGAAATTACAGAGAAAAAAATAAATATTTTTTTTTTCCAGCTATTTACATACTATGTTTACATGCATGCACAAAAATAGTGTGATGTTACAACAAATCTGCAATTCTTCAAATGATATTCCCTCAAAATGTTTCACAACAGATTTTCTGACAAAATTGAGTTAGTATATGCTTGTTATTATCTTTTTAGGTAACGTAATTGTATATCACGATATATGATTTCATCACGATATGATTCCAATGAAAGACGATAAATTATTATATTGAATTATTGCCCAGCTCTAATGTAAAGTGGGAATTTCACAACAAAGGCACGTCTTAAAGATGACGATATGTATCGATACTTTCACTTTGCATCGATAATATTGGATCGTTGAGGACTGAATCGATATATCAATCCAGATTGATGTATCGTTACGCCCCTATTTATCATATTTTATTCGAAGAATTGGAAAAAAAGAAAGAAAATTTAAAAAAAAAAGATGAACGTGAAAAAGAGCTAAGTGTAAGCTGTGTTGGTATCCAATGGTCATTTCGGGCTGCTCCCACCTTTAGAATCAGCCAGGGAGCGACTCTGTCTGTCTGCCGGACGGACAAACTTGCCATCGATGAACAGACCCAGAGAGCGGGAATGGTTATCCAACCAGGCCTGGTGGAGAAGAAAGCCACAGTCAATATTCAAGCTGCATATGTAACCAATACCATCTCTGAGGATGCAACCTGGCTGAGAGGTGTTTGCCATCATTAAGAAAATATGTCTTAGGTGATCTGAAGTAGACGGCCCTAAAAAACAGCTTTAAGTAAGGTGGCTTGATTGTGGGAAAATATCATAATTACGATTATTTTGGTCAATATAGAAATCACGGTCCTACCAGCACTCGCCATGGGTAACACACACACACACACACACACACACACACACACACCTTTACAACGAGCTGAGCGGCGTTGCAAAGGCTGACCAGTGTTGCCAACTTAGCGACTTTGTCGCTATTAGTGACTTTTCAGACTCCCTTAGCGACTTTTTTCAAAAAAGCGACTAGCGACAAATCTAGCGACTTTCTGTAGAAAAGACGCCAGTATTATCCGGCGAGCACGCAAAGGTATTTCTCTCTTGTGGCCGCCAAAACAGTCACTTCTTTCTTCTGTTCTGTGACTGAGGAGCTTTCTCCTATATACAGCAGCACTGATCAGAAGGGGATACAGTGAGTCAGCGAGCTTGTTACGCCTGCAATCTCTTGTGGAGCATTATAACTTTCGAAAAACCACAGGTTCCAGTTAATCTTATAATGGATATGTGTGTCGAGTTATTTAAATAAACGATCGGGGAAATAAACGCCTCTTGTCCGCAAGTCTCCTGAGAGAGCTCCAGCCAGCTCACAGCGGGGTCTGTGAAGGTGGAAAGGCCGGGCGGCAAGGCCGGGCGGCAAGCCAGCGACCCTGGCAGGCACCTGCCGGCAGGCCCCCGCCGGCTGTCACATCAGACTGTGGAGCATCTGAACTCCGACACAGTCAAACCAAATTTGCAATTAGCCCTCAATTTTCGTAAAACGGCCCATATTTGAGCTCTACACAGTTAATTTCTCGCATAAAAAAGTCTCAGAAGTGAATTTAGTAATGAAATAGCAGACAAACAATATATAAGGTGTCTAAGATCTGCGCAACCAACATTCAGAACACCAGCTGGTCTCAGACCAGTGGTTTGTATGTACATTTTGGGGCGTGACAAAAGGTACAGACTAAAGCCAAATAAGGTACAGCCACCGAGTTGACGTCAACTATTAGCTTCGTTGAGATTCGCTCGTTTTCAGCAGCAGTTTCAAATTGTGAGATTTGCATAGGAAAGAGGTGTCAATGGGACTTTTAGGTTCTATGTATGCCTATTTTACCCACCGAACTGTCGTAATTCAACTATGACAAGGTAAACTCGGTTTTGCATTCTAGCACCCCTTTAATACTTTTCCCGTTTGAATTTTTTAATTAATGTTAAACAGTTATTTTGTACTTATTTGTTAAATTCATATTAATGTTTAATATGTATATGTATGCACCAACCACCAAAGTAAATTCCTTGTACGTGTTACTTACTTGGCAATAAAAAAAATCCTTTTTCTGATTCTGATTCTATATGCTCACATTTTATTGGTCAGGAAGACCCCACCTCTGCTGGACAGTGACTGATAAAAGGCGGAATGTGTCAACTATTTACAGACAGAAGACCAAAGTACAGAGCTTAACTTCTCTATGAACCCCCCAACTCATCTTCGGCTAGCAAAATCACATATATGATGATGATATCACATTATAATCAGGGTTCAAAATTAGAACCACACACCAGCCAAATGCTGGTAAAATATGCAAGTGGCTGGTAGATTTGCTTCACTCGTCACCAGCCACAAAAAAACAACAATAGTAATTCATAGAGTGGCTGGCAAACATTCACTAGCCATTTGGCTGGTGGACGAAAAGGTTGATTTTGAACCCTGACTATAATATTCCACAGCTACATTTTGTTCATTCAGCCTCTAAGTTGTTACAGAAAAAAAAGTGCAGGGATGAGGTCGAACAATCTCGGAGCATTATCATAGGTCTACCAGGGCAATATCAATATGACAACACATTTAGTGACTGTACTGGGATGGTATTGGGAACATGTTTCTTCAGCCTTTACATTCCACAACTACTGTACACACTAGTACATGTAACATACATGTAACGTGACAAGTACACAAGTCACATGTTTGTCTTGTGAGTTACAGCCAGCTAACAGTTAACGTTAATTAACTTCACATGGGACAAATGGCATAACAGGACGTAAAACATGCTGCTAATATTTGCCAGTACGCAGCAGCATACTATAGTTTTATGCCAGCCATAGCCGTTCAATGTTCTGTTAAGAATTAGGTTGATAACTTTACCTGTGCAGTGGCAGTGCTGGGAGTTGCTGCTGGTCCGTACTCCATGCTTTGAAAAATATTCTGCACTGTATTGATGGTGCTACCAGCCATAATAGTTAACGGTACGAGTCAGTGAGGAAGCGAATCTCCCCTGGGCTTGGTATTCGTCTCTGGATGGCGTCCAGGGTAAAAATGTTTGATTTGAAGATTGTAATAAGGTACCCGCAAGAAATTGAAGAGAAAGGGCTAGCAGGAAGACGACTGAGGTCCCACTTCACGTCAAATGCAACGTGCTGCTAGCTTCTCTTGCAAATGAACTTGCAGAGCTACCTTGACCTACGGAGCGAGAGGTTTCCCTCCTGCTCATTTCCGGTGCTGTGTCCGGTTTCTCAGTGTTCATTCATTAGACTGGATTTAAGCAATGTTTATGTTTTTTGTAAGCTAAGACAGCCATTTCAGATATAGTTAAAATGTTGTGAAAAAACCCTAATTGGGTTTTAGCAGGTGGTTCCGCTTTGTGTTACATAAAACCTGCTTCATTAATTTAATTAACGTAGTTATTACTGTGAATATTTGGTGTGTTAATATTTCAGTAACTAACCTAATATAATTAATAATTAACTAACCCTAGTTGACATAATTTACCCCCCTTTACCAGTATCCGCTCGAGCGCACTGGCATGACGTTCAATGTATGTTCCACACGGAGGCATTTTGTCAACGGACCGCAAAAAAACGAGTTTGCGCTGTACTCACAAGGAAGTGCGGAAAAAAATCGTGCGCTTCTTTCAGTTGAATTGGCTCAAAAGCTGGCGGTTTGTTGTTCTTATTATTTATATAGCCTGTGATACATTTCCCCCAAAGTAAGGAGTAATAACCTGCCAGAGGCGACACACGCCACACCTTTGAAAATGCCCCGGAGAAAGGTAAGGCAGAGGTTTGCAGCAGACTCAGCCGTTAGTGCAAGACTGCAGATTGGACACACAACAACATAACGTCATAGCTAATATTAGCCAAGATCTAGCTAACTGCTGTAGACATGTGTTCGACCGCCTGTGAGCTGAAATGCGACCCTACAAGATGCCGTTAATACGTTGTAGATGTGTGTTGAATATCAATGTTGGTAGAGTCACTCAACTTGAACTGTCGTTTTGTGTTGCTAAAAGCTACGCTAGCTAATGTTTTGTTGCTGAGTTGCAAGAATGTGTTCATGTCGAAGTGTCGCTTCTTCGGGGTAAAGTGAGAAGTGAAAATGTGGGTTTTGCGAATTTTGGTCAGATTTCTATCACCTTGCGGAGCGCATAGACACGCTGACCTCAGTTAATGTCAATAACGGCAGCTTTAGCTAACTGTTGAAAGGTACAGGCTGTTCTAGTGCGAGGATGGAACGAAGCACCAAAACAACGCTGTGATAGGACAAACCTAGACAAGCGTTGCGTTCATTGGTCTGACTCTTTCAAACTCCGCCTCCTCTCTTTGTATGGCTGTATGTTAATGAAGTGGCTCGGTTGTGAAGTTGTCATAAATAAGACGTCGACTTTGCGCTGTGGTCCATGTTGTAGTGTAGAGTGATAGTTTTTCCCCCCCCACTTATATATTGTTTGCTACTGTCTTTTAGTACCATTTAAAATGTAGTTCATTTGTATTAGTATTAAAAGACAAGTAGCCTAATGGTGATGTTATCAACATTAGTCTGTATGCTATACAGCTTGGACAGTGTATAGTGTAGGGTATTGCATTGTGTAAAGCTTTCCTATTTTGATTCCCCCCCCCCCCCACCCCCCCATGTACTGTACTTATTTTGTATCCGTATATGGCTTTAAATCTAAATGTTGATTCATGTTGTAGCTCTCCTCATTTTTATTTCTTTACTCTGTTTTTCTGTCTCTATCGCGCTGTAACACCTAATTTACCCCCCGGGCATCAATAAAGGGTTATATCATATCCTTCATGGTTTTTTTTATTTGGTTGCCCTGTGTGTAAAATGTGTCATATGTAGAAAATAGAAAAATAGGATTGTGAACTAAATATGAAGTGCAATGAATGAAATACAGAGAAATATATACACATAATTCTTTCGCCAATTATTATACAATTGTAGGTAGCCCTGTAATATCACATTTGGGATAATATTTCAGAGGATGTTGGAGGGGGCCCCCCAAATAAGCCTGTGTTTTTTTTGTTCAATGCAAATGACATGTTGGCTACCACTCGAGTCCCCCTTGCCCCACCCCCACCCAGTGGGGTGACCCCTCGCTTCTACGCCTCCGTTATCAGCATCACCCCATTCATTCCGTGTGGCAGGCAGCTAGGCAGCCTGCAATGTTTACAAAAATATGCAGTAAAACAAGTGTATGGGACACTTTTATTAGTTGAATTTCTTTACAGAGTTCTGTGGGCTCTCATGGTAATGAACAATTAGTCGACTTATTTGACTACAAACTGGAAATTCACGCGGAAGGTGCACTCCGGCGTTGTGACAACTTGGGGTTGGTACAATAGGTTCAATCGGCGTTATTCGGGGTCTACCGTTGTTGATGCCGATTAGGCTTGTTTTGAGTATTTATTGACGAGTCCATCGTGGCAAGAGTGGGTGCAGAGCCCGGAAAGGATGTGGAGAGGGTGATGCTCCTCCCCCAGTATGGGATCTTTGCTGAATTATCCGCTGGTAAAAAAAACAAAAAAAAACAACAACAACAAAAAACACACACAGACACACAAAGCTTTACTTACATCAGTCCCACAGAATTTCTCTAATTCTTCATCTGATACTGTTTTTGTGACAGTCCCAACTTTCTGTTTAATCACGCCCGTTTGCTGATCCATGTTGTTTTCAGAGGACCGCCGGCAGCAGCTCGGACGGGACAGAGGACTCGGATTTTTCCGCCGACCTCGAGCACGTCGAAGCTTCCGAGAGCGCGCACAGGCGCAGCAGCACGCGCCTGACTCGAGCTTCACTGCGACTCAGCCGGAGCTCACAAGGTAAACATTTGAAGTTTTTTTTTGGAAAATAATCCGTTATAGGAACAACCAATAATCAAATAAATCAATTATATCATACATAGGCAAGAGCGATAGAAAGGTTGGGATGAGAAATGGTGGAATAAGAAACAATATCAGGGACTTTAACAGCATAGAAAGGAATACATAAATAGCCGTATCTAGGTTAGCATGCTAACGTTTTAGTCTCACAAAATAGTTCTTGTAGTTTGGTAGCTCATACATTTATAGTGTTATAGTTTCCCTACTATATTTTAACTTCAAAGTGACACCCATAAAGTGTGGTTGTATCAACCTTTTTATTGGTTTAATGGAGCACATATCTTAGGAATAACCTTGTAATTACACTGGTTTATTTTACCATGACCACTACACCAGTGTATTTCAGAACATATGGTAGACCTTTCCTAGCCTCTTTTAATAATAATAATAATAATAATAATAATAATAATAATAATATATTTTATTTGTAATGCACTTTACATTTGGAGCAAATCTCAAAGTGTTGTGTCTGCAGTTAAGATCATAAAAGCATGGTAAAAACATCAATATAAAATACAAATAGACAGTGCAACGACTTGCAGAGATACTTAAAACTCATTTTCAAGTTCTCCTAAAAAGAAATGTTATTAGTCCTTTTTTAAAAGTCTCAACAGTTTGAGGTGCCCTCAGATGGTCGGGGAGGGCATTCCAGATCCGAGGAGCGGCAGAACAGAAAGCCCGATCACCCACGGTGCTGAGCTTAGTCTTGGGGAGAAGGAGGCGGTTTGAGTCTGTTGAACGGAGGGATCGAGTTGTAGTTAGAGGGGTGAGTAGTTCTTTCAGATGGGGGGGGGCAATTTCCATAGATGCACTGGTGGGTAAGAAGGGAGACCTTATATTCAATCCTGGCGGAAACGGGAAGCCAGTGAAGTGAATGGAGAATGGGTGTGATGTGGTCGTATTTCCGCACTCTTATCAGGATCCTTGCAGCACTATTCTGAACACACTGCAGTCTCTGCAGGCTTTTTGTTAGGGATCCTGATGAGAAGTGCGTTACAGTAATCCAGTCTGGAGGAGACAAAGGCGTCTTTGACCTCTTATCTTGTGAACGGACTTTAGAAAGTACCGTTTTCTTGCAATTTTCCTTGTGGGTAGGCTATTATTGAACCTATTTATTAGCTTATTTCCCTGTTTTGTTTTCTGCTCTTCACACACATTTTAGTGGTTATGTTTCTCTTTTCCTACATATTTATTCATACCTATTTATTACCAAGCCAGACATTCCTACATGTAGTATAATTTCATTTATATGTGTCATTTGAATGAGGAAGGACGCTTTAATTCAGGAACCACAGAGAGACTTCAAACCCACCCCCCCAGTTCAGCAGTACAGCAGGATCTATCTATATATGGGCAGCCTTAAAGCATGAATGGGTTCAGACAGCCAGACCTCCCCCCGCCACAGACACACAGACTCTACTCCCACCCCCTGTGTGACCTCTTTCTGTTGTGGCTGCCAGAGGGGATTTACAGCAGAGAAAGAAAAGTTGATTCTTTTTCCTCTGCTTTTTGTTACTGAGAGAAGTTGTGTTTGCTCTCCTAGTCCCCGCAGAGGCTTTAGAGAAAGCACAGAGGCTAGTTTTCTCTAAAAACAAGTGGCGTCGGGGGTTCAGTCTTCTTTTCTGTGGCGGGATTAGTCTCTTCATAAGCATTGAGGCCATTTGCAACAAGTACTAACAAAGTAGTAACTCTGTCTTCTTTCCCGTTTCTGCTTGGAGTTGCTCAGTTACAGACCGCTTAGGTTTGAGAAATCAGTCTAGAATTTGGAAAACTTAAATGCGTCTGTTCAGCAGATTGTAAACTAAAGTTTTTGCAGGACATTTTCTTACAAGTTTCCATGTAGACAATCATAGTAGAAATGATTAGTTCCATTATCATTTATTCTGCTGATTAAGTTTTGTGATTCATCTTTGCTGACATCATCAAATCACTAATCACCTAAAAGCTAAAGATACTCATTTGACGATAACATGAGACGAAGAGTGGCAGCAAATCCTCACAAGGTAGAGGCTGGGAACTAGGAAATGTTGTCATTTTTGAATGAAAAAGGACTTCAATTACCAATTGATTATCAAAATAGTGTTATGTTGTTATGTTATGCTCCGTGGGGGAGGATGGGGAGTTGGTGTTTAATTTTTGATTAAGAAAAGCACATATTTGTTTGATAGGTTTTGTTGTTGTTGTTTTTATTTTGTTTAGGTTTTTTTGTATGTTGATTTTCTGTGATTGTGAATCTTATCTGAAAATGGTCCACTAAAGGGACTTTGAAAACCTCTTCTCTTCTCTTCTCTTCTCTTCTCTTCTCTTCTCTTCTCTCCTCTAGATAACTGCAGCTCAGTACGGAGCAGTTCTCCTGCAGCCCCGGGTCCTGACGAAGGCCTTGATTCGGCAGCCGAGTCGGCCGCAGCAGCAGCAGTAGCTGCGTCCGTCTTCTCCTCTGGACGCAGGATCACACGCAGCCAGCAGGGGGCGACAAACACCACAGCCAAAAAATACCCACTGCGTCAGAGCAGGTCGTCTGGCTCAGAGACCGAGGCTAACGGTGAGAGCAGCAGTGTGTACTGTATGTTTTAGTGAAGAGTGAAGAGAGCAGTCAGGAGACAGAAGGAAGGAGGGAGAGGACCAAAGGTAGAGTAAAAGGAAAGAACGATGAGTAGATGAAGGGTATGAGATGATTATGTTTAGTTTTATTTTGAACATGTTAAAAAATAAAGATACATAGGAACATGTACTACATTTCAGTACAGGCAAGAAAACTAACTAACTAAAAATCCTCAGCCAACATATCTTTCAAAATGATTGTAAATGATTCAAATAAGGATTTCCATGTTCAAAAAGGAGTAGGAAGAAGTCAGAATCACAATCAGAAATACTTTAATAAGCGCTTTGAGCTGCACTCTGTGTATGAAAGGCGCTATACAAATAAAGCTTATTATTATTATTATTATTATTATTATTTAATAATCCCAGGGGGAAATTATTTTTTGTTGCCACTCAGGTATAGCTAGAGCAGGAACAGGCAGCATGCAGCTTTCACGCATGCGCACTTAAGTCCTAAGTCCTACCCCCTTTTTCTATGTTTGTACTTTAGTTAAATACAACATAATTATTTATATATGTATATATCCACATACATGCATATATATATATATATATATATATATATACACACACACATGCATACACATTTTTCCCCAGCTATTCCCTATCAGTGATCATGTTTCATCTGTCAGTTAAATCAAACCGAATAATAACACATACAAACTAGACGTAATATATAATCCCAAAATGTCATATTATACTGTTACAAGCTTTAGAAGAAAACAAGTTTTGAAAGGTTGAAACTCAATGTTTGAAAGTTGTTGCAGCAACTCAAATTCAACCAGCGCAAGACCCAGCGTCGAGGGTCTGATTCTGGACCACCCTGACACCGGATCAGCAAACTTTCTGTTGCTGGCGTTACACAGGTTAGACCCAGTGCTGCCACTGGTGGTTTCGTCTAAAGTAGGTTGAAAAGACGCCTTATGACGCCTGCTTTTTATTTTTATTTTTTTTTTTGAAGTGGGAGTTTTAGAGTTTCAAACCAGAGCTGCGAGACAACACTGCCAGAAACTAAACTCATCTCTGAAAGATAAGTCTGAAATATGAGTGAAAAAAAAAATGGGAAAAATGTCCATTCGCATATTTAAAAATAAAGATTCCCCCTTTCGAAACTTGCGTTTCAATGTTTCAGAACGTTTTCCCCCCAACATATGCACATAACAGTTTTCAGATCACCATTTACAAGGTTCCAAACCTAGAAAACGAAGTTAATAGATCGGGAGAATAGTGACTCCTTTCAAACTCTGAAAATGTGTTGTATTGTAAATAGAGTGCTGCAGTTATGAAGAATGAAAACTCAAATACAAAAGCAATGTTTGCAGAGATTTGAGTTTAGTCTCAGCCTAAAAACATTATTCAAGCCTTTAAACTTAGTTTCAATCTAGCAAAAAATGTTATTAGATGTCAAGGGTTAGGTTAGAGTTTCAACCTTTCAAACCTTTTTTTCAGTTTCGAAATATGATATATTAATCTAATAGAAGGGCAGAGAAAAGAGAGAATGACGTGAGGGGTAGAGGCTGAGAAGGAGGAGGAGGAAGGGCGTCTATCTGCGTGTTTCATTCATTCATTGCAGTGCCATTCAGCTAATGGCATGAGCTCTGTCTGTGATCACAGTGTGTTCCTGATTATAAAGAAGACAAATATGTCTCTGTGCATATCCTGGACTTGTGTTTTGACAGAGGGACGAATTATGAATTACCTTACAGAGACCAGGATCTGTTGTCTAACTTTAGACACTGCAGGAGGGGTTGATCTGTATCCATTAAAGCAGATATATCTGCACATGCATTGTTTGGATGTTCAGTTGTATAATTTAGTGCCTAAACATTGAGTCATGTCGTGAAACAATATTAAGAGTGATGTCATGGTACACAGTTAAACACAAGTCATGAATTTTCATCATGTCTATGTCACACAAACCTAGTTTGTTTGTTAACATATTAAAACAAGGAAATAATCATACAGTAGCAACCGATGTGGGGCTTATCGTTTGGCTCCTCTTTGACTCCTCAAAATAAGTATAGACCATACTGTAGATCATGGGCTCTAAAAGTGACCCTTGTGGAACACCAGATTTAATGTTAACAAGAGCTAATTCCTCAATAAGTGACAAATTGACCTCGACCATGAGGATAGCTAGAGAGATTCTTGGGAATTCCTTATTATCCATCAATTATGCTTCAGCTAGGGCTGGGCAATATATTATTATATGGGCATCGATATATAAGACTAGATATCGCCTTAAATTTTGGATATCGTAATATGACATAAGTGTTATCTTGTCCTTGTTTTAAAGGCTGCATCACAGTAAAGTGATGCAATTTTCTAAACTTTCTAGCTGTTTTATTATTTGCCTTTACCCACTTAGTCATTGTATCCACATTATTGCTGATCATATATCAAAACTCTCATTGTGTAAATATGTTGTTAAAGCACCAATAGTCAACCATACAAAATCCACAATATCGAGATCGATGTATTTGGTCAAAAATATCGTGATGTTCTCCATATCACCTAGCCCTAGTTTCAGCCACAGACAGTTGGCACTTTTCACGCAATATGAGTGCTCACTGGTTCGGCAAAAAAATATCAAGATGTAACAATGTAGTACTCAAATTATCCTTGTCGACAAATGAATGAATTGTCAAGATCAACAACCCTGATTAGTTATTGTGATCACAATATTTAACAAAATAACTGAGTTTGTCATAGGTTGTCATGGAGGAATTTGTAGGTGACAAATTCCTCCATGCCCTGGCCCCACAGTACCTCTCTGACCTCCTCCATCCATACACCCCACCCTGAAACCTGCGGTCCTCAGACGCTGGCCTGCTCTCCATTCCCCACACCAGACTCTGTACCTTTGGAGATAAAGCCTTTTAGTGTTGCAGTCCCATCCCTCTGGAACACCCTCCCTGCAGATATCCGAAATGCTACATCCCTGGACATTTAAAAAAACAAACTACTCAAACACCACCTATTCACCACAGCCTACAACCTCGCTTAGCTAAACTTAGTCACAGTAATTTCTGTGTCCTTGGGTTTCATGAAAGGCACTATATAAATAAAAGGTATTATTATTATTATTTTAGGTACCTCTTTGTGTCTTTGTTTGTTTGTTTGTCTACCTGCAGGGTTTATCAGGAAAGTGACTCACTTTAAATGCTTGTTGGTGTTAGGAAAGATGTTTTGGGGTGTAACACAAAGTTAAAGAAATTGTTTAGCATTGGCAGAGGTTTGCAATCTCTGCCAAGTTAAATTAAAAAAAAAAACAATTGCTTGACATCTTAAGTAGTCCAATGTGACTGGATAAATAGGAGAGGAAATGGGTTGCAAAATGTCCCATTCACCTGCCTCTCTGAGCTCAAGCAATGGTCTTCTGCTGCAGTAACATCAGTCTTTACTATTGGATTTCTCTGCTGGCAGCCACTGCAGGAAGGTGTTAACTGCATCTGTATGTGGTCACATTTGCAGTCTACAGAGACTTCCCTTAAGATAGATTTTGGCAATAGAGATAGAAAAGGGATTTCTATTTAGGCTATTTAGGGATATACAGATTTTTAATGCTCATTTTTTGTTTTCTGTCAGTGCTGCTGTTGCTGTACTGCTGTTTTCCAACTCACAGGGGTTGTATTTAGTCCACCATTTGCTAACCTGCATGAAAGCCATTATTGAACATTCTGTTGTTTGTGCTGGGACAACGTTTTCTCTGGATAAGCCAAAACAACAGTTCATCTACCTCATAATTGTACCAAGCCTTTAGAATGAGATCATTAGGGTACATATTTATTATCTCTATGATGATCAGTCATTTCAAAATATTAAATGTGTTCACTCTTTGACTTTCAGTTGAAACCACAGATTTATGCAGGAGTTGTAAGTTTATACATAGCATTCTTGCAATCCTTCCCTCTAATTCCCTCTGTCCTGATTGTCTCATGCAGACCTGAAGCAGGGGGCGGACCGGGACGAGACCCCTCCCCGGACCCCGACAGGTAACGCCCCCTCCTCAGAATCAGACATCGAAGTTTCCAGTCACAGCAACGACCTCGTGTCTTCTAGCAACGATATTGTAGTTTCACAAGAGGAGGACGAGAGATTGGCCAAAGAGCTGTCACTCAAAGAGGCCGCCGCCCATGACCTTTCCCACCGGCCGAAACGACGGCGCTTCCACGAGAGCTACAACTTCAACATGAAGTGTCCCACACCTGGGTGCAACTCGTTGGGTGAGGGCACAAACACCGCAACAGTATTTCATTGGATCAGATGTCCTGCTCCTATGCACCCGCCCTTAGCTCTCTGTATACATCTCTCTTCCCTCCTCGTCTCTTTCCCTCTCTGTTTCCCTCCCTCATTCTCAATTCAATTCAATTGTATTTAATGTGTCAAATCATAACAGAAGTTATTTCAGGACACTTTACAGATAGAGTAAGTCTAGACCACACTCTGTAATTTACAAAGACCTAACAATTCCACCCAAGAGCAAGCATTTGGCTCTTGGTGGGCGGCCAGTTAGGACACAGAGACACTGGATACAGATTTACAGAAATATGATTCATAATAATTATAGCAGTTGGTATGATAAACAGTGACACTTACAGTAACAATTAGGATAGTAGAACAATGACTAGCAATAATAATAGTAGCAGTGTAGGGCATAGCAGGGTGTCGAGCAGGACCACGGCAGCAGCTGCAAACACGATCCAGGTTCAAACCCCAATCCAATTCTCCTTCTCTTTTCTCTCAGGTCATCTAACAGGGAGGCATGAGAGACATTTCTCCATATCAGGATGTCCTCTCTACCACAATCTCTCTGCTGATGAATGCAAGGTACACACACGCACACACACACACACACACATACACACAGGGTAAGAAGTGAGTGTGAAACCATGACGCCAAATGCTATTTTAAAACAGAAACATTTCCCACAGGAAGCTCTGACCATTTTATGTGTTTTCTGTCATCTTACAGTATTTCGTATTTTGTTGTGTTTTTCTGACAAGATCTGCCACATTGGAGTAAAAAAAAAAAAAAAAAAGTCACATTCTTGCTTCAGTTACTTCTTTGTAGCTTTTATGATATACCTTATTAGTCATACCAAGTTTCCACTGTGGGAACATCTCAGCCATCACACTGTGACCAAGTGTCCTGTGGATGAAACTGAAGGAAACTCACAGACTCAAATTGAAGTTGTCAAGCTGCGAAGCCTCCCAGGAACACGGAGGTGGTTGCTGCAATTTTTCCGCTGTGGGGGTGGTTGTAAGTCGTTGGTGGTAGACAGTGTTGATGTTTTGTTAGGGCAAGGCATCGACGCGCGATAAACAGGCCGAGGAAAGGACGCTGTCACACCGCCAGGACGAGAACAGACACTCCACAAGAAACCAGGTAACACACAAGCATACACACACATATACACACACACACACACACATACATATATATATATGCACATACTGTGTATATATACAGCATGTGCAAGTGCATCAGACAAGCATAACACATGGTGACACATGCTCACACCTAAAAAATACATGCACAAGGGAGTTTTCCTCACCACTGTCGCACTAAATGCTTGCTCTTGGGGGAATTACTGGAATTGTTGGGTCTTTGTAAATTATAGTGTGGTCTAGACCTACTCTATCTGTAAATTGTCTTGAGAGAACTATTGTTATGATTTGATACTATAAATAATAATAAATAAATATTGAATTGAATTGAATTGAAATTGAATTGAATATACTATATACATATACTGTCTTTCTGTGAGGGTACAGAATATCAGGAAAACGTATTCTCTTTATCAGCTGAACTAATCAAGTGAATCCAGGCGAAAGCTGTGACCCTTCCTCAGTTTCACCTGTCCGATTCACTTCATCATGAACTGAAGGTCTGTGTGTATGAAGGGGAATTCCCACACTCTGCAGCATAACTCTTAAAGGTCCCATGACATGTTGCTTTTTGGATGCTTTTATATAGGCCTTAGTGGTCCCCTAATACTGTATCTGAAGTCTCTTTCCCGAAATTCAGCCTTGGTGCAGAATTACAGCCACTAGAGCCAGTCCCACAATGAGCTTTACTTAGGACGTGCCATTTCTGTGTCTGTAGCTTTAAATGCTATTGAGGAGGAGAGGGGGGGCTTGTTTGCAAGCCATGGTGTCTCTCTTTCTCATGGGTGGGCCAAATTCTCTGGGCAGGCAAAGCAGAGAAAGGGGAGGTAACCTTGCCCCTTATGATGTCATAAGGGGCAGATTCCAGATCGGCCCATCTGAGCTTTCATTTTCTCAAAGGCAGAGCAGGATACCCAGGGATCGGTTTACACCTATCGCCATTTCTAGCCACTGGGGGACCATAGGCAGGCTGGGGGAAGTCATATTAATGTTAAAAAAACTCATAAAGTGAAATTTTCATGCCATGGGACCTTTTACGCAGTCATACCTCAGGTCAGAGAGGTGATTCCTCAATATAGCAGGGCCAGAGGCAAAGTGATGAAAGGCTGCTGTTGGTTGAGTCACAGTGAGTGTGAATGGGCTTGTCCTGGTCTGATGTGTTTAGTTTATATGACAGGGACAGTGCTCATTGATCAATAACGAAGACCGTAAATGAGCCAGATTTGGCCTAAAAAGCTGATTTTAATCCATTATCCTTGGCCAGATGTTAAAAGGGAACCCTAAAGCAGAATAAAATTACATATTTTATGAAATTCATATAGGCAGGATAAAATGATCTGTAAATATTTTATCCATGAGTGGTACATGGCCTTTTTTGAAGGGAACACACTCACAGATTTTGGTACATTGAACTTAAGACAATGATAAGATGAACAGTTTAGTCACCAAAATGGCTGCAAAATGGCTTATTGCGTTGGTATGTTTGTAAGCAGGTTGCTGTCTGTGCAACCATGAGTATGGATCACTGTATCCTCAGCATATGGCAAATAATTTAAATACACATAAAAGTGGCCCGAGTATAGCTTCCTGTGGGACGCCAGTATAGGTGTTAAAGGCAGGGGACTTTCAGGGTCCAAAATTAGCACACGCCGAATGCGAGTAAAGATCTGCGTTGGCGAATAAAATAAATGAAGTCAGTTGCCATTGGTGGGTTGCTGAAATAGGGCTACTTCACTACAAACTCATAACTACAACATATTACTTGATTGACCACGTTTTGTTTTGCTTTGACTCTGCACACTGGTGGAGGCATGCAACGCATTACTGTCAATAATTCCATCGCAAATTTGAATGACCCTCGCTGTCCACTGTTGCTACTGTTAAGCTTACTTTATCTAGCTCGCTAGTCAAGCAGTGATACAATATCTATACTTGTATTAATGGAAATTGATATAACTCAGCAAGACATGTTTTCTTTATATATTCTCACCAGGCACTCCTCAAAAGGTAAAGGGGTCAAAATGCAAGTGCATAATCTTCTCTGTTTAAGTGTGTTTGTGTCTGTGTGGTTCCAGGCCCCGACAGAGCGTCAGCTGCGCTACAAGGAGAAGGTGACGGAGCTGAGGAGGAAGAGGAATTCTAGCCTCAATAAGGAGCAGAAGGAGAAGCACATGGTAAGTGGGTGAGAAATGAACGGGTTTACAATACTTAGTGGTGGTATTCACATCCTTTACTGTAGTAAAAGTGCTAATACCAAACTGTAAAAAAAAAATACTCTAGTAAAAGTCCTGCATTGAAAATGTCACTCAAGTAAAAGTCTCTACGTATCATCAGGAAAATGGCCAAAGTATTCAAAGCAAAAGTACTCAATGCAGAAACCTCACATTTTAGAAACTGGAAAAGATCAAACCAGTTGTGTCAATCAACTAAGTTTTTTTCTAAACATTTCAGGACTTGTAGGCCTGTTTATTGTATTGGTAGCTTATTTATAATAAAACCAAATTTTTTTTACTATAGTAACTAAAGCTGTCAGATTAATGTAGTGGAGTAAAAAGTACAATATTTGTCTCTGTTATGTAATGGAGTAGAAGAAAAAAGTGGCATGAAAAGAAAAGGCTCAAGTAAAGTGCAAGTACCTCAAATTTGTACTTAAGTAAATGTACTTAATTCATTTTTCAATTCAGTTTTATTTATAGTGTCAGGAGTAATCTCAGGGCACTTTACAGATAGAGTAGGTCTAGACCACACTCAAAACAATTCCAACCACGGACAATACTCCTTCATAAACCTCTCCCCTCCTATCCTTCCTGTACTATATTTTGACTTTCTTTGTTTCTCTCTCTCCGCCCCACGACTTCCAGGAGCACCGTCAGAGCCACAGAGCTAGCAGGGAGCCGCTGCTGGAGAACATCACCAGCGACTACGACCTCGAGCTGTTCAGGAAAGCGCAGGCACGTGCCTCGGAGGACCTTGTAAGAGAGAAAACTCATCATCACGTCCCTCCCTTACTCTTTCCTCCTTCCCTTTGTTTTTATTGCCCCCCCCCCTCCCCTTTTTCTGCATTATTCCTCTTCTTCTCTGTTTCAGTCAGCAAACCCTCCTCTGCAGCCACATGAGGAGTCTGAGATATTTTTGGTAGTTTGGACGATCACTTCCTGTTATTCTGTGTTTGTTTCTTCTTCTGCTCTGTTACTTTGTGACCCATTCAGATGTCATTTTCAATCAGGCTTGCTCTTAACAATCACATTGATGGTTCTGTTTTTAGTCGGTTAAACTACAAATGGCATACACTTATATACTTGTTCTAAACAAAAGCCATCTTGAAAAACGTAATATAGGTATCCATCAGTAAACATTTTTTTATACTTTCTTCGTCAAAATAAAGTTGTCATTGCCTTGTAATGTAGCTAATTTTTAATCTAAAATTCACTTGCCCCTGATTTGAGGCCTTACGTTACGTTTACACCATTTGGTTCACCAGATTCTCTTCCCTGAATAATTGGGATATTTTCTCTTTCTCCTCTCTCCTCTCTGCCTGCTTGCCTGCCCTCTCTTCTTGTCCTCTTTTGTACCTTTTCACTTCCTTTCCCCGTCTCCCTTTCCCTCCTTTGCTGGCCTGTATAGGAGAAACTTCGTCTGGCCGGCCAGGTGTCGGAGGGCAGCAACATGATAAAGACCATTGTGTTTGGCCGCTACGAGCTCGACACATGGTACCATTCTCCATACCCAGAGGAATACGCCCGCCTGGGGAGGCTCTACATGTGCGAGTTTTGCCTTAAGTACATGAAGAGCCAGACCATTCTGCGCAGGCACATGGTAAGGCAGTTTTTTCTATGGGGCATATGCACGTTCTTAAAGGGTAATTTCGGGGGTTTTCAACCTGGACCCTATTTTTTTTATGTTTGTGTGTGTAAGTGACTGATGGGAACAACACTCTTTGAAATTGGTCCAGTATTAAGCGAGATTGCTGTAACCGGCAGCCACAGACCGAGCTGCAATGTAATCCTATAGGGCAAATGTGCGTCGTCAATTTCGTTTTCTTAAAGTGCTGTTTTTTTGGTTTTTTTAGTGTCTGACAACATTATGGAAATGATCCCTACAGAGGTAGACCTTTTTAAAACCTCTTTAAGACCTTTTTGTTTAACCAGAAACAGCTCGTGATCGCTAGCGCAAAACCCCCCCAGACTCCATTTAAAAAAACAATACTTTTAGCGTGTATAGAGCTTGTATAGAACGTATTTTCCTCTTCCATACAGCATCACAGCATCGTCACTAAAGATACCACAACATGAATATCGGTAAACTATGTGTTTATTTCAACCAAAACTAGAGTTGTGATTGTTGTAAAAGTGGAAAGACAAACCAAAATGGCTTTTCATAGTTTTATTTTGCTTCTGTCAACTTTGAATCAAGTGGATTTATTATGCTAAAATTACAGTTTACTTACGTTGAATCTGGTGGCGTTAGCTAACCCAATTTCACGGCTGTTTTTAAAAAGGATCTTACTCTTTAACAGAAAGGTTTGTAGGGATCATTTCCATAATGTTGTCAGACACTCAGAACTGAGCACGTCAGTGGCAAAACAAGCACTTTTGTGAACGTAAATAGAACCGTGCACAATTTCCCTATTAACTTACATTGTCGCTTGTTTGGCTGACTGCCGAAAGCACCAATCTTGCTTAAAACTGGACCAGTGTCAAAGATCGTTGTTTCCATTAGTTACTTAAACACAAAAACATGGGAAAATAGAGTCCAGGTTGAAATAAACCGGTTACTCTTTAAAAATGAGGGAATAGCTGTGTCTGAAATCAACTGCTAAGAATCCCACAATGCAACGCTTTACATTTTAAAGATGTGAACAATTACTGTTGTTTGATAGACAGTCTAGTTAGTTTTTAATGTTTCTTTAAATCTTACTTGCAATCCCTCCCGATCACACTATTGGACTCCAATGTCAGATTAATACAGAGTGGGGCTGGGACCTTTAATTTTGCTAGTTTATGCGTAGTTTCACAAACTTCAAGAGCTTAAATTTGGTGTTTTTAGACCTGCAGATACACTTTTTTTCACTGTCACACATTGTTTGGACGGATTATTTTCCCCTGTAGAATTCACTTTACAGATTCAGTCTGCTGATATACTGTTTGTCATCAAACATACTTGTGACTTTCCTTAGTATTTATAACACAAACATGGATCATCAGCACCAACCATGCAGTACAGTATATAATGTTCTAGGTGTTCTTTGAAGTTTCAATGGTCACTGTGGAGATGATGTATTGTTAGAAAAAGTGGGAAACAAACGTTTCTATTAAAAAATGCGTCCTTCTGTTTCAGTATTTTTTACGTTTAGTTAAATTTGTTCTCACGTTCATCCCACATTTTAATAAGGGAAAAAAACACAACAAAAACACTGCTTAATATTGCAAATTCTCCCAGGTGTAGGGGGCGGGACTTTATCTTAGCTTATTAACTGTCTCTGATCGATAACCAAAAAGATTACAGCTTCCAGTCAGTGATGTTGATGATTCAAAATGAAAATGGACTGTGGCACAAAATGAGGCTGGGCGATTGCCTTAGTTCCAACTACAACCTTACTATCTCAATGCCTAAGGCTATTCATTATTTTATTCCTAAACCATGCAGACTCTATTTAGATAGACTCTATAACTTTTACCTTCTAATGTAGTTCACACCGTTTCTATAATGGAGTGAGAGAAGTGAAAAGAGGACCTTTTACCGGACTCGGTGCTCTGCTGAACTTAATGCTTTGGAGCTTGGATGGCAATCAAATACATGGCTACAGCACTGTTGTCTGTAGAAGACTGTGGCAGCTTTTGCAGTATTAAAAAGAGAATTTGAATTTTGAAACTAAATAAGAACAGTTCTCTGGGATTAAACTTTTTTACACTTAGCACATACTCTAGCATGGTTTAAAGGGGGACATCACCAATATTACACATAAAGGTTTGTCTAAGATTAGGGCATTTATTAAGCATGGAGCATCCAGTGGTTTTGGAACCCATACTAGGGACTAAAAGTCAGAATATATCTGTGCCTCTGTGGCTTTGATTTTGACCATTCTTTATTAAATCTATCTTTTGTGAGCCCCTCATCTTACTTTAGTGAAATACTATTACAGGAAACACTGAAAAAAAAGTTGTTTATTTATCTAGAATGACCACTATGTAAAACTAACTAGTATATAAACTAGCCTGTGCTTCTTTCCCTTATCTCTGTTGCATAAAGGCCAAGTGTGTGTGGAAGCACCCTCCAGGCGACGAGATCTACAGGAAGGGGAACATCTCTGTCTTTGAGGTGGACGGAAAGAAGAACAAGGTAAAAGTGTGCTGCACGACTCCTCCTGACCTTCCCCTAGAAGGTCCAGGAATCATTGGGCCTAATGCAAGAACATTTTCGTATTCTTATCCTATCCTTACTTTTTTCCTTGAGGTTTTTCTCTCCCAAGTCAGACTCACCGAACTCCTAACTGCACAAACAGAAATGACTTGTTTTCAACTTGATAATGATGAACGCTACCTGTTCATGAGAAGGTGTGCGATTAGTAGATTTGGTCATCAGGATAGACAGTGCTATATAGGGCTACCTGTTCTGCTTTGTTACAACATTACACGTGTAGCAGTATCAATAGTCTTATTTAGGCCTGTAACAATTATTACATAATTGCTTAATTGTTTTTTTGGGGGGGGGGTTTTACGTAATTGCAGTTTCTTTGTTTAACTGCAATTAATTGCTAACATCAGCAATGTCTTAATGGTTATGACTGTTGATGGTAATTGTTGATTTTGTTTAGATATGCTAAATCGTAATTATATAAGTAATTATTGGTTAGACTGTTGAGCTAAAGCTATGCTAGTGGCAGCTGTCACTTGTTGCCATAGCAACTCCAGACATAATAATAATAATAATAATAAGTGTTTTTTTCCCCTGTAGTGAAAGAGGCATACTATTTGTACATAACTCATACCAAAATGTCTGGATCACTTGTGAATTTCATTCATACCTAAAAAATGAGAAAATTGGTGAACGAACAGGTCTTGTTAAATCACTGGGAGGCTGTTTGACACCTACACCGGCTCCTATAGCTAGTTCTCAACAGTGTGAGCATCAAGGAGAGGTGTTTGCATGTGAAAATGGCACTTCTGGTTAGTTTTCTCTAGTGTTACCTCTTTAGCTTGAAGTACGACCTGTGTCTCCAGCCATTTTAACCAATTGTGCCTGAATGTAATGCTAACATACCTAATGAGATGGAGATCTGTCTGCGTAAGATTAGCCAGCTAGCTGTCAGTGTTTTTTTTCCCTAGGTTTGTGGAAGACTTATGTGCGCGTATTTGGCAATATGGTTCAGGGGAAAATTTTATGTTTTTCAATTTTAAAAATATCAATTTTACATCATTTTGGACCATTATTATTACCACATGTGTCTAAAATCTTGGAAACCTTGGAGCAGATAATAAATAAATAACACTCAAAAAGCTTAAAGACAAAACCTAAAGCTAAAGAAGTCCACTGGGAACCAACTACAATCATTAGATCTGGGAAAAGTAATTTAGTTACATTCATTTGGCTCAGGTGGTGCCCAAAACAGCTTAGGTGCTGTGCCTAAGCCTTAAAATGGCAGGGGGGAAACCCTGGCTGTATTTGCTGTAACCTTTGATAAATTATAATGCCTATGATGCTCTTCCTCACAGATATACTGTCAGAACTTGTGTCTGCTGGCGAAACTCTTCCTGGACCACAAGACTCTGTATTACGATGTGGAACCTTTCCTCTTCTATGTCATGACCGAAGCTGACAACACAGGGTGCCATCTGGTCGGATACTTCTCCAAGGTAACCTAGGAGATAGGGGTGCACAATATATCGACTCAATATCGTTATGGCGATATCACGTTGCGCGATATTATACCGAAAGTCTCGCGATAATTAAGCGATATTTTGTTTGCGTTGCATCCCGCACCGACATGTACCCAAAGAGTATAGAAGCAACAAGAGGAGAAACTCAATAGAACGTTGTGTTACATTCAGTCCAAGATGGCGGAGCTGTAGTTCCATTGAGTTTCTCCTCTTGTTACGTCTATACTCTTTGATGCACCTCTCGAAAAATACACATCTGTCGGTACACGATCCGTTCTGCCTGCACGATCCGTTCTGCACATGCGCAAGATAATACTGTTTTACGTATCCATACGACCTGCACGATCTGTTCCACGCTAGCCTATGGCTAGCCTCCACCGGGAAGCTAACGTTAGTTTAGCTAACAGCTAATTCGGCTAGCCGCTAGCTGACAGCTAGATTCAGTCTAAAATAACGTTAACTCAAACGTAATGGGAAAAGCAGGCTACAGCTAAATTAAGACTTCACAGTAATAACAATAAAGACAAGTATTGAGTGATTGTATTTTAAATGAGCACAAGTAAAGTAGAACTGACGTAACAGCTGTTATATATGTTAGGTGTTTGTTATATATGTCAACGTTTATTTTCAAGTTTTATTTTGAGGGTCTTTTAAAGTTATTACATGCTGTCTCAGCTAGCAGTTAGCCGAATTAGCTGTTAGCTAAACTAATGTTAGCTTGGCTGTCGACCGGTAGCGTGGAACAGATCGTGCAGTGTCGTAAATCCTCGTACAACCGCGCATGCGCGAACATTTTGCTGATGTGCAGAACGGATCGTGCAGGGAGAACGGATCTACCGACATCATTTGGTAGCGTTGTATTTCCCCCGACTCATTTCCTGGTTCTCCTTCTCCATAAACAACATGAAATCAAGGAGAGGGTTAACTTTTCCTGCTACAGATTTCCCATCGTGGTCAGAAAGAACAGAGGAGACACTTAAGTTTCTCTCACTAACACTCTACGGTCACTACTTGCTCCGAAGAAAATCGCCGTCACTCTCTCACCTTTTCTTCGCTCTACCACACACACCCACATGCTCGACGCACACACCGTGGAGCCTCCGCAGAACCATAAAACGAAGCGAAAGGAGCCAAAGAGAGAGCAAAGAGTGGAGCAAAAAGAACACAAAAGTAAGAAAATTAGTGTTGCTCTGGGAGACGACGAAATAACAGATTGAAAAGAAACTTTAGAAGCCAAAAGTATTAGCTACAAAAGAGAGCGACATGCACTCGCTTGTGGGTGCTCCTGGGCGTGCCTAGCCTACCCCTGGTTGCTTGGCAACAGTAAACAGAAATTCTCCGGTGCTACCTTAAACCACGTCTTAAAAGTTACTTCAGAGGTATTGTTAAGTCACAAGAACGATGTTTTTGGATTTAAAAGTATTTATTTCTCGATAAAAGTAACACAATATATGAGATTAAATGCCAAACATATCAGATATATACATAAATACGATGTCCTGAACCGTTGTCCGCCATCTTGAATTATTTTCTTCGACTTGAGCCACTGACATACGTCACGTTGCCCTCACGCTGCCTTCACTCTGATTGGCAGTCGCTCGTGGCCAAACGGCCACTCCCATTGAAAATGAATGGTAGCTGTCTCTTGTAGCTAATGTGACTGTAGGGTAATGCCTCCTCCTCGGTAGTTTGGAAATACTTTGGTTTTAAGCCAACAGATGTGCATTGCATTGTTTTTTATACTGTAGTCGTGTATATACAACCAGTACAACATGTCCTGTTCTATAGACATGCTCTTTATTTATTTTATACTATCCAAGCAGTAAAACATGTTCTGGTCTGTAGACACATGTTGGACCAGTCCAATATGACTGTCAGTTGAAATAAACCTTGTGTTGTAAGAAAACCTGAAAACCCCCCGGTTGTGTTTACGGATATATTCTTCCTCTGCAGGAGAAGAACTCGTTCCTGAACTACAACGTGTCCTGCATCCTCACCATGCCACAGTACATGAGGCAGGGCTACGGCAAGATGCTCATAGACTTCAGTGAGTGCAGACACCCAGTGTGTGTATTCCTCTTTGTGTGTACTTGTATGTGTTTGTCTCGTAAACTTGACACTGGCCAAGGGATTCTGCAAAGTGCAATAACACCAGATTTAGGAGGCTGTCCGAAGCACTTGGCCCTCTGAGGAAACCCTCGCAAACTCTTGGTTTTTGGGTATGACAGTCGTTAATTTTTGTCTATGTTTTCTGTATTTTTTTTCTGCTTTCTCAATAGAAGAAGATAATGTTTAAGGAGGAGTGTACATAGGGCTGCACAATTGATCGTTTTTTTTTTTATCGTCATCGCGATATCAACTATGCTTATATTATATATTCAGAGATTTTTTTTGTCTTAGTTAAAAGAAAATAGCAGTAGAAAACTGCACTTTAAAATGTAACTGTCATTCTTTTTTTAGTGGTTCCTTTTATATTCAATTCATTCATTCATTCAATTCATATTCAATTCAAACAATTTGTTGTATTTTAGCAAAACAATGAAAGCAGCAGATCCACAACTGAGCACACTTTACTTTGTTTATCGCGATATTCAACGTTATCGCATATTGCATATTTTCCTCATATCGTGCAGCCCTAAGTGTAGCCAACAAAAGTCTCTATCTGGTCTGTCCTTTAAGGTTACCTATTGTCCAAGGTGGAGGAGAAGGTGGGTTCCCCCGAGCGCCCCCTGTCTGACCTGGGCCTTATCAGCTACCGCAGTTACTGGAAGGAGGTGCTGCTGCGCTACCTGAACAACTTTCAGGGCAAGGAGATCTCCATCAAAGGTCAGAGCTGGAACACAATTGTCCAAAATGCTGGCAAAAGATTATTCACTTTTATTTATTCAGGCAAGTCTTCACACCTACCCCGTTTGGTCCATTTAAAACGAACCCTGGAGCGTTTGGTCGGATAGTCCGGTTGGTTTGGGCCGGTGTGAAAGCTCATCTGAACTCTGGAGGGATCAAACAAAAGAATTCTGGGCTGCTTGAAAACGGGGGGCTCTCAGTTTGCTTCCAAGTGAACTAGAGTTTGGTTCACTTCAAGTGAGAACACGATCCGACCCAAATACAGGAAGTGAACAAAAAACAGAGCATTTACTAGCCTGCAATTTCAACCTTGCACACAATTTACGAACTTATATATAATTTACGGGATGATAACTTTCAGATACATAAGCTGTTCTGAGCACACATCGCTGGTCATCTGTGTGACATCATCATCATCATCTCTCTCTCTCTCTCTCTCTCTCTCTCTCTCTCTCCCCCCTTCACTCGGTGTCTGTCAGCTGCTCATTGTGCGACCTTCTTCTAAAATATTAGAAACGCCAAAGCATAACCAGAAAACCCAAGACGAAATTTGGTGTTGCTCCATTATTTCTGAGACCAGAAGTATAAGCGAGTTTGGGATATTTTGTCCAATAAACAAGCGACCATCTCGATCAGGTGACGTGTCTACAGTGTTCGGTGCGTTTGACAAAGCGCAGTGTGAAAGAAAACCGAACCAAATGAAAAACGCAAGAGACCAGAGGCAGAGTTGGTTTCGGGAATGCCTAATTAAATATGAAGTGAGGACCGGGTATTGTATGTGACAGACTTTGTCTAGAGTAGGTGACATAAGTAGAAAAGGGTCTTGTAAATGAAAGTGAACCATTGAAATGAACTTGGGAGAGAAGAAGGGTGGGCAGTGGTGCGTCTAGCGTGCGTGCATTCATGTGTGTCCGCCTTTGTGAATGGACCAGAGAGCACCGAGGCCACACCAAGTCAGCGTTCAGGTGATAAATGAAGGTGGATGCACCCAAGACATAAACTGGAGCAAAACTGGGTCGTCCCAAACACATTCAGAGGACTGAGGGAACATCCTGCTTTGTACATCAGTTTTGTTTCTCCTGGTTGGATCCATTCTACAGAAAAGCACTGCTGCTGTGATGAAAACGTAAACAAGACTTCAGCTGCATTCACACCAAATCAGATGTTGCAGAAATGAGCACAGGGTTGTGCAGCGGAGTCCCTTAAATGGCCTATTTGTGTCTCCATTGTGTGTTCTCCATGGTGCTAACATTTAGCCGTACCGGGTCCTACAAGTGATTGTCTGTCCGCATCGACAGATTAAAAAATTGAGTGACATAACATAACATCTCACTCTATTTTTTACATTTTTTATTAACAAACTTTGCTAAACAACAATATATAACAAGCAAATGCAGACATTAGTTATCGACAAGGCAACTTCTCATCTCATTACATTTCTACAAGCACTGACAAAAATATTCACAGCTTTAAATCTTGTAAAACAAATTTAAAGTTTTAAAGGTCCCATGACATGGTGCTCTTTGGATGTTTTTATATAGACCTTAGAGGTCTCCTAATACTGTATCTGAAGTCTCTTTCCCAAAATTCAGCCTTGGTGCAGAATTACAGAACTAACCCTAACCCTTACAGCTGACTAAGACACAATATTGCACGTAGTTTTAGAGTTACTGTTCACAAATAACTAATTCACAGTTCCCTCCTGTCCAAGCCTCTTTTTGTCCTGCTCTTTTCTGTAATAAATTCTGCATGTTATTTTGAATTAAGGAAGATCTTTTCAACTCACACAGGAGGAACAAGTCATTCCAGTCTGAGTCTACATTCGAATGCATTCTCACTGTTCTGCCATGGTGCGTCCACTCTGCCTCTGCCATTCTCCACCATGCCTGTAGAAATTAGCAGACATTGTAGAAAAAGGGTTTTGTCATCATTCAGGAGCCTTTTGATTCGTTCTAACTATGCCCACTGTGTTTGCACCTTTCAAAAAGAGCTCTGAATGTGGTCATATTTTAGCTACATAAAGTTTATAATGTGGAGTAGTTTTTCAGTTGCATAGAAACAGCCCAAGCCTCAACAATGATAAAGCTGTTTAGCAAAAGCAGAACAAAATTGTTGTGTGCTGTGATCTAGATGGTTTTTCAATTGTTTAATGTTACTGTGAATATGTAACTTCTAGGGTTGTCCTCAACTAAAGAAATTCTTAGTCCACTAACACTCCTGATTTTATAAACTAATCCATTAGTTGATTTAAAGCCCCTGTTTTGCTTTTTTGGATTTGGTGTGTTATATAGTTTTTTTGTTTATGTAATAGATGTATAAAGTACAACAAACATATTTCACTCCAAATGGAGCTTTCTCTCCCACAGACACCACTTTACTCAACTGCCTGAAAATACAGTAGCTCGTCCACATTCCTGTTTGAAATTCCTCAACTAGTGATGTCACTGATTGAGAAAGCCAGCCCATAGGTGCTGCCTGAGCAAACGCAGCACACCCAGTGGCTTGTTTAAAGTTGGTTGACCAATGACAACAGAGTGGGCCAGCTGACCAATCAGAGCAGACTGAGCTTTTCGGGAAGTTTTGTGTCTGACTTGATCCAGACTTGCTCTGATGTCATGCACACGTGGGCAACAATAACCTCACATGATCAAGGCGGCCACAGGTTTGAGAGGCAGGCAGCGCAGTTTCTTTTCACCAAGTGCAAGAACCCAGGCGGACCCAGGGCATGCTGGGAAACGCCTGTCTAACAACTGGATACTGTGTACAAGCTGATATATGGGTCTGATTACATTTTATTATATGACCTAACCGGATGTGAGTGTTTCTGTGACTTCCTGTTCAGCCTGAAGGCTGCTGGAAACGGCTGGAAACTGTCCGACTTGACCGTGGCTTTTTGTCACCGCCCCCGGCTGCTGCCGCCGCCTGCTCTCATCTACTTTACAGGTGAGGCGCAGCTCATCTCGAACGAGCCTAGTGAATCAGGCAGAGGCGCTGCAGCAATGGGCAGTATGACAAACGTGTTTTTTGAACATCCCAAGCATGTAAATCTACTCTAGTAGACCCCAAGAGTGCAAATATGATGCTGAAAAGGAGTATAATAGGGGCTTTTTAAGATTTTTCAGTCGATGGCCATCTGACGACCGCCTGAGTATGTGTAAATGCAGCCTTAGTCTTCTTTATCAGACAGTCCAGATCCTATCACTCTGACCTCCTCTTGTCCCTCTCTTGTGTTCACAGAGATCAGTCAGGAGACGGCAGTGAACCCAGTGGATATTGTCAGCACACTGCAATCCCTCCAGATGCTCAAATACTGGAAGGGAAAGCACCTGGTTTTAAAGAGACAGGTAGGAAACAAAACCATCAAATTTTTTTATTTCGAGCATGTAAAATTCAACATAATTTCATTAGCGAATTTCCTTGATTAGCATGCACAAAAAGGAGTAGGAAGAAGTATAAACTTATTTAATCCTACCCCTTAATAATTAGCTCATTATTGACCAAAACGTAATATAATTATAGAGTTTGACATACATGGCAATTATCACACCCATAGTTACCTAATTACAGTTAAATACAGTAAAAGAATTACACAGCTATATATATATATATATATATATATATATATATATATATATATATTGTATTGTATATTGTCTTGAAGACCATAAATACACATGTACACATGCATATATTCATACACATACACACACCTACTGTTCTGTCTGTTTGGCAGAAAATCCTTACTTTACCCAGCTGATTGGTTACCATTTAAGTTTAAAACTCTTGTTATCGGGATACTGAGGACAAGCACAAGCATTTTAGCTCTACATTAGTGTAGCCAACTAAGGTGCATTTTCTTTCTGTAGGACCTTATCGACGACTGGAAGGCCAAGGAGACCAAACGTGGAAATGGCAAGAGCATTGACCCCACAGCCTTAAAATGGACACCGCCTAAAGGGACGTAGAGGGAGCTTCCTTTTACACTCCAAACACCCACACACGCACATACACAGACAGATGCTCCACCACCTCCACTGGCATGCTCACAGACCCTGAGCCTAAACCCCTCACACACAAACTCTTGTACAGACCGCTTGCAGCAGCTACGGCACAGTCCGCCGTTTCTCTGGGTTCAGCAGTCACTGCCATGGCTCGGGAAATTGACTTCAGTCCAACATTAGCTCACTGATATAATGCCTGGTCCAGAGTATTTGTTTGGACATTGCACAAAATTAGATGAAAATGAGGCCAGTGTGCATGAATTTGGACCTAATACATGAATGAATGATCAAAAATGTATTAAGAATTTAAGACCTGGCTATGTGTAGACACTTTGTAAGATTTTGTACTGCAAAATTTGACAAAGCTGTAATCCGAGTCACCATCAGGGCAGCAGGGAGGGATTAAACACTCACATGTTAAAAAAAAAAACATGCATAGCAATAACAATAGTTAATTTATGGCAGTGTTCAGTAACATAAAAACAAAAACGGACAACCAAACAAAAGCAGTATTGCAGCTGCAGATGCCCTCAAATACTTAGTTCAGTTAATTGTAACAAAAGCATTAAAGTTAGTTGGATTGAAACCAATACACAATATGTTTGAAGGCAAACTAAACTCTACAGCCTGGTGTTTCTAACAGCTGTATGCCACTGGCTATTACTCACTTAAAGGACAGTAATATATTACATGGAGTGGACTTTTATTAACTTTTATCATTTGACAGATTGTAAGTGCATTTATATATTTCACGCAGTTTATCAATGTGATTATTTATTTCATAAATTTTTATATTTTCGGATTGAGGCCCCTACTAAGAGTCTGGTCCAACAAACCGTACGACTAAAATGCAGAACGATAAGCTAGACATCAGCCAGTGATGTCTGTCTACGTAGGATCACGGCTGATGTCTCTTTGACCTCATTTGTTATCTGAAAAGTGAAAGTAATTGTGCGTTGTTAGAGCACCTCCTGTCCAGACACCTGATTAGCACGGAGCACCAGACACCAGCCCGCTAATCCAATCTGCAGGCGGCCGGAATTGAACCTGCGCTGCTTTTCAGTCTGTTCTCGAGATGGCCAACACGCATGCCGGCAGCACGTTGACTCATGCAATGCATTTTGGCAGACACAGACCAGCTGGCTGTGATTAAACAGGACAAGGCCTGGCCCCAAAGTGCATAACGTTTCTAGGAATAGGAGTCCCGAATTTTAATTTACCATTCAGGTTATATGGCAGACATACAGAAGCTTAGTGCTGCCAAACCTGGAAAAGAAAAAAAACAGTGTATTAGTATGTAAGTTTAATGTAATAACAGGATGTTTTTCACTTCATGACAATATATTTTCACGTTTTAACAAGATATTTTCACGCTATCACAACATACAAACTTATCAAGTTATAACAAGAAAATGTTCTTGTTATTACATGACACTATTTATCACGTTATAATGTGAAAAGTTTCACGTTATAATAAATGATCACATGGATTAAGGATTTCAGAAGATTCATGTTATAACAACATTTTCACATTATTACAACAGACAAACTCATCAAATTGTAACAAGAAAATGTCCTTGGTATTACATTATACTATTTATCACATTATTACGTGAAAAGTTTCATGTTATAACAAGTAATTACGGGAACCTTTTCATGTTATAACGCGCTAATTTTTAAAGTGTTGTAACATGTAAGGTTTCACGTTATAATGTGATCATTTATGTTGTTAGAACATGAAACTCCTGTTTGAACGAAGACACGGCGTGCAAATGGATGAATTGTTAAATTTGGCTCATATACCGTACATGATTTGAATACGTTCTTATGGTTATAACAAGAAACCTTTCATGTTATAACGTGATAAATAGTATGTTGTATTTACAAGAAAATGTTCTTGTTGTAACGTGATGTTTTTTTTGTTGTAATAACGTTAAAATATTGTGTAAAAAAAAAACGTAAAATATCTTGTTATACTGTACAAAACATCCTGTTATTACATGTAAAACATGTAACTGTTCATGTAATAACGTGATACTGATACGTTTTTCGTTTTCAGGCGTGGCAGCCCTACGCTTCCGTACAGACAGACTGGAAATCATTTTAAAAGGAATTTGATCATTTCTTTTTAGAGCTGCAAAAAAATGTAAAAAAAAAATTGAACTAAAATAAAATATTACCCGGGAATAACTATTGTCTTTTCACACAAAAATGGGCATCAGCTACACAGTGATATTGCCTTAGGTCAGATCTTTTACAGATTCTCTTTTTGTGTGAGAACTGGGAGACAGACCAACCCTTTTTTTCTGACAGTGGCTGTTTGAACCCAGAGCGCATCAATAACTCTGCATCTCTCTCATGCAACAAACACACCCATTAGCTGTGTTCGAAAACCGTTCCCTCATTCACTCTCTCACTATTCCCAATATAGTGTTCATTAAACTTTAAACAAAATTTCTAGGGAACGACCAAAACAAGATTTCGGACACTCACTTAAACATATCGTTGCATCAGTAGATGCCTCGGTTATTTGTGTGACGGAGGCAGGCGCGCCCAGCATCATGCGAACAAACCGAAACCAAAAATACTTCGGTAATACTTTACTTGAAGGTATCGACGTAAGAGTGACATGACGCTGTCATTAACACATGACACTGTCATGACTGTGTCATGTCACTCTTATGTCGATACCTTCAAGTAAAGTGTTACCAATACTTCTAATACGTCCCTGAAACAAAGCATGCACTCATGAGGGTAGTTAAAGGTTGTATATACATATATGTATGTTGCATGTTACATTTCCACTGTTTAGAAACGAAAGCCCGCCCCATTTCTCCATTTCAGTTTTCGCGGTTGCTTCTGCTTCTTCTCCTCCTCCGGGAAAAGACGGCCGCGTTGCGTTGTGGTAAACTGGAGTAAAATGTAGGGGTACTTTCTCTCTTAATACATCCACGGGTACATCGTATGTACGCTCAAATTAGCCGCGCATTGTGGGTATTTTATAGTGGACTATATAGTGAATGAAATTAACCGCGGAGGATTGGAACACCACTACAGAAATGGCGAACACACTTCGCACACACATATGGACAAAGATGCACTGTATCCGTGGCAGGGAACGGTTTGGAACACAGCTACTGTGTCCAGTATTTAACCCATCACAGCAGTCAGGCGCTTAGCTAGGATGCTATAGCTGCCATTGGCCATGTTCGGACCATGTCATGTCACCACCACGTGTTGTTACCACCTGTCTTCCCCTTCTTTTTTTTAAACCTTTTATCTTAGTGACGGCTGTGTTGTTTTCTGTCTTCACTTATATTGTGGAAAGTAAAGGTACATAGGGGAATCAGCAGCTGTTCTCAGTGTTGGAGCACCCAAACATGTTTGCTGTCTTTTCTCTGTTCTTTTCTGGTGGTTTGGTTAAAGTTCTCAATGCTATTTTATACTTTTTCTACCTCTAAGGTTTACCACTGTATAAAAGCTACAATGGCCCATTTTAAGCTTCTTTTTTTTGTATTTTGTTTGTAACGTGAAACTATATAGCTGTGTTCAGCCAGCAAGTGTGTGTGTTTTTTTTTTTTTTATTTTACTAGATTTTAAATAAAATATATTTATAAACTTAGAAAAATATGTTAACTGCGTAGAACGTAAAAGACAAGAATGGTAGAGGAATGTCTACTCTGTAGGACTGGCTTCCATGTAAATATGAATATTTATCTCAAGATTTTATGTAGTTTTGAATGTGTCTAGAAGCTCTCGAAAGGTACAGGAGGGAGAATCCAAGGCAACAAAGACAATGACAGAAGTCATTTACATTTCACAGGTTCATTCTCCTGTTATCAAAAGTGACGTATGATTGAATCAGAACGCGCCACTTTTGCACGTTATCACTACTTGTCACCGCCGTGATTGCTGCTGCAAGCAGTTAGGAAAACACAAGCACAGTCTTTTTGCGTGAGACCATTTAGCGTTGTCGCCAGCATTTTTCTATTCTATAATACAGCCCCCACTGTGTGTGATTGAAAACATTTTTTTTTATTTTATTGACAATCTTCATATTTATTGATTTGGATCAACATGTTCATGTTTTTGTTTTGTAAACGGCTTTTAAGAATTGTTAAAGGAGTAGGTTGACAGTTTGGGAAATAATAATAATTAACTTTCTTGAGAGTTGAGATGAGTAAACTGGTACCACTCTGGTGCCTGTGTGCTAAAAAGAAAGCAGGTTAGCTTAGCTTAGCACAAAGACTGGAAACGGGGAAATTGCTAAGCTTATGCTAAGCTAACCAGCTATTGGTGGTTGCTTTATATTGTCTCTGTCGGGTGAAAATCTTTTGTTGTTCAGGAAAATTTCCGGAAAAAAGGCTAATTTGAAAACCTTTCATTGAGCTTTTTACCTCAGACGAAGTCTGCCTCACTCGCCTTGTCTCTGTTTAAATATTTGTAAAAACCCACAGACATAGGTAAAGGGTGACCAATAGCATTGATTTATTAAAAGAATTAAAATGATGAATTGTGGAGGTACAAGGTTTCTGCCCCACAGCGACAATGTGTACCAAATATGAGAGTGGTATCAATCTTCTCATGTAACGCAGCAAAGCAAATAAGTATATTTCCCGAAAATGTCAAACTATTCCTTTAAACATTGTGCATAAGCTTAGACAGCAGTTGGCTGTGAAATTGGAGGTGTGTGGCCACCAGTGTCAGACTGAATCATCTTTTTTCTTTCTTTTTCTTTTTTTTCCTCCAGAATGCTTTTTTTGTATCATTGTTTAGCTGTTGTTATAGCTTTTGTGTCACAATGTCACCTTACCTTTACAGACTACAGCCAAGAGTTCCATTAGCGTTTCTTCTTTCTTAGTATAAAAGAAAAGGTTGCCTTTAAATTCTATTTGTATGTATGTATTTCTTTGTGTCTTGTTTTCCTGGGTTGTTTTTATAGTGATGTTATCTTTCTACCATCTGTGGATTTATTCATCTGTGTTTAACATGTTTATATTTTCTCTCATCCTGTGGTTGGTTTGCCTGTCTTCATTTGGGCTTTGCATGACGTCACAGACTGGCAGAGTTAAAGTCATTACATTATATAAAGGTCTACATGTATGCTTTTAGCACCTGTTCTCAATAAACCTCTCTGAGACGGGCTGCTGGAATTACTCATCACTGTTGTATGTGTAGGGACTGGGTTGTTTTGCCAATTCTTAAGTGCATTTACAGAAAAGTGCACTTTTAAAGGGAAAATCCATCCTAAAAAAAAGTAACCTCCTGATGATGATGTTCCATACATGACTGGTCCCCTCAGAATTATTTGGCAGCCATTTTGTACTCGCATTTAATATACAATTCATCAAAAGCAGAGCCTACTTTTTAGTCTCACAGTAGCAGCAAAGGGAATGTCATTTTTTTGTATTGACTGGAAAAGACTTTTAAACCAGGGGTGTCAAACTCAACTTAACTAAGGGCCACATTGGAAAATAATGTAAGAGTTACATGAAGGGTAGTCTATATACCGGTACACAACGTTCCTCTTCCGGGATTACTCCGTTGCCGCCGGAAATTCCGCCTGTTGTACTTCATTTAGGCCGGATGTCCTAAATGTTTTGTGTTGGCATTTTAAACTCCGGTGGATTTATGACTATGGTTAACTGCTCCTCAGATCTCTGCAGGGTAAATTGAGACAGCTAGCTAGACTATCTGTCCAATCTGAGATTTCTGTTACACGACTAAAACAACCTTTAAACGTACACGTTCCACCAAAACAAGTTCCTTCCCGAAGCTATTTTGCAGAGTCACCGTGGCTCCGTCCGGCGGCTAGTGCCGCCCAAGACGATTGTGATTGGTTTAAAGAAATGCCAAAAAACCAGAGCACGTTTTTCTCCCATAAGGGAATTCTGTGCGGACTAGCCAGACCCTCCTCCGCAGAGCTGTGGAGGAATGTCTGGCAATGCGAGATTACATCAAGGGCCACACATGTATAGTTTTTGACATGCTTTTATTTAAGTGAAAAAGTAAAATATTTTTGACTGTATTGCATGTCTCATATAGTCTTCTCACATAGAATTTGGTCTGCATAAAGCCCTAAAAAATTCAGCAAAAAAGTACCTTAGCCATCCCAGAATTTAGCACATCAAGCAAAACAATGATTACATTTTTAAAAGTAGGCTACCAGATTTACAACAACCTCTTTCGCAGGCTTGAATATGCAGTCACAGTCTCAAAGTCGGTAAATCTTCCATATTCTGCTTTGCGTTTCGCGTAATTGCAGTTTGAGAATTATTTCCCCGTCTTTTTGGTTTAGCACACAACTTGGCGGGCCAAAATTTATTGTGAACCTAAATTGATGGATCAAAATCTGCAAGGTGCCAGATTTGGCCCGCTGGCCTTGAGTTTGACACCTGCATTAAACCATAAATGACAACACTACAACATAAATCTGTCATATTTAATTAATCATGTGAAAGCTTCCCCTTTAATACGATTTTCTTTTTTTTGTTTGCCTTGATGTCACAGTCCATTTTTATTCCTCACGTTCATTTCTCATCCTGTTGTCTTGCAGTTCTTCTCTGTGCCAGTGGCAGCTATAGATGGGCAGCTTCAGAGCAACTTGCTGGTTATTAACACAGCTGAATAGAGTCACAGTTACTTAGAGAAACCAGAGGCATTCCATCACCTTCCATAGGCCACCCGTGAGCTGTTGTATTGTAGTACTGCAGCACTTGAACGCACCCTGCCAACTATTAAAACTCCGCACACAAAAGTAGCGTGGCATCCATATGTAGCTCAGTTGTGCTTTTGTAACTTGCTTCTCCCCCTTGCTTCCTCTTCAATAATAAATGCAAATGGTGAAACAAAGGCTGAGCTTGGTCAGATGTGTTGTTTGTGTTACAGTAGCTGTTTCCCCCGGCAACAGTCGGAGTCCTGAGCGGGTAAAGGATTGTTTGGACCCGGTCAGTTAATAGTTAGCCTATATCGACGACGTTTCATTTCCGGGATTGTTCAGGTGCCGCCTAGTCTGGCTATCACCAGACCAAGCTCAATCTTTTAAGATTGAACGTTAGCCTGGGGAGTCTGCTCTGTATTTTCTACTGCACAAGAGGTGTGATCAACGGGCATAGTTCAAATGACTCTACGCAATTGGATAGTCCTTCAACCAATCAGACCAACGACCCGGGTGACGTACTTTGCAGAGCGAAAGCCGGTCGGTAGTAAAAAAAATTTTTAAAAAGCCGGTCGGTAGTAAGGCAAACACATCCTTCTTTTGTAGGAATTGTTCCAGGGCAAGTTTCTGTTCCGTTTTCAGAGAAAACTTGCCTTTGAAATCTTTTAAAACAGCAGCGACAGCGGCATCAACAGGTTGCTGCCATTTTGAATGTAAACAAAAAGCTGCTTGGTTGCTTCTCTATCGTCATCGTGTTAAACCCGCCAATAGCGCGCCAGGTGGATAAGCCAGTTTGTGATTGGTTCCCGCAAATTTGTAACGGAAGCAGGATAGATAAACGTACAGGTTTCCAGCCTGAGCTGCAGGGCGAAATCAAATCGCCGGCAGATCGGGCTGGGTTTACCCAGTCTAGGTGCCGCCGGAAATTCAGCCGGATGTCCATCACCTTCCTCTTTCTTTGTGTTGGCGTTCTAAACTCTGGTGGATTTATGAGGACTATGGTTAACTGCTCCTCAGATCTCTGCAGGGTAAATCCAGACAGCTAGCTAGACTATCTGTCCAGTCTGAGTTTTCTGTTGCACGACTAAAACTACTTTTGAACGTACACATGTTCCACCAAAATAAGTTCCTTCCCAAGGCTAATGTGCAGCGGCACCGTTGCTCCGTCCGGCACTTAGCACCGCTCAAGACCACTGTGATTGGTTTAAAGAAATGCCAATAAACCAGAGCATGTTTCTCTCCCATAAGGGGATTCTGTGTGGACTAGCCAGGCTGTCTGGCAATACGAGACTAGTTAACAGTTAAACAAAGAATGTATGGACAAATGGCAAACAAGGAAGGTGTCATTCTGCCTCATCCGCTCTCACTAAGACCTGTCCACCTCGAGATGACTAGTAGGGGTGGAACGATACACAAAACTCAAGATTCAAGACGATTCACGATTTTAAGTTCACGATACGATTTTCTTAAACAGAATGACCTGCAAAAAAATGACTCTTTAAACTGTGCAAAACAACAGATGTGCTTTTATCAAAAGTGAAATGGATATTGTATTTTATCTTAAACAACAAAAATGATATAATAATATATATTAATAATTAGATTTTTAAAACAAATCCCGCATCAAATTTACTAAATAAATAGACTCTTTAAATAAATGAACTGAGAACATGTGGGGCACCCTGGTAGCTCCCCTGGTTGACGTGCGCCCCATGTACTGTCTCAGTCCTAACAGCAGTGGCCGCGGGTTCAATTCCGAACCCATGGCCCTTTGCTGCAAGTCATTCCCACCCCTCTCTCTCTCTCTCTCCCCCCTTTCCTGTCAAGTAAAGGCCAAAACTGCCCAAACAAAGAATCTAATAAAAAAAGAACACATAGTGACTAGGGCTGCACAATATATTGTTTTTTTATTGTCATCGCAATAGCAACTGGCACAATAAACACATCGCGAAAGGCTGCGACATATTGCGAAAGATATTCCGAGACTTTTTGAGTTTGTTGAAAGAAAATATCAACTGAGTGCACTTTGCTCTCTGTTAATTGATTGCAAGTAATATCATTATCGCGACATTCAACAACCCCCCCAATAATCAAAACTGGCCAGTTTAACCTGCCCAAAAAACTATAAAAAGAAAATGATATTTTCCTTTACATAAAGACAGATGTTTGCACCATAACCTGATGCAGAAAAGGCACAAATTGTTGAGGAAAACAATTCACCAGAATGCAGGAAATGGATATCCTGATTGACACCAGACCCTTCTCAGTTGTAACTGAGAGTGGGTCTGGGCAAGCTTCATTCACAGCCCATTTCCAAAGGGGCGTCACCAACGGACGCCGCTCAAATGCCTCTGGACGCAATTGGATAGTCCTTCAACCAATCAGACCAACGATCCAGGTGACGTAGCAGCTACAGCGGCATCAACGGTTTGCTGCGCTTCGGTGGCCGTCATGTTAAATGTGAACAAAAAGCTGCTTGCTGATCGTCATCGTGTAAAGCCCGCCTCAACGATTGTGATTGGTGCATCGATTTGGAGAAATTGGAAATGGGCTTGAATGGGCTCTTGGCCAGACTGACTTGCAGAGCAAATTTCAAATTTGCCGGAAGTTCGTCAGGGTTTTCTCAGGCTAGGAAATGGAGTGTTTGATTTGCTCAAAATTTCATTTTTGCTCAAAAGTGGAGACCTCAACCCCCCAAATGTTGAACCCAAAGGTATGCCCTTGTAAACAAGTGA
This sequence comes from Sander lucioperca, assembly GCF_008315115.2. Lineage (NCBI taxonomy): Eukaryota > Metazoa > Chordata > Actinopteri > Perciformes > Percidae > Sander > Sander lucioperca. The sequence continues at coordinate 17,210,509 of NC_050193.1, forward strand.
AAGTATATAACAATTCACTTTTTATCTCAACCGGTTGTTATCTTCACACATTAATACCGATTCTTAACTAATAGACCTTTCTCACAGCAGACATTTTGACTTGTCATAGTAGGAAAAGCATAGCTGAAATTGATAACCTTAACGATGGCTCAATTCCATCAAGTGTCCCAGTAAGCTGTTTCAGTGAGTCAGCATGAACAACACCAGGACCTCTCCTAAGTGGAATGCAGCCATCATTAATGGTTTGGAATACACCTGTGTTTTTCCTACTGTGACATGTCAACATGTCTGCCGTGAAAAAGGTCTATTCACGGAGCATAGTTATGATGACAAGCCTTCACTTAGGATTAAAGATGTGTATCCATCAGTGGTAACTAATTACTGGATGACATGATGTGTAGGTACAGTTGAAACATGTAGCAGCTGGTCCTGTGGTTTGATAAGTATCACTGAATGGGTAATCATTTTCAGAGGTTCACTACCAGTGCTTACCGTGGAGGTGGGCGTGGTCTGCAATCAGCTGCAGGGGAGACAGGTGTGGGGATAGATCAGGGGAGCAGTGCTGGTTGAGTTAATTGTCTCAGCTGAGCGTTGTACTGATTACACTCTCCCTTTATATGCAGCAGCGTGCTGGCCCGTCAGATGACTGCCACACACCACAGAGACAGGACCGGGCTGTGAGAGATTGTTTTGTTGCTCTGTGACAAAGTTGTGAGCGACAGGTTTGCGCGCCAGGCAGTAGCCGGGCAGACAGAGGCGCACGGTTTATGGTTAGAAAGTTATGTTGAGTTATGTAGAGTGCTGTCAATATGACAATTGTGATTTCCATGGACCTTTTTCACAGCAGACATTTTGGCTTGTCATAGTAGGAAAAGCACAGCTGAAATTGATAACCTGGCTCAATTCCATCAAGTGTCCCAGTAAGCTATTTCAGTGAGTCAGCATGCACAATACCAGGGCCTCTCCTAAGTGGAATGCAGCCATCATTCATGGTTTTGAATACACCTGTGTTTTTCCTACTATGACACGTCAACATGTCTGCTGTGAAAAAGGTCTATTGGATCGGAGTACTGTGACCTGGCTGCCAGTTCTGCCAGTCTTCCCAGCCTTTGTCACATGACCAATTAACGTTTCTATGATGACTATCAAAAATTCTGATACCATGGAACCAGCATTGGAATGGTTTTAAAAAAAAAAAAAAAAAAAAAAAAGTGGCAGCATGAACCTATAGAAAATGTGTATTGTATTCTGATATACAATTTGTTTAAAATGAAAAGAAAAATACTTTGCACATCTATAACACTAGACAGGTGCGTCGGAGGGCGATAAGTAAGTGAAAAGCTGCAAAGAAACTCAGGCACACTGTCTCACTTGTTTTCCTTGCAACGTTTGAAAGTTTGAAAGAAAAATTAAAATGTCTTAACATGAATCCAACAAATTATTAGCAAATATAAATCAGCCTATTTGTGAAAAAAAAAAAAATTATGATTACCTTTCTTAGATAAGGGGTCCTTGGTTTAAAAAACTTGAAAGCATGCGAAGGATGGACAAGATGAATGATGGGTCTTAATTATAATAAGGTGCCGTGACACATCAGCTCTCGAGGTGACTGATTCAGTGCTTCATTTTTTCCCACACAATAAAAACTTTACTTCAAATCATAAGTAGAGTCGATGATAAGTCATGCTCGTTGATAATCCTAAATATTTCACTCACTGCCTTTCCAACTCAACCGTATCGTTGGTTACAGTGGCGACACAGAATGAAGACATAGTCAGCTAATGTTATCAGCTTTAATGGATTTGGCGTTAAATAGGCAAACTCCTTTTAAAAAAAACATTAAGGCTTACATATACATAGATTCAAATATGACTAAATATAATTAATAACAATACAGATTACAGTTCAACAGTGATGATAGGCAATGATTTACTGTGATTTGCAGCAGCTTAAATTAATTTCTAGTGTGTAGACCATCCGTCCTGGTCCGACTGTCCTGTCGATCAACAACATGGGACTGAATTATACAGGACATTGTAGTCTCATCTGAGCTTTGATTATGGTCCTTTTTTTTGGTTTCATTTTTTTTTTTTATATTTAGTAAGAGTCATAATTCATTTCCTCTTCCATATCTGTAAAATAGAGAGAAAAAGAGCAAAATATGAGACTCAAACGAGGCATTTCTCAAGCAGGAATCCTTGATAAGATGATGGCATGAAGCATAATGTTTTCACAAGCAATGAAGAATATACAGATGGGACACTTTCCAGCACAAAATGAAAATATTATAAAACCTTAGAGGTGAAATGTTAAAACAGAATAACTTGCCTGCCCAAATAATTGTACAAAGATAAGTGCTGGTTGGAAAGACAGAGGAAAATCCCACATTTCTAATTCTCATACCAGTATGGTTTTTAAATTGTGTTAAGGAGTTTGCATTACCTCCACCTAAACTTCTTCTGCCCATGAGTCCAACAAACATCTCCCCTTTATTTCCTGATGAACACAGACAGAAAGACAGAGATAAGAGGAAAAAACAGATCTCCATGAGGGTCAAAAGAAACCAAATTATCTTAAATCTGGTGTTAATCTAAAAAGACAAATGAAAAGCATTCTACTGGTTTAATGATACTCACTTTTCTTGCCCAGTCTCACAGGTTGAGATGCGCCTGAAGTGAAGGAAGGATAAAATGTTGTAAATAGTACAATAGGGACCCCACGAATTTTAGTAGCAATATAACAGATATATGACTGAAGTTAGGAAGAAAAAAAAACACAAAGTACAATATGGCTTCTTCAATAATACCATAACTCAACTATAATATTCCCCACAAAGTACATTTGTGTAGGCACATTTGTTTGTGTTCCTTTACCTGAGCTTCTTCCCATCAGGCCGTGGAACTGATGTCCTTTGGACCGCTTGAAGAGGTCTGCCAGCCGGATGGTTATTCCTCTCTCTAGCGGGTAGCCCTGCACCAACACACACACACGCACACGCACACACACACACACACACACACACACACACACACACACACACACACACACACACACACACACACACACACAAACACACTGTAAGTCATTGCAGGTTTGGTACAAGAATGAATGAATGGGGTGGAAGTATGCTCCACACAGCCGGGAGGGTAGCGCCACTTGGGAGGTTGGTGGGGTACAGGAGAACACAGGAGACAGTAACACAGCCCGGTTGATTCTCAGAGCAACACCATTTCACAAAATATGTAAATCAAGATTATCAAGTAACTTGGTAATTTAACACTCCCTTTTTTAAATCACATGCATTTTCATCACTTCATTTTTTTTTTCTTTCAATTACTTACATTACTACCACCGTCAAGGCCACTTTCCCTAAAATATCAACGACAATGTTGTGTTGTAATTAATGAATGAATGGGGAAAATGATGAAAACATGGATCTGTTTTGAATTAAATCGGCTTTAAATGATTTTTAATAGACTGTGAGAGCGGGTGCTGTCCGTGGTGCTGAAACCGAGCAGCGCTCATTAACTTGAGGATGTAATTAGTAGAGCACGATGTACATCTCCTTCCCCAAAGTAAGTTCACTGTCTGGGGATGGGGAGGACATGCCCCCCCCCCCCCCCTTCACTTTTCAAAATCCTTTTTCTCTTCTCTTTCACCAAATTTCACAGTTTCAGATTGATTTAAGATCTAAAATCTCTCTAAGCATTCTCTTCAGCTGTCAAAGTCCAGCTGAGAGAAGAGAGGAGGTGATAAAAAATATATCGATCCGGGGCGCCCTGGTAGCTCCCCTGGTTGAGCGTGGCCCCCATATACAAAGGCTCAGTCCTTACCGCGGCGGCCGCGGGTTCGAGTCTGACCCGTGACGCTTTTTTTGGAGGAACCTCTGCATCTTGTGTCCACCACACGCCCTTAACTTTATATACTGAATGGATCAGGGTCTGTCTGTTTCTGCCTGTTTAAAGGAAGTTTTTCCTCGCCACTGTCGCACCAAATGCTTGCTCTTGGGGGAGAATTGTTGGGTCTTTGTATGTTAGAGAGTGTGGTCTAAGCCTACTCTATCTGAAAAGTGTCTTGAGATAACTTCTGTTATGAATTGACACTATAAATAACTATAAAACTGTAAAAACTATAAAAATTGATTTGAAAAAATGCTGTTCAGTCGACGTTCGCTTCCCGCAATCTCAACTGCCTCAAATATTCCAAAACTCCCCCTGACACAAGTGATATGGGTGACAGAATATTAAAAAAAAAAAACAGAATGTAATAACACAAACAGTGATATTTCAGATTCTAGGCTAGAAAATATGCATCTTCTTGAAAACGGGGGTGGGGGACACATTTACTTTTACAGAATAATGTTTCAGTTGCTTTTATTCCTTATTGTCTTCTGCTTGATGTTCTAGGCTACTTAATTCGTTTGCTACCATGAGATAATGTAAAAAAGAAAAGAAAAGAAAAGAAAAGCAGGATCCTCCAGCCAACAGGTTTGATGCCATTGACTGGGTGTCGCTCTACGCGGTGCTGAAACCTGAGGGCCAGGTAGAGGAAATTAAAGAAAAGCAAAGAAGAGAGGCTCCATTGTCTTTTTGGAGATTCAACCTAAACCTGACATCATTCTTCATCTGATAGTGAAGACGCGTTCTTTACAGGGCTTCTTCTGCTTGGAATATGCTCCCCGTAAGAATCAGACAAACCAAAAGCAGACTTTCTTTTTAAAAAGTTACTCAAACACCAGTTAATGAATCCCATTTAGATCTGCAGTACATCTGCTTAGTGATTACTATCGGTTACTATTGTTTGTTTAATATGGTGTTGGTTCACTTTTTGTGTCACTTATTTTATTAGGCTAATCTTCTGTTGTTGTTTTTTGTATAGTTGTCTTCTTTTGTTTTATTGATATAGTTGTTTTTTTTTTTTTTTTTATAGTTGTCTTGTTTTATTGATATAGTGTGATTTTGTAATTGTTTGTTTGAACTGCTGTTACTTTTTGTGTGGACCCCAGGAAGACTAGCGTCCACTTTTTGGAAGCTAATGGGGATTGAAATAAAGAATAAAGAAGGAGAATAAAGAATGATAGTGGAGAAACGTGGGAACTCATATAGGCCTACTATAGGTGAAAGCAATAATTATCAGGAAAAAGTCTTTTATTAGAGCTAGTATTAACTTCCAGAATATGTTTGGATTATTATACCGCAGGCATTTTTTATTACAAGGCACGGAAAGGGTATTTTTCTACGCAAATCGTTTTCTCAAAACAATACATGCTACATATACTCCGCCGTGTATCCACCTTATACATAAAAAGAAAAAGAAAAAAAAACTCCAATCTAAACAGGTTACCTGCCAGTTCTCCGCCGTCCACGTCTCTCCGTCTTCTTCCTCGTTGGAGATCGGGCTCCCCAGCGCGCCGAAAACCTGCACGAATACGACCACCAACAACACGGCTACAAACTTCAGAGCCTCCATCGTCACCTACGGCTGTCAGAATAAAAGTGGCTGCAGATGATCAAGAAAAACGTGGCCGATATGGACGTATACACTACAGGAGCCAAATAACTTCCAAACCCCAAAAAAAAGAAAACGTGGAGTTGGCTCTGCACTCGTGTGCGTTAGTCCTGAGTGTTGGTCTCCGTTTGCTCTTATAAAGTCCTATCTGCTCGCTCCTCCCTTACTCCCTCCACCCTCACATTAAAGTGAATACATCCTGCAGGCCAGATCTTTTTTTTAATTTATTTTTTCATTGTCTGACTCAGACGTGATATGCGTTTAGACCGTGAATACACTTCACCTTATCTAAAGCTAACTGACCACGTCCCAAACTGTGAAGGATGGATGTGATGATTAGTGTGTTTCTGTCAACGACCTGTGATTTCTTTCTTTTGCCCACATGATTGACGAGCTCATTAAAGGGTAATTTCGGGTATTTTCAACCTGGACTCTATTTTCCTATGTTTTTAATTTTGTGTGTAAGTGACTGATGGGAACAACAATCTTTGAAATTGGTCCAGTATTACGTTCACGCCTAATACTGGACCGATGTCAAAAGAGTGTTGTTCCCATCAGTCACTTACACACAAAAACCTAGGAAAAGAGAGTTCATGTCAAGTTACCCTTTAAGCAGCAACATGTGCTATGCGTGAATAGAGTCAAAGCTGATATCAATTCATTATTTACCCTCGAGAGATCATTTAGGGGCGACCCTCATTTTCTTTTTTGATTAACATTTTTTTTTAACAACATACAAAAATTACAATTAGCAACATGAACACCCCCCCCCCCCCCCCCTCATCATCACCACCCACCCAGACCTAAATCAAGAAAAGATGATGCAGTAACTACAATATTCAAGACCATTCAACAAAATGGTAACAGAATAGGCAATCAATCATAAAACCAAATGAACATATGTATATATATATATATATATATATATATATATATATATATATATATATTGGGGTGGCAGTAGCTCAGTCTGTAGGGAGTTGGGTCCATATGGACCAAAGTATGGTGGTGGACTGGTAGCTGGAGAGGTGCCAGTTCACCTCCTGGGCGCTGCTAAGGTGCTCTTGAGCAAGGCACCGAACCCCCCAACTGTTCGGGGCGCCTTTCCATCGATCGCTGCAGCCCGCTCACTCTGACATCTCTCCATTAGTACATGTATAGGTACTGAGTGTGTGAATTTCAGGCCTCTGTGTAATGTGTATTCTAACAACAGAGTGAAAACATTGTAATTTTCCTTGCAGGATTTATAAAGTATACATTTTTATTATTATTATTATTATTATTAAATGACAACACCATAAGCCCATCATACACGTCTCTCCCCAGCACAAAGCTTCCTAGGAGCCCTCTAGAAAGTTCAGGAACTTTCCCCATTTTCTGGTAAAGATATCCAATCTGGCAAACAATTTGTATGACATCTTTATCAAACGCCGCCACCCTAGTCATCTCACAGGCCCACTCCTGGATCGACGGCACCCCTTCATTCCTCCATCCTCTTAGAAAAATCTGTCTGGCTATCATTAAACTAGTCTGGAAACACAGAACAACACAGAAAAGAAGCGACATCGTCACAAGAAAAACAGAAAGACAATAAAACTTTAAAACTTTCTGAATTGGAAAAATGACTTGACAAATAAATCAAGACAATAAGGATGCAAATGAAAGCACAATTATGTAAAGCAGTTACAAGTAGAAGTTTGCAAGGTTCAAACCTTTTTTTTTAATTGTCCAAAAGGCACAAATGAGTTGATTTTAAGGACGTGTTGTAATGAGCTTCAGGAGTCAGGTGCACTAAAGTTAAATGTAAAACATTTTCAAGTTCAGACCAGTGTGTATATGTCACTGCAGTGTGTGCTTGAGTTATCAGGTCAATTACCCACAAAGAAGAAGAAAAAAAAGGGCCACATGCAAAGGCAGAGGTTGAAGACGCAATATGCCAAACCATTCACAAATGACACTGACATGGTTATGTTTTCAATTTCAGGCCTGCCTTCAAACCTGAACCGGGTCACAATGCTGTTTTGTGTCATCTTTATGGCTTGTGGCACCTTTTCCAAATGCAATTTGATTTATTTATTTTAGCTGTGACGTATTCATGCTTTGTGTGACTCTGCAGGTGGGTGGCTGCAGTAGCATGTTTCATTTCTACTTTAAACAATCACTGCAGCAACAGTCTTAGACAAGAATTCATTTTTCAGAATTCACTTTGTGACCGGCACGCACAGTCGAAATAAAAAAAAAAAACCATTACGTACTTACTTTGCATTTGACATTTGGGGCTTTTCTGTGATTCTCCAGACTCATCTGCAATTAGTCAAACAGTGGATCTTCTGGGCTGTCAACACTGTAAGCACTGTGACTTTCTTATTCTTGTGTATGCTGGTGTCCCCCATGACTCATTGAACATAGAATAATGTCTATGTTTCCCAAACTGGAGGTCGGGGACCCCAAATGGGTCCCAGGGTAAATCTGACGGGCCACAATGTGATTAAAGGGGTAAGAAAAGATCTCTGTTACAAAAAGTGTATTTTTGTGTAATTCTTTCTGAGTTTCCTGGCTTCTTATTGTTGAAATAATAGATACTTTAGTTTACTCTGTGTTTTTGAAAGCCAAAAATTAGCATCACAATTAATATCCCAATAAATATCACAGTTAATGTGAATTATGGATACTCAACAGCCCCGGTAGCAACAACCTCAACAACAGAGAATACATCACTAGCGGGCCAGACTTGCCCCTTCTGCTTCACCAAACACCAGCACGCACACTGACCATGCATGTACAATGCATTCCCGTAATTGGCAGAGAGATGGGAGATGATAGACTGGCTGCGCTAATCCAGAACTTTCTGAATCCAGAACTCCAGAACTCCAGAACTGTACACAATCTTTTTTTAATTTTTTTCATTGTGCGCATGGTTCATACATGATTATGGCTGCCGTGCGTGACTTTGCACATGTGTTCACCAAAGAACCTGTGATAGGTTTCCTATTATCAAAATACATTATCTCTAAATATATTCTAATGAAAAATGACACCCTCTGTCAAAAGGGAGCATACATCCAGAGTCTCATCAAAATGTTTTGGTCATCCATACCCGCCTATTCTAGTTCAGGTTACCATGGTTGCATGAACTATGGTTGACCACTGGTTAATCATTGTTGTATCAACTTCTTTATTCTAACGGCAGTGGTTGGAGTTTAGATTTCAGAAGAAATTAGCTGCAATCAATCCCCTTTGACAATCAGGAACTATTGAGAATCAAAGCGGGAACATCATTCTGTGGTACTTTAGTTCATGACTCTTATGCAACAGACTGATTGAAGTATCATTAGTTTATGTGTATATATATATATATATATATATATATATATATATATATTTGGTTGTAAACCCTATTGTATTGGACAAAATTAAATTGTTGGCTGAATGATGACGCGTGATGACAAGTCAGGGGGTTTATCAAAGTTATTATTATTTCATCCCGTGGGCAACACAGATTTCTGTACCAAATTTCATGGCAACTAATCCAATATTTGTTGAGCTATTTCACTCAAAACCACAATGTCAACCTCATGGTGGTGCTAGAGGAGGATGAGTGATCACCAAAGTCAGGGTTAATCATCTGGGAACCATGAATGTCTGTACAAAAGCAGTGTGGCAATCCAACCAGTCCATGTTGAGATATTTCACTGAATAGGCTACATAAAACGTTTGGCCTGTTGGCGCTTACAGCGAATGTCAAAGGGTCACTTACATCATTAGAACTATCATCTGGGCACCATGAATGTCTGTACCTAAGTTCATGGCAATACATCCAATAGCTGTCGAGATATTTCAGTCTGGACCAAAGTGGTGGAACCAACCGACCAATAGATCCCCATTGGCCAAACAAAGAACCACGCTGCTAGCGTGGCTAAAAACTAAAGGTGTGTCTCAATTCAGATACTTCCGTGAGTACACTTACATGTAGTACACTTTGTATACTATGTACTCATTTTGTGTAGTGTGTAAATTTCGACAAGGTAGTGTTATGCACTGACCGGAAATTCTTCTTCTTCTTCTTCTTCTTCTTCTTCTTTTCTAAGGTAAATTGCAGCTGGGAGGAGCATTACGGCCACCTATTGTCCCCAAAATAAATACTGGCACATGTATAAATTACAGTTGTATAGTTAGTTGTATAGTTATAGTTTTCGCTGTTTCAATGGCAACAGCTGCAGCTTCCTCGCTTGCCATTTTCACAAGTTTGAAAATAAGTTGGTGTTCCCGTAGCAAAGATGGTGACCGTTGAGGGAGAGTAGTTTCCAGCATTCCACACTTAACATTTTGACTGTTTAAAGTGCAGCATCTGTGTACTCGTAGTGAATTGCATTTGGCCATACTTCATCAGTATTAATGCACTTTGTACTCAAAATAGCTAATTACAGCATAACATTTATAGGTGCCTTTTTTCCATTTCTGCCAATAACAGCCTTAAGTCAGCCTTTTTCATGCTATTTAATTCAGCAAGAAACATCTGGGGCACGTTCAATCTCAAAATGTTGTGTACCATTTTGCTACGGTTTCCTGGTTGAACGACATGTTTCCTCAGAACGATATGAAATGGTGCGCAACCTGCTTTGAGATATGTTTTCTCTCGTTTGGTGGGTGTGTCTCTCGTTTATTGGCTGTGTCACAGATGATACCCAATCAGCAGAGACGTATCTTTAAACTCGTGGTAATAATAAGACAGAGCGCTTGGGCACACAACAGGGTGTTCAACTCACCCCATTTCAGTTTAAAAAAACTTGTTGCTACGTTTTGTCGGGGCTGAACGTGTCCCAGGTTTGGATGTCAGTTCCTGACAATCAAACACCGAGGACTGGTTTGACCTGGCGACTCGTGAGAAAAATGTCTGACTTTCTTTTGGCTTGCTAAATTTTCCCCTGTCCTCACCAGGACCAGACGGTTTGTGTGGGCTGCACACAGCTGGATATGAGTTGAAATTGTTCTGGTTTGTTGGACCTGCAAACTAACACAATATAATGAAAGCTTCTTAAACACTTTATTTTGTAGCAGCTTTCATTTAATATTAAAAATATTGCTACTGTAGCTTCAGTTCAAAGGAATAGTTTGACATTTTGGAAATATACCACTCTTGTGTCTGTATGGTAAATATGAAGCTACCAGAACTATCGGCAGCTAGTTAGCTTAGCTTAGCAGAAGGACTGTATGTCAATATATTGACTTAATGTCTCAAAATATTGACTTAGTATCTCAATATATTGACTTAGTAACTCAGAATATTAACTTTGAATCTCAAAGTAATGAGAAACTTTAAAATAGTGACTCAATATATTGGAAACAGGGGGAAACAGCTAGCCTGGCTCTGTCCAAAGGTAACAAAACCTACTAGCACCTCTAAAGCTCACTAATCATCATTTCGTTGTATCTTGTTTGTTTAATTCGTACAAAAACAAGAGTATAAAGAGCCAGGCTAGCCGTTTCCAGTCTATGTGCTAAGCTAAGCTAACCAGGTGGCAGTACTGCAGCTTCATAAATTTACCTGACAGATATTAGAGTGGTGTTGATCTTTTCATCTAACTCTCGGCAAGAAAGAAAATAAGCATATTTTCCAAAATGTCGTCTTCTTACTTTATGGTATGTGGTGATAAATGCTGAGAAAAGCTATTTTGTTACAGTTAAAGCTATAGTGCGAAGTTTCTGTCTCCCCCATGAGGAATTCTAAGTAATAACAAAACTGTCGGCGTGTCCACATGATACAAGCCTTCAATGACCACCCCCCATAAAGCTTAAAGCTTGGGGTTGATGTGGTTACAATCTGGAAGAATGCTTAAAAGCCATCTAATGTGCAGCTGTACTGCTCTGTTCCCCATGCCATAAAGGGTATGTTTTTGTTTTGTTTTTATTGTATCATTTAGTCAAACACGTGCCCTGTCCTGAATACCGGAGACCTCCTGCCTTGACATGACGCTGGACTGCTGCATGGTTCACAGAACAAAATCACCAAGTCATTACCTCAGTTATGTTTAACCGTTCTAGCATGATGACTAAGTGACTGACATAATTGTTATTGTTAATGGCTATATATTTAAAATGTCAAAGTATAGAACATGATTTAACACGCTGAAAATAGCAAGTTTTAAAGAACGTTTGGATCGTGCAACAAGGCAGCCCTACTAGGTTCTATCGAGGAAGGTTTGTAAAGATTTACAGAGAATAAGATTACGACATTCACAGTACTATCTAACTGGAATGTTGGGACCGATTGGTGGGGATTGCTGTGGACGAAGTTCACACAGCGATACACTGGTAAGAGCAAATGACGTTTAACCATGTATCCAGCTAATTTATCATTACTGTATTGTGTGAAAAAACAGAGATACTTGACCTAGAATGGTTAAGGTTATGGTTAAATGGTTAAGGTTTGGCAATGAACTCGAACAGTTAACAGAAGGGTTGGTAACATTTTCCAATATACACTTTTTAATATATTTTTTGAAATGGTCTTAACACCCCAACAGCTATAAATTACTTATAGTCTCTGAAAAAGGAGTTAAAGAGACAAAACAAACTAGAGTAAACATTGGCATAGCTTTTCAGCAATGGTGACAGCTGAGGGAGCTGCAAGGCATGGAAAGTGAAGCCTTGGTCGCTGTCTCTGGGCAGCGAGTCTCGCGAGAGTTTTCGCAAATCTAGGGTTACCATCTAGACACAAGCAACATTTGGATAGTACATAATACATTTATAGTCACCACCTTTTGGACCTTTAAATGAGAATCATTGACATGGTCAATGGCAGAGAACACTCCAATAAAAGGACAGTATCTGCTCTGTGTAGCCCTGTGTATCTAACCACCTCTCTCCATCCCTCTCAGGCACAATATAAATACCAGTTTGGTGGTTTTCAATATCTAATAAGAAACCTGCCTTCTGTTTTTTTCTGAGCTTTAGTAACTTTCAGCAGAGGAGAAGTTTCCTATATGTGTAATTTGAGCACTGCTGCATCAACTCTCAGCTTAAACATATCCCTTTCCCTTTCTACATTTATTGGCAGTGCCTTGGTACAAGTTAAAAAACTCAGTGTGTGTGAGTTGTCATCTCTGGAGAGTCGTCACTTGTTTTCCTGAAAACATTCTCATTGCTTTTGCTTCCTATGCTGACTTTTGTGAGCGATCTGTGGAGCTCCAAATCCAGTCACCCACCAAAGAGCAGTTTTTGCAAAACAAAATAGGAGGCATCCCTCTGACTGTCACCACTTTCTCTAGAGATGAGCAAGGGAAGTGCCAACACACTACCAGATTTCTTTATGACTTTTTCCTCCCATGTCTTTTCAAGAGACTAAATTTAGCAAGCATAACGTTATCTAATGTAAGTTTGGCTGGAGTTGCTGGAGTGTAAACAGAACGGAGCCTCTAATGGTGATGAGAATAATGGGTCATAGTAATGGGAATTGTGGCTCTTTGAAAGGAGCCGGATCTTATGGCTCCGTTTCATTTGAGAATCTTTCTTTTTTCTTTTTTTTAGGGGACGGGGGGTTACTAGGTTTATCTGTGAAATAATCACTAGGATGATGATAGGGTAAGATTTGGATCAGATTTAAACTTAGTAGTATATAATATGCAACAAATAAACATTTGCTTTAATTTACAAAGAAAAAAAAAAAAGAAAAAACAATGAGGGAGCCGACTCCTATCTCCTAGCCGCTAACATTAGCCTATACTCTGAGCCACAAATGAGTTGCTACAAAGCTAATTAAGACTATCAGCTCCACACAACTCTCTCTGTCTTTCTCAGTATGGCTATGTTCAGAAGATTGTGTTGTCCGGCGACTTTTCCGCGCAGAAGCTCAAGTGAAGATAATTACCTCTTCTGAAGAGTCCATCATGTTTCTTTAATCCTCCATGTCCTCCTTGGCTACAAGAAACTGTGTGGAGGAAGGGTGGGGGGGTGGTGCGCGTTCATGGAAGGCTTGGATCATGTGGATGCGCCGACAGTGTTGTTGTCATTACTTAGAATTCCTCATGGGGGAGACAGAAACTACGCACTATAGCTTTAAGTTCAGTTAAAGCTTAGTAATCTCTATCTTAGTAACAATCCACAGGTTTCTTTTATTTTTCTTTTCTGGATTTATGCATTAAATGTTGGGAATATGCAGACACTTTTCATTTTGGCTGGCTCCTGACTTCATTCGCATGTCTTCTCCTATCACCACGTCCTCCATTTTTCTACAAACGCTCCACTGTAATACAAAACACAAAGTGACACTGGTACATCAAAGGATATAGGGAAATGTATGTGCGGCCACCCTGTAAATGAGTAGTGGCAGGTCAAAATTGAAAGTAACACCCAGGTCCAGAATTGGAGGTGACGAAGGGCAGCTTCTTGTCGCTGCTGCCAATCATTGCACTGCAGATCCAATCAGCTTTGATTTGTCTTATCAGACTCTTCTCACCTCTCCCTCCGTATTTCATCTGACATCTTCTCTCTCTCGTCTCTGTCTCTCCAAACAGCAAATACTGCAGATGCAAACCCAAATTACAAACAAGAAAAGTAGTATTTGCACACTTGAACTGCTCCTTTTAATTTAGTATTGCTTCATCGCATGAGGCTACTTTTTAAACACAGATTCATATCAGGCCTCAATAAATATGTAAATAACATGAAAGCACTTTGTGTGCTGTTGCGAGATTAACTGCCGCAATAAAAAAATCACAAATGGCCACATATCGCAAAAAAAAGACACTCACAACCTTCGAAACATTACGCTGCCTGCTCGTTTTAACTCTCTGCATTTTTGGGTCCGAGCCTGCAGAAATCCTGACACTCTGCGTGTTTGTCTGCTGAACAACAGTAAGGATGTGATGCCTTGGTTTCTATGTGGGTAATAAAATGAATACTGAGCACAGGGATCACAGTCTGGGAGAGTCACGCTGTGGTTCGTGGTCTGGTTGTCTGATATTTGACCTATCAGGGTGATGTACCCTGCTCGGATAATGACTTTTCAATTTCCAAAGAGTGCATTCTTGTTTCTTTTGGCTGACTATGACTAGGGCTGCTGGAGTCCTCCATGAGATTGCACCAAGACAGGAAACTCATGCTTGAATTCATCCATTATGCAGGCTTCAGTAGAAGTTAATGGGACATGAAGCGAATGTGACTGTACCTTAACGCCATCAAAACACAAATTTGAGAAGAACCTAGCTTCTAGTAGTGTTATTTGGCACGTCTGGAGAGTAACCTACATGTGTTGAAGAGGCTGAAAAAGGAATAAAGAGTTCTCGTGAGTAAGCATGTTGCAGCGCCAAGTTTGTCATAAATAAGGAACGAACACAACATGGTGTCAGAAGAGGGATAGTCGCTGCAAGAAGAAGCGGAGTTCTGCACGCCGCAAGGATTAGCAAAAAGAGGCTAACGCTAGCGACAGGTGAACGCTCGTCAAGCGGAGATAAAAAAAAAAAAATAAATAAATATGGATAAGCTAAGTCCACCAACACCTATGCAGCTAACGGGAAATCTGGCTGACAACTGGAAAAGGTTTAAGCAGAGATTCAACATATATATGGCTGCAAGTGGATGCGGTGAAGAAGACGACAAGGTAAAAGCGTCAATCTTTCTGCACGTCATAGGTGAGGATGCGCTGGATATATATAACAGTTTCCAACTTGACGAAGATGCCCTGAGTACGCTAATGGAAAAGTTTGAAGAATACTTTGTGCCAAGACAGAACATTACATTTGAGAGATATAAGTTTTTCTCATGTGAGGGTTTTGATCAGTATTTAGCTGAGCTACACACGCTGAGTAAGACGTGTGAATTTGGAATTTTGAGAGACTCGCTAATCAGAGATAAAATCGTCTGTGGCATACCTGATAATGGACTCAGAGAAAGACTACTGCGGGAGCAAGACCTGTCATTAAACAAAACTGTGACCATGTGCAGAGCAGCAGAAACCACACGTGCTCAAGCCAAGGAGTTGCGCAAGGAAGAAACAGCAGTACATGCTATAAAGACAGGAGAACAGCACTTTAAACACCCAAATAAATACAAGTCACAAAGAGAGAATAAAACAGACTTTAAATGTGGGAAATGTGGAGGAAGCCACAAACCAAGGTCGTGCCCAGCGTATGGCAAGCAGTGTCATACCTGCGGGAAAAATAACCACTTCTCAAAGTGCTGCTGTGGTATATTGACAACCTATAACATTCTATACACTTTGACCTAAGAGTTGGTATAAGGAGGATGCATGAACTTTACTCTACATTCACTGAGAACATTTGGAAATTGTTAACATGAGCAGAGGTCCCCCCAAGACAGAAGAGACCTTTTTTGGAGTTGTGCCAGATAACAGGCATTGATTGGTCAGTTATCCATCCAATGGTATACTCACACATATCACGTCCTATGTTGATACAATGCATAGGATATATATGTTGTTCACACAAAGAAAAGGCAGAACGACTTTTTGGAAGAATTTGGGTTGGTCGTTCTCCAAGCTCTCTGCAGGAGTTTGTAAAATTGATGCTGAATCTTTGCTTGTAATAAACCTTTTTATAATCAAGAACAGTGTCGGCGGATTCCTCTTCATACAGCATCACAGCATTACTATTTAAGACACCACACTGCAAAGCGGAGGCCTTTAAGAAAAAGAAGGTGCATGCAGTTGAAGAGGAACATGAGGAGTTCTTTGTGGATGCTGTGCATATGAACGAGGCTAAAAAGGAAGAAGAATGGATAGTGCCATTGACTGTTAACAGGACTATCATCCCATTCAAACTGGACACAGGATCCTCAGCGAACCTCATATCTGTGGATGAGTACAAGAAACTCACAGTGAAGAGCAAAATATTCCGTGTAAAAACAAAAGTGAGTGGCTACACAGGAGAAAAAGTGCCAGTCAAAGGAGGCTGCATTGCAACATTCCAACACGGCGGTAAGCAAATAAAAGAAATGCTGTTGATTGTTGATATGAGTGTCAAGCCAATATTGGGATTACAAGCATGCGAACGGCTGAACCTTGTAAAAAGAGTTTTTGTAGTCTCATCGCAACCTGCTAACGATCATGATTCACTCATGAAGGAATACAGTGACTGTTTTGAGGGGCTAGGATGTTTACCAGGGGAGTACAAAATACAAGTTGATATGAATGTGACTCCAGTAGTTCATCCATGCAGAAAAATACCATTCAAGCTGAGGGGAAAACTCACAGAGGAGTTAAATAGAATGGAGAAGTTAGGAGTGATAAAGAAAATCGATGAACCTACAGCTTGGGTCAGCTCGCTGGTCGCTGTGGAAAAACCCAACGGAAAGCTGAGAACCTGTTTGGATCCAAGGGATCTAAACAAAGCAGTCAAGCGCGAACATTTTAAGTTGCCGACAAGGGAAGAGATCATGGCACAGTTTGCCGGAGCCAAGTGGTTTAGTAAACTGGACGCGTCGTCAGGGTTCTGGCAAATGAAACTAGATGAGGAGAGCTCAAAGCTATGTACTTTCAACACGCCGGAGGGAAGGTACAGGTTTTTACGTCTACCATACGGGATCCTGTCAGCACCAGAAGTCTACCACAAGAAAATACACATGATCTTCGAACACATACCAGGAGTCAAAACCATGATGGATGAAATCATTGTATGGGGGTCAAGTCAGGAAGAACATGATGAGCGACTGAGACAGGTGCTCGACCTGACACGGCAAGTAAACTTAAAGTTAAACAAAGACAAGTGCCTGTTTGGAGTGAAGTCATTGACATTTGTGGGGGATGTAGTCTCTGAGGCAGGGATTAGTCCAGACCCAAGGAAAACGTCAGCCATCAAGAACATGGAACGTCCCAAAAGTACGGATGATGTCACAAGGTTTCTAGGTATGGTCACTTACCTTGCAAAGTTCATACCTCAGCTGTCAACAAAGTCAGCGCCACTCAGATGTCTCCTAGAGGAAAAAAATGAATGGACATGGTCACATGAACAGGAAGACTGTTTTAAAAATCTGAAGAGAATACTCACCAACGAGCCGGTGCTTAAGTTCTATGACCCAGAAAAGAGCACACGGATATCAGCTGACGCATCACAGTATGGACTAGGGGCAGTATTGCTACAGCAGCATGATAAAGACTGGCAACCTGTTGCCTATGCGTCCAGAGCCTTGACATCAGCCGAGACAAGATACGCTCAAATCGAGAAAGAGCTATTAGCCAGCACCTACGGATGTGAAAGATTCCACCAGTATGTATATGGTCAAGCTTTTGAGGTGGAAACAGACCATAAGCCCCTGGTGGCGATCATGTCAAAGCCACTCAACGATTGTCCTATGAGGATACAACGCATGATGATAAGGCTGCAAAAATATGACGTGAATATGACCTATACACCAGGCAAGTACATGTTCGCTGCAGACACGCTTTCTCGTGCAGTTGACAAAAGTGACAATGCAGATGACACGACACATGCACAAATTCAGGCTTATGTGGACATGATAGTGTCATCCCTTCCTGTTTCTGAAGAGAGAACGGAGCAGATCAGGAAAGAGACAGAGAATGATCAGACCATGAGAACACTAAAAGAGACAGTACAAAGAGGATGGCCTGAACAAAGACAAACGTGTCCAGCTGCAATACAGGACTACTGGATGTGTAGAACAGAACTCACTGTTGTAAATGGCATCATATTCAAAGGGAACAAGTTTGTCATCCCACCTGCAATGTGACAGGAAATGTTACAAAAGATACATGAGGGACACTTAGGAGAAGAAAAATGCAAACGGAGGGCACGCAAAGTCATGTATTGGCCAAGAATAAACGCAGATATTAGCCGTACTACAGCTTTTTGTGAGATATGTCTCACATACAGACCCAAGCAGCAGGCAGGTAAGGTTGGAGTTGATTTGTTCGAATGCAATGGAAAAAATCATATTGTGATTACGGACTACTACTCCAACTATCCAGAAGTTGCAACATTACAGTCCACATCCAGCAGAGCCGTCATAGCTTTTCTGAAGACTGTTTTTGCGAGACACGGAGTTCCAAATGAACTGTTTTCGGATAATGGACCACAGTTTTCAAGCTGTGAGTTTGAGGCATTCGCTAAAGAGTGGGGTTTTCACCACAACACATCAAGCCCGAACTACCCCAGGTCAAATGGACTTGCCGAGAGCTCAGTTAAGATCATCAAAGGACTAATAAAAAAAACACACGACGGAAAAGAGGATTTTCACAAGAGTTTATTGATCTACAGGAGCGCACCACTGCAAAATGGCCTGTCACCAGCCCAGATGTTGATGGGACGTCGCATTCACACTAATCTGCCCATGCATGACAACCTGCTAAAACCAAAGGGAACAGTCAAGGTGACACAAGCAAAAGAAAAGGAGAAAGTAAAACAGAAAGAAAGGCATGACAAAAGTGCAAAACACCTGCCATACCTGAAGCCAGGGGACAGAGTCCGCCTTCTGGACTACTCAACAGGAACGTGGACACAGCAGGGACTTGTACAGCAGGAGGTTGCACCTCGTTCTTACCTCATCCAGACCGATCGTGGAGCAACCTTGAGGAGAAATCGCGTGGACATCCGTCTACAAACTAACAGCTCAGAGACTGACACACAGCCACCAGTGGTGACAAACACCAGAAGTAACAAGGACTGTCAAAGTTCCCTGAATACCACTGACTCTGGTCAAACCGTACCCAGTTCACCAGCTGTGAAACACAGACCCAGCAGGATGGTTAAACCACCTGAGAGACTGATAGAAACCTGCTGAAGGAGTTGTGTGTGTATATATATATATATATATATATATAAGTTAAAAAAAAAAAATGTTACGGAGGTTATGGCAGTATAATTAATGTTTGGTTTTGAATATTTCATATTGAGAAAACAAAGTTTGATGCTAATGGTTAAGCTAAAGAAGAAATGAAACAAATGTGGGTTATTTGTTGTTTTGTGGTAATGCAGTAACAAATCTTATTTTTTTTAATGAGTTTGTTTAGAAAGAAAATGCTTTACTTTTAAAAAGGGAGAAGGGAGAAGGGAGATATGTTGATAAAGGTTTATTGTACTATGTTACCCACAAGTCTTAGCATGGCAAAAACACAGGAAGTGGGCAGTGTTATTTGGCGCGTCTGGAGAGTAACCTACATGTGTTGAAGAGGCTGAAAAAGGAATAAAGAGTTCTCGTGAGTAAGCATGTTGCAGCGCCAAGTTTGTCATAAATAAGGAACGAACACAACACTAGTGTTACTGTTTTATCTTGTTGACCACATTTAGTGCTTTGGTGTTTGCTTAGTAGCCAATTAGCTAGGTACTAGTGTTTTTCTACACTGATACTTTTTATACCCCAACATGAAGCCCACAGGTTATGAAACAGCCACAATGAAAAGAATATTTGTTCAACTAGTTTGCCCCTACGTTTACTTAGGTACTCATGTCACAACAGTGAGGGAGAGTGGCAACAAGGGAAGGACCCAAATGCAGACAGCAGAATGACATCAGTGGTTTATTGGAATTGAAAGGCTTACAGACAGGCACATGTAGGCAGGCAAGCATGCAGGTATGGCTTCAGGTTGCTTGAAAGCAAAACTGCAAAGCACATGGCAACTTGTAACTATGACGAACTGTCCGAGGAACAAAGGCTCTGGGCCGGTATATGGAGAGAATGGCTGATGAGGAATGAGATGCAGGTGAGGAGCTGGGCGGGGAAAGCCATGTGGCGCTGTCAGCCATTGTGTTGTCTATATCCTTGACATTCCACTTCCAGGATTGCTCCATTGCCAACGAAAAATCTGCCGGATCTCACTCATTTAGGCCGGATATCCGTTGCCTTGGGCTTTCTTTGTGTTGTATTTTTTAAACCCCGGTCGATTTATGAGGACTATGGTTAACTGCTCCTCAGATCTCTGCAGGGTAAATCCAGACAGCTAGCTAGACTATCTGTCCACTCTGAGTTTTTTGTTGCACGACTAAAACAACTTTTGAACGAACACGTTCCACCAAAACAAGTTCCTTCCGAGGCTATGTTGCAGCGGCACTGCGGCTTTTATGGGTGCTTAGCACCGCCCAAGACGATTGTGATTGGTTCAAAGAAATGCCAATAAACCAGAGCACGTTTTCCTCCCATCCCAGAATGCTGTGTGGAGTAGCCAGACCCTCCTCCAGCGCGCTTTGGAGGAGGGTCTGGCAAAGCGAGACTAGCCATTGTGTCACTTTGAGTTTCCTTATATGCAAATAACATCTTGGTTTTGTGTTTTTCCATCCTGTTGATTTCCTCTACTCAGAAATGTACCCTTATAGTTAAAAAATACATTAAACAGAGTATCTTGCAAAGCCATGGAAGCTGTCTCACAGGGTAAATAATGGCAGCAGAAACATCTACTGTATTGCTCCCTTAAGGAACGTTATGTATGTACATGCACACATGTATCTTTCTCAACCTTGTTATCACAGATTTTTAGCCCAGAAGCTCTGAATCCATATTGCATTAATTTGCTCCATATGTTAAAGGTCTCTGCTGAAATCCCTGCTGTTGAGCAGCACCACTACAGGTAATGAATACTGGTAGTAAATACAACTGGATGCTTTCCCCCACTTTGTAATTAGATCGCTCAATCATTTGCTGATCTTTGTTTTGCTGAGGGCTTAAAAGGAGGGAGAGGGACACGGCTGTGTGTTGTGTGAGGGCATTTTAATGTCTGTGTGTGATGTATTGTGTATATATGTGGGGAATTTACATCCATGTGTGACTGGATTTAAACATGGATGAATCCTTTTGAGACACTGGCTTGTTAAACGAGCTTAGGTCCACTGAAATGTATAAAGACAGGTATTGGATTTGTATCAGGGAGATACATGCTGCTAATTTCCACCATTGTATAATACTGTAGCTTGGGATCACTAATGCTGCTTTGTTTTTGCTAATTTCACTCAGTACTGTTCAAGAGAGAGAGAAAGGCTGGGAGTAAATGATGAGCAACTGCATTTGTTTCTTTTCAACCTCAGCTGTACTTTGTATGATCAGCCCAATAATCATTACTTCACCATTGTCAAACATTGAAGGAATAGTTTGTCATTTTGGGAAAGACACTTATTTTCTCTCTGGCGGATAATTAGATGAGACTGATACCACGCTCATGTCTGTACGCTAAATACAAAGCTACCGCCAGCAGCAGGTTGGCTCAGTTTAAGACAAAGAGTGGAAACACATCAAAAACAAAATCACAAAATCCACCATACCAGCTCACTAATTAACATTTTATATCTTGTTTGTTCCCTTTGTACAAAAACCACCGGGAGCACTTGCCAGGCAACCAAGCAGAGACACCAGGAAGTTACTCGTCCCCCGCCAGGAAATAGTCTGGCATATAACCCGCTGTAAATGGGCGAATTGTAGTTTTTACTCTTTCTGTATGGCTTAAAGACAGGGCCAGCAAGATTTGAAAGTAGCATCTCCTCAGGGCTCCGTCTAACCCCTCCCCCTGCCCTCGGGCCTCCCACATCATCATCATCAGACACAACAACGCATGAGACATTTTCTGCAAACAACCACCAACCAACCACCAAAATGACGGATCTTTTTCGCTCCATTTTCAGAAGCCATAAGTTATTTATTGCTGTAGGGGTGTAAAGACCATTTTAAACAATATACAACAAAGTGTATATTGGAAATAGTTACCAACCCTGCCTTTAAACCAACAAAATGTATACTATATAAGCATTGTTTAAATGTGGGCTTTAGAGGGACTGCAATGTGATTTAAAAAAAAAAAAAAATCTTAATAAAAGAGTCTTTAGAGCCAGGCTAGCTGTGTCCCCCTGTTCATAAAACTAAGCTAGCAAGCTTCACATGTACCGTACAAACTTAACAGTGCTGTCAACATTCAACTTTCTAATTTAACTCTCAGCAAGAATGCAAAAAAACATAGTATAAGTTTTCCCCCCAGTTTGTTTATGAGGTCTGAAAGTTATTGAGCTGGGCCTCCCTCAACACACACATATATATACACACACACACACACACACACACACAGTCAAGATCCCTGATTCAGCCCTGCAGCGTATCCCATTCACCCTGTGCTAAGTGATCGCCTTTCTATTAGCCAGATGCCTGTCAGGTGAAAGACTGTTTGGTGAACATCTGCTCTACATACCGTCATCACAATTATTATTAATGAATTAAAAAAGTCCAGACCTGCATCATTTGATTGATTGCAGTCACTGGGTCATATTGGCAAAGGCTCTGGAGGAGGATGGAAGACCTCTTTATTTGATAATGATCTGGTGGATTGATTGGGTGTATCAGGTACATTTAAAATGCACACAGCTGTATCAACAAGGAAGAGAGGAAGGTGGGTGAGTGGTGAGTGAGTGATGAGGAGGTGATCGGGAGATATGAAGATAACATGGTTTGGACACATGAAAGAGCATCTAAAAACTGATTTCATAATCTCTTATCTCTGCTGCTGAAGCACCAGAGGAGTGTAGCACAAAGCAAGTTGGAGAGAGCCAGGGTTTCTTTTCCTTAGCTGGCTCAACAAAGACTGAAGCCCTTATCAGAGATAACGGGTACCACAACGGTGGTTATCACCTTGTTCTGTGAACCCAAGCTTGACATGAAAAAAAATGTCACAGCACAAAGCAACATTCCCAGTTACATTCGACACAGCCACAAACCAAATGTGACTGAAGTTGTCGAAAGATCAAGATTTAACTGCGTGCAAATAGTTCCTAAAAACTGCCATGTGAGGCACATCTTGTCACAAAATTAAACAAAGATTGATTGCAAACATGTAAGTCCCACACCAGACACATTTTAAGGTATATAAAAGTACTCTGTTATGATCAATATTTTATTTAACATGGTTTACCCACATAAAAAGTAAAATAAAAGTCTGAAAAGTAACTGGGAGCACATCTACCCTTTTCCCTCTCACTGAGCAATTTTGGATCTAGTCAGACCCAGACTCAGATTAAGAGACCGTTATGCACTAAAATTGGCATCTAACAGATGTATCAGAATGGTAAGTGTAGTTAGCATCTTTTGTGTTGTGTGTTAGCTTGTAAGCTTGTAACTGGCAGCGGCTGACAAATGTTGATAGTGTGTTTTCACTCTCTGTACTGACAGTCCACTCTGCGCTGTAGGTGTCAGTTTTCTTTGCTGGCTTTTGCGTATTAGACAGTGATTGGTTTACAGATTGGTGCCATACCTAATCAAACTTGCCCGGGATACGCTTGAATCTCAGATGTCACAGACATCTCCACCTTTAGGAGAGGAATTTGACACACATCTCTAGTGACAAACACAATTCAGTATAGTCAAGATCAGACATTTTAGGGGACATAAACATAGGAAAAACACATTTTTGAGTGGAGTGGGACTTAAAAAACAATGTGACCCTAACCCTTGTTTTCCTAACCAGAATGTTCTCCCATAGTCTGCATCCACAAGTGCTAAGAAAAAGCAATTGAATCCCTGCTGTGCATCACACAGCGAAATAAGCATGATGCTTAATCTGTGACTACCTGTGAATGCACAACACAATGCAGTCTTCCAGACTTTATGCTAGAGCTGTCTCCTCAGTTTCAGCTCTATGAAGGTGAACTGCACAGCTACATGACAATTGTAAGATTGGCTGTTGACCAAGAACCAGTCATATGCAACAGAGAAGTACAGTGAAAAAAATGTAATGATGTCTGTAAAATGTTACCTGTAATGGATTTACCACATTACATTGTCTAGTGATAGCGATCACATCATAAGGGCTATCTATTGTTAAAACTATTTTATATGTGCTTAACTAATGACACAGCACAAAAAGCAGAAAATGATAACCCAATGTTACAAATGTGCTACATAAGCCGGTCTTACTCATAAAAGTTAGACTAATTAGTTGAGGGTTTTTTTCCTATTGGTTCACTAATACTCACATGAAAACGTTTCAACCAAACAATCATAAGTATTTAATAGTTTAAAAATGTGAACTGATTGTTGGCTTGCCTACATTTAAAAATCAGAGGAGCTTGACAAGTTCAACTGCACCTTTCAGATCTTTGGACACACAGCACCATGTGGTGGTGGAGAGCATCTATTACATCCTGTGACTGCACCGCAGTTAAAGGCTCTGAACACTGACACAGGTGTTTTCAATTAATCTGGAGTAAAAGGTGATATAGTGTGTCAGAGGAGACTCTGTAAAAGTACAGAATGCCAGCAGGCCAGTCCAGATACGCTGCCACTCTGGTTGAGTCAGTGGGGTGTAAATATATACATGTGGGAGTGTTATTGTGCGATGCACCGTACCCATCATCAGTGCACTCTAGACTCCAGGGACTTTTCATAGCTTCCAAGACAGCAGTCAACAGCTTCTCCGTGCCTACTGATTCCTCTATAAGTCACCGCAACCTCAGGCCTACCGTCCCACTCTACTTCCCAGTAACAGCGGCCACTCTGGCCCTCTCTACACAGCAGCTGAAAGCAGCCATCAAATCTCTCAGGGTGGTCTGGATATGGCTGCTCCTCCCTCCCGCGTGTCACTGTTCTGTTTTCATCAGACAGAACGAGGTCTCTGTGTGCTGTGTTCAGGTCCAGTGTGAGTTCACAGGCATCTTATGGAAAGAATAAGTCACAATACAAGCAGCAGACCTACACTACAATTTGACACATTTTCTTTTTAATGTTTTCACATGACCTAGGTTTGAACAAACATATCACCTTCATGAACTTTCAGTTTAAAATAAAAATTTAAATGAAATGAAATATACACTCACACTTCCTCAGACCAGATTTCAACCAGCGCACTCCACCAGGGTCCACCCTGGAAAAAGAATTTGCGTCATCCTTTTTAACGTTTTATTAGTATGCCTTAATGTGACACAGTGACAGGGAAAGTGTTTGGGATCTGTTAACCGTTTTCCAGCTGTTGGCTCTTCATACCTGAGAGTGTCAATTCAATTTTTATTTATAGTATCAAATCATAACAAGAGATATCTCGAGACACAGTGTCCAGTCTTTTTTTGCTGATTTTTACCACACGTTTTCACCATTTATGAAAAAATTTCAAGATTTCTAACCTGAGTTCCAGTCTTCATTGTGGACTCGTCAGTCCACCAGAGAGCACCTTCACTCCTAAATCCTGCAGGTCGTTGTTACTCAGTTCCAGTTGTTTCAGATGAGATGACTCTGAGCTCAGAACTGAGGCCAGTGCTTCACAGCTCATCCAAGACAGTTTGCAAAAATTCAGCCTGAAAGAACATGAAACTCTTTTAAGATGTTTCTTTTTATATCTACTGTATTTGTTTTTTGTGTTGTATGCTGTAAATGTAATCATTACTGTTATACGATTATTAATGATCAGGGCTACACAGAGTATGTCTGTGGCTGCAGAATTCTGCAGAATGTTTCACAAATGTTCCGCAGATAAAAATAAATTAAAAAAAACACACCTCAGGATGTTAACACATCTCCTCCCCAAGCAAAGAAAAAAAACATTATGCTAAATTTTGCAGAATTTCATTATGGATCACCGCTAAAAAACTGTTAAAACATCCACAGATTCCGTCTGGGTCGCACAATGGTGTTTTAAGCCCCCACCGTCGACTTCAAGGCAGCACTGCGACCGTCGACTTCAAGGCACCTAACCCTAACCCTTGCCTAACCCTAGGCAGCGCTGCGACTGTCGACTTCAAGGCACCTAACCCTAACCCTCGCCTAACCCTAGTGCCTTCCATGCAGCGCTGCCTGGAAGACGACATTGGGGGCTTAAAACACCAAACACCGAGCTCCTGCAGTGTATATGCTGGTTCTACACATCAGTCTTCACCAATTCACCGATGCAGTATTAAGGCCCGGGCCAAACTAAACTCTTATTTACATTTCCTTGTGTGTACCTGAACATTGTTTAACTGTGTTTACCTGTGCCAGTGATCCATCTATGCGTCACGTAGATCCAGCAGGAAATTAATAACAATGTTCAAAGATGCTGTGAGAATGAATACATGAGGCCCATTGTAAAATAAACTAGCTGAGAGGGGAGGGTTAAAACCTCCATTTTCCCTGTGTGATGAGGACGATGGTTCCCAAAGTCCCTTAACAAAGACGTGTGGCAAGGCTGTTTGTTTGTTTCTTATTTTATGATATCTGATTTGCACTTCTGTCTATCTCACATCTCCCACCCATCATCACAGATTGTTGGCCTAGGATTGTAGGGCGGGGAGTGTCATCTCTTGCTACATTCACTTGAGCTCAGACATCAGAGTTTCGCTAGTAAATTTCCAACCAGCCACAATCTTTTTGGTATATATATATACATATCTTGTTTTTTTAATTGTCCAAAACAGATGTGTAAAAGCATTTTTTGGAGTTCATTACAGGGGCCACCCTATGCCACTGGCATGGCCCCTGGTGTGAATATCTATGCATATTGCATAGATTTGTTTAGATTCTTATTTCTATTCATGCTTTATTTTAACGTGTATGCTGTTTTTATGTAAAGCGCTTTGGGTTTACATGTAATGAAAGGTGCTATACAAATAAAATTAACATTGACATTGACACACACTCCATTAATCTGCTTGCTGTCAGCTGTAGTGTTGCAGTGTGTTCAAGTGCAACAAAAGACATGAGGCAATGCAAAGCTTTTGGTAAGTTGGCCAACAGTTTACATAAATACATGCAAGCAAAGCCTACAATAAACGTAACCAAAAAAGAACAGAAACAGATATCTTATATGAAACAATTCATAACAGACAACTATATTGATATTGATCCCAGGGGATGCCTCGTGTCAAATACAATCAAAACATTTAACAAATACAGCAGATCCTTGCGTTTTACAAAGTTTACAGTGCAGTCATACACTTAACATAATATAAGTTAATTGTCAAACAACACAACATGTGAGTAACTAGAAAGAACATTTTTTTAATACAAAAGGTCATATTCAATTTATGATATACCGTCTCAGTAAACTCATACTCATTGGGTTTGTCATCAAGTCTGTACTTCATAAATACATGAGTACGTACATACATTCTGAAAAAAGACCTGATCTCATGGCAGAAATAGCCTGGGTTACTGACACAATCAAATCAATTGTCCTTTAGCCCGCGGCCAATATGTCTGACAAACTTCAGGAAATCCATTCTGAGGTGTTTCCTGCTGACACACAGAGAGATTAACATGGGTGGAAACATAACCTCCTTCGCAGAGGTGATGAAACCTCCAGTGTAACTCAAATAAAAACATTTATATCAGTATATGACACATCAGAACACGTAATGTAATACATATTACATCAAAACAAATCAGGCCCTATGAACTACATGAATCAAAATGATAGCCCTATTCTGTGTGTGTGTGTGTGTGTGTGTGTGTGTGTGTGTGTGTGTGTCTGTGTGTGTGTGTGTGTGTGTGTGTGTGTGTGTGTGTGTGTGTGTGTGTGTGTGTGTGTTGAAGCCCAAACAAAGACCATTAAATCCTGTTCTATACTTTGACATTTGAAATATCAAACCATTAACAATAACAATTATGTGAGTCACTTAGTCATCATGCTAGAATGGTTAAACATAACTGAGGTAATGACTTGGTGATTTTGTTCTGTGAACCATGCAGCAGTCCAGCGTCATGTCAAGGCAGGAGGTCTCCGGTATTCAGGACAGGGCACGTGTTTGACTAAATGATATAATAAAAACAAAACAAAAACATACCCTTTATGGCATGGGGAACAGAGCAGTACAGCTGCACATTAGATGGCTTTTAAGCATTCTTCCAGATTGTAACCACATATTAAGTACCTTAACAGTGTGAAGTACCTGTCAAATACAGACTTTCTTAAAGTTAGTTAGCCCTACTTTAAACATGAAGACATATGATTCTTACTGAGCTGAAAAGTGCAATTTGTGACGTTTGGCTGGTTTTCTTTCTTTTTTTATTATCCTAGTACAATATTCACATCCTGTCCATACTGGCATTGAAGTGATCCCCTTTTGAAGCAACTACTGTGTAGGAAATGATGGTTAAAATCCACAGTCCTCCTTCTGCAAAAATGCAATTTCAAATTCAGCTGAAGCTTACACGAGGGTTCATCAGTCTGAGTTAGAGCTAGCCATTAATCAAAGGACAATGTCTACATTTCTACTGATACTTTATAATTGAAACAATTGGAACTTGCTGTTGGTTTCGAGTTAATTCCTCACTGGTCTTGTAATAGATTAAGTAACTGTAGACAAAAACTAAGTTTATTCATATTTTTTGATGCTTTTTACATCACCAGTGTTGGTGTATGGCCTTTTCATCTATACATCATTCTCTTTAATTATACATGTCAGTATGCTGTGATTCATATAATACATTTTTTTTCTCCCTTTTTTGCATGCTGCGTGTGCGTCTACTTTCTGTGCGTTCACTATTTGCACTTACAAAGTGGTCGTGGAGGGCCGTGTTGTGAGTGTGCGCATGCGGAGAGATTGTGTGTGAGAATGTGTGTGCATGAGGCTGTGTACAGCATGTCTATACCTGGCAGACATCAGGTTGTACAGTAAAGGATTGACGGCAGCGCTGAGGTAGAAGAGGACAGAGGATACCAGGTTGAAATATTGAGACAGATAGTATAAAAAATATAAGTCTGTGTCAGGGTGTGTGTACGTGTCGTTGAAGCGTGTGTCATTGTGTGTGTTATCATTGTACAGGTCGGTAGGTGTCACAGCGTGTGTGTGTGCGGTGGCAGGTGTGTGATTAGGTGTGTTATTTTTGGAGTTTACATCAGTTCCTGTGTCTGCCAAGTGTGTGTCTCCATCAGTGAGTGTGTTGATTTGGACTTTGGTCGTTGCACAGATGTCACAAAATATTTTGTCTCTTTCTGTGTGAGCGTGTGCAGTCATCTTTCCAGTCTTGAAGTGTGTGTCCGAGTCTGAGTGGCTGATGGGTTCAGTTACAGTGTGAATGTCGATATTTCTGTCTATGCTGACATCAGAGAGAGTATTATTGTCTGGGTGTGAGTTTGTGTCCGTGTATGCTTCGTGTCTGTCAGAACCAGAGCCCAGAGAAAGCGAGAAAATAGTCCGACCCACATGGAAGGGCAGCCAGCACAGAATAAAAGCCAAGACAATCACTCCTGGAGGAGGTGAAGACACAGGGGCAGGGTGGGAAGAAAAACACAGTATTAGGACATTAGAACCATTAATAGGCTACGTCAGAGCTCAGCTTTACTATCAAAACAGACATTTTGGCCATAAAAAATTTAAAAATCTGTCTGGAACTGCAAAACATTAAGTCTAAATGAGTCTATCAACATTACAATGTAATAGGTCAAAACAGCATTCAGGAATATGGTGATGTTTTTATTGCCCTCTCATTTGATCTAATTTTTAAAAACTACATTTGCTCTACTAAATGAAGCATATTAAATGAGGTCTAATATCTGCTACCCCTTTTTACATGCACTTTAGCATATTTGCATTGTCATAACTATCACAGAAGCAGTTGGCCCTTAAAGCAGAAAAGCAGAATATGACAACCATTTTATTTAATGAAAAATGAGAGTTAATGCAATTCAGCAATAATGTTTATTTAAATGTAAATCTTAATCCAAGTCCAAGGTTTCTTTTGTTTAACCCTTGTGTAGTCTTCCCGTCAAAATCAACACTTTCATTGATGCTTTTTTCCAATGTTTTTAACACTTTTTCTGACGTTTCTGTTCCTTTTTTGGACACTTTTGACGCTATTTTTTTTTTTTTGTGTGTTTTCAACAGTTTTTTTTTACTACTGTGTATAACACCACTAACATCAAGTTATTAACATTGGTTTTTGTAATTACATGTTCTGATGGTAGTTCACTGCAAAAATCTGAACACACCAAATACCTTGGACTTTGGCTAGACTCTGAGCTCTCATTTAAGTATCATATTAATTATATTTCAAAAAGAATCAACTTTGGTATTGGTGTTCTCTACCGCTCCAGAAAATGCTTCTCTCTTACTGTTAGAAAGAAACTTATCTTACCAATTATGGACTATGCTGATGTTGTATATTAGGTTGCACCCAGCACTAATCTTCTCCCTCTCAATGTTGTTTACAACAGAATCTGTAGATTTGTTCTTGGATGTCCTTTCACAACTCATCATTGTATTATGTATGAAAAACTTGCTCTACCATCACCCTCAACAAGAAGACATCAGTATTGGTTGCATTTTATTTATAAGTATGTATGTATGTATACATTTCAATTACCCTAGTTATCTAAAACAGCTTATGGTACCCTTTTCCTCTAACTACCATTTGAGACACTCTACACAACTTTTTTTCCTGTCCCTGCTGTATCTTTCGCTACAGCTAGGAAAGCCTTTAGGTTTAAAGCCCCCTCAGATCTCTCCACTCCTTTAAAAACGCCCTGTCTTCCTATTACAGTACCAACTGTACCTGTCCATAACCCTCCACAACACCACGATAACACCTCTTCTAATATTATTACTAATATTCAGTTTCATTCTTGCTCTGTCTCAAACTAGATTATGACTGACTGATTATGATTTTTTTATGTCTTTTTTTGTGTCTGTTTTTGTTTTGTTAACTGTTGTGTCTAATTATGATTTTACTGTACTGTATATGTATTTTTCGTTAAGGACCCTCTCGAAAACAAGATGCTGCATCTCAAGGCGTTACTCCTAATAAAGAATTTTCAACAATACTTTTTTGAAACCATTTCAATTTTTTTTTTCAAATGCTATAGAACTGAATAAAACACCCAAAATTCAAAGTAAAGATCCAATCATTAATTGTACTTGCCGAAGAGCGTTGTATGGAATCATCCATGTTATCTGGGGTAATTAAAATTGGGTAGTTAAAAAGTTGAAAAAAAATTTGATATAGAAATTTTGAAAACATGTCAAATTTGATGTTACTAAAGGATCCTTCTGCTTGGGCTTGACAAAATAGACAGATAGCTATAATGAGCTGTTGGATGAAGCGTGTTTGCTTTTCTGATTAAGATGTTGTAAAATGTCTTCTTTAGTTGAGTCAAAGCTTGTGCTCCGTGTAAATATTTAACAAAACTAGTCTATAGCACTGTTTCCTGTGTGTTCTTGTTACACTGTAACAAATACCTAAAGGTGTGTGTTGGTGACTGCATGTTTCTCACCCAGCATTTTGACAGTGTGTCGGTGACTCTGGTCTCTGCGGCTGCTTTGTGGACGGAGCCACAGTGTCCGTCCAATCAGGCTGTAGACCAGTCCCAGGATGCAGAGGGGTACCAGGAAGTACAAGTTGGAGAGTATCATCATGGCCGACAGCAGGCCAGAGGAGACGGCGTAGTGTGTGCAGCGGCATTCTCTCTTGTCGATCTCTCCTCCATCAATGCCTTCCTCCCTTCCTCCTCCCTCATCTTCTTTCATTTTATTTTGCCGCTCTTCCCCAACTTCCATCCCTCCTTCCTCTTCACCTCCTCCCTCATCTGCTTGTTTCATTTTTCCTCCATCTCCTTGTTTCCCCTCATCTCCTTCTTCCACTCCCACTTCTCTCTCTCCTTTCTCTCCAAACCATTTTAACTCCCCAACCCTTTCATCCCACCCCTTTTTCTCTTTTTCTCCCAACTTTATACCTTCTAATCCTCCATCCATTGAGGCCACGTGTCCACTTCCTCTTTCCCCTCCACCTGTCACCAGTCCTCCCTGTTCTCCTTCCCCACCTGTCCACCCTCCGTCCTCCTTCCATCCGCCGAGTCCCAGCTCCTCTCCCCCAACATCCTCCACTCCGACCATGAGCAACACCGGTGCTGCGCTGACGGCCGCGCCCAGCCAGAGGCAGCCAATGAGAACCCTCGTTCTGCGCCGTGTCACCAGGGTCTTGGCCGTGATTGGCCAGCAGACGGCCAGGTACCTCTCCAGGGAGAGGAAGGTGATATGGAGGATGGTGCAGAAGGTGCAGCACTCTGAGAGGAACATTGTCAGCTTACAGGCTAGGTCGCCTAAGGGCCAGGGTCTGGGCCTCCACAGCTGGAACAGACATTTTTTCACTTTTATTCCACTTCATAGTACAGCAGATAAGCAAAAAAAAAAAATCTTTTGAAATCCAGAAATAAGCACCAAAATTTGACTGAGTGTGTATGTCTTTGGTCATTTATTTTTAAAAATCCCATTAGGTGCAAAGACACTCCCGCACACTGTCTGCAAATTTTGAGCTGCTTGTCTCCCTCCAATGCACCTGTCTCACGTTGTAGATGTGTATTTTTCTGTACTAAAAATCCCATTAGCCACGTAAGTTTTAAAATGGCAGCCATCTTGATTTTTGCGTGGCTAATGGGATTTTATCCAAAAAAAAAATCCCCAAGGAGTATTTGTGCCAATTTTGGTACTTCTTTCCACTTACAAAAATGCAATTAGCTGCTACACTATCATGACAACGCAGCGGTCTGGTGCTCATTGACAGCAATTTAGAAGATTTTCAGAATTTAGAAGAACAATCAGAGCTTTTGTGTGAGGGGAATAGGAACAGGGAAATTGATTTCATTTGCCACAGCCAGAAAAATAACTACAAAAATGGCGACAAGCATGTATGAGTTTGACGCAGCTGTACAGAATGACTTACAGAATTACTCATATGTGTCAACTGCACCAGGCAACTGCTACCACAGCTTCTATCTCAACTGAAAATGATGTTAAGGGTGAATGAATCACTCACTATCGATTGGTACGGTCAAGAAAACGGTGCGGAAAGAAGAATTAAAGAACAATCATTTTTTAACCATAGAATATTGTTTATTCACTCAATCATATCATGTGATTCTCCATTGCGATTGTGCAGAGGAAATGACATGAAAATGATCTAAGATCACTCTGGGTATGACACAATGCTTAACGTGTAATAGGAGAAAACTTAATTTGCCAGCAGGGATTCCCCTGAGGGGAAGACACAAGGGCTTGTTTAAATCACTATTAGAACACAATTGTGTGTGTGTGTGTGTGTGTGTGTGTGTGTGTGTGTGTGTGTGTGTGTGTGTGTGTGTGTGTGTGCGTGTGCGTGCGTGCGTGCGTGCGTGTGTACCTTATACAGATCCAGAGGCAGCAGTAGGAGTATCAACAGATCGCTAACAGCCATGCTGCTCAGGTAGAGGTAGGTTGAACTTCTCATGTGAGGTCGGAGCCAAACCACCAGAATTGTTAGTATATTTCCCAGAAGGCCGAAGAGCATCAGTGGAATGTAAATGACAGTCACACACACTAGAATATGAAATATGGGGTATGTTTTATCATAATCATTTTGTATTGAATGATTGTACACATTGTCAGCCATGAAACTGAAAAAATATTTCTTTTTAGAATTTTACTGCACCATGCACTTAGAATTACACTAGAACAGCGAGTCTGTTTTGTTAATTTAAAGGAACAATTTGACATTTTTGGGAAATATGCTTGCCTGGCTCCGTCAAAGAGTAAAAGAAAAAAATCCATGGCATCCACTAAAGTTCAGTAATTAACATGTTATATCTCCAACAACCGAAGTTCATAAACAACGTGTTGTGTTTTTTTTGCAGGGTTAAGTGCCGAACCCTTTATACCCCTCTCTCGCCACATATTTCCTGACTATCTCTACACTGACTATCAAACAAAGGCAAAATACAACAACAAACAACACAACCACTGTTTCCTGGTTGTTTCGATCTCCTCATGTAACTCTCGGCAAGAAAGCAAATAAGCATTGTTCCCAAAATGTTGAACTATTCCTTTCATTTCAAACGAAAGAGGAAAACGACCTAGTGGTGGGGTTTTGAATTGTACTGTCCAGAAATCAAAATTCCTTTCGCTCAAACAAGATCAAAGTCAAAGGGGACACTACATCAGTTGCAGCCCCACTTTGTGATTTTTTTAAATTTTATTTCTAAAATCTTGCCTGGTGCAGCTTTAAACTTCCATTAAACATTATGCGATAGTATTTTTTTTTACTATTGTTTTTTTACCCACCTAACTCAATCAATCCAAACATCGGTTCCTCCCACTGGCACTCTTGGTTCGAGCAGTCCTCCAGGAATCCAGATGCAAGGCCACAGTTTCCATCTTCACAGCCACTGCCCATGTCTCCCAACTCCGTGAGATCCATGATGACGCAGGGTGGGGTTAGATGGAAGAAATAAAAGTGAAGAAATCGGCTGGGGGAGAGCTGTGTGTCCCCCAGGTTACAGGGTGCAGAGGTGACGCACAGCGATGGATTTCCTATGGCGCTCAATCACAGCTAACACTGACGGGGATGGTCGGGGTGAAAAAGTGCTGTCTAGCCAGAACAAAAAGAAAAAAAAACATGTATGTGCGCATTTACAAGAATTCATACATACAAATGCATGTAATACTGTATACTCTACATATTAGTTCCAAATCCCTCAAAAAAAAATGAAAAAACTGCTGCACTGATATGTAACCCATCTTTAATATCAACACAGTTAAGGGCCATATATCAAATATTTAAATGCTATTTAATTCCAAACTACTTTTGTTATTTTCTATCACTTATACCAAGAGAAAACAAAAACTGAAATCAGATAATACCAGATATCCAATACTGGAAAGGTACATTGAGTGCATTGTGCAACATCTCCTATTGAAGCGAGCTGAGCATCAGAAACTAACCCTAACCCTTAAAAATCAACATTTTTGCACCCACCCACAAAACAATCTAAACCTAAAACTGTATGCAGCTATAAACAATTGTATTCACAGACAACACATGCAAACTTAGACGTAGGGAAAATAATATACTCACTAATTGAGAGGAGCTTCAGTGCCTGGTGTATCTCTCTGCTGTGATCACACACTTGTGCTTTGGCCGGACTTACACACACACACACACACACACACACACACACACACATCTATCTCTCCCCTCACTCACTCTCCCCTCTTATCTCTCTCTCTCTCTCTCTCTCTCTCTCTCTCTCTCTCTCTCTCCTCCTCCTCCTCTCCATCTCATATTTTACTGTCTGCACTATCCTGTACACTTAAAGGTGCAATGTGTAAGATAAGACCAGATGTTTAGTTTAAAACAGTAACTAACATTATCAACAGAATGTAAAACAGTTTTGACGGTATGTCAAATACGTCTACAGTATAGAAAGATATCCACTATTGTTATTGTACATGGAATCATACAACGACATTCTGAGAGCTCTTCTGTTCAGTGAAAGACAGTTAACAGTTAAAAATAAAAGCAACGATATCACATACATTCAGGGCATAATATTTAAATAAATACCTAAGAATTGCACATGAATGGGCGGCAGTGATCAGATGAAATAGCAAAGTGCAATTCACATGTAAAAGATTTTTAAGATGTGTAAGGTTTGGTTATTTACAGGAATTAATAGTTCTAATGGCCACGGGGAAGAAACTGATTTTGAGTCTGTTTGTCCGGCTCTTTAGGCACCTGTATCGCCTGCCAGAGGGCAGGAAGTTGAACAAGTGCTGTCCAGGGTGGGGAGGGCAGCGTTCTGTATTGTAATCATAATACTACTATCTGTATTGTGTTGCAGCAATCTACTAAAATAAGTATGCTAACCTTGACCCGTCCTGTTTTGTAATACCACTTGTACCTCGAGAGACGGTAGTGATTCACTGTAGTGTCCAGTCTGCCCTCAGTTGGGCTTAAGGCACTTCCGCATTGGCTTCACTTTTCAGACGCAGCTACCGCGTCCAATTATTTTTACAGTCTGTCAGGGAAAGCTAAAAGACTACAAATGCAAAGAAAGGGTGTGGAAGCTGATAACCTATCAGTAGCCCTTGAGTTTAAAAATGTTATTCCCAAGAGTGTAAGAATGGGATTTTTGAATTATGATGTCAGAGAGTTTATCCCAGCACCATTGCTATGTTTCAAATGTCAAAGAATGGGACACACTGCAGGACAATGTAAAGGAAAGCAAAAAAGTGCAAGATGCGGAGGTGAACATGATTATGGTGAACGCAGTCAAGATGCATGAATCTGATGCTGCATCTGTGGCAGTGAACACAGTGCTGCTTCCAGGAACTATTGAGAGGCTCCACGATTCTGCACAGCCTGTGTAGACTGCATTGATTAAAATAGAAACACATCAGTTCCGTCAGACGCACGTAAGACAGGCAAATAAAAAATGTGGCTCCGAAGCCTCCTGTATGGACAAGCCTTTAGTTTATATGATGCATGAAAAAGTGAAATTTTGACATTAATAGCTGTCAAGACATTTCACTCAGAACCATAAATGATAACTTTGTTATGGTGCTAGTGGAACAGTCAGGGATCACTGTGATTCATCATCTGAGGACCCAAGGAATGTCTGCACAAAATTCCATGGCAACCCAACCACGATTTGTTATGTTTTCAGATATTTCATTGTGGACTAAAGTGGG
The DNA here is from genome assembly GCF_008315115.2 of Sander lucioperca. Taxonomy (NCBI): domain Eukaryota; kingdom Metazoa; phylum Chordata; class Actinopteri; order Perciformes; family Percidae; genus Sander; species Sander lucioperca. The sequence goes on from NC_050193.1 coordinate 17,247,359, forward strand.
GAACTAACCACACAACTGCCGTTTCCATCACTAGTACCAGGTTAATAGCTTGAATAAAATTCATGAATTGAAATTTTACCCACTATGGCGTAAAACACCTTTAAAGTTGACATTCGGAACTTTAACCTTGTTTACTGTTAAATCATAAACCTAATGCTGCAGTATCAATCATTCAATTGTATTTGTCCCGTGAAATCGTACAAGTTACAATTCCAGTCATGTAATCCCATCGGCTCCTTCAACTTGTCATCAGTATTAAGTAAAAACAATAGAAAATGTGCCGCAGACCGACTTATGTTCTACTCATTATCTGTCCAGCTGACTTTAGATGGTTGTAGGATTGAATCAAAGCGGAACAGAAACGCAGTTTAGATAAGTGATGATTTGTGACGTGATTTGTGGATTTTTTTATACACTGAAATTGCTATATTGTGACAGTGATAGACAGCTTATGAATGTTTTTAGTAAAAAAAATAATTCTGAAAATCTCAGTTCCTTAATACAACATTTAATCATATACGACACCATGAAGGCAAAAATCTTATAAATTTGATAAAACTGTGGTTGACATATGTGAAGTCAGAGATCTTTAACAGGGGGTCCGGGATCCCTATGGGGTCCTCAGAGTTACTGCAGGGGGGGCCACCAAATTGTTGTTTTTGAAAGTTTTTTTTCGAAAACTAAAAATCTTGACATGAATCCAACATAGTATTAGCAAACATAAACCATCCCATTTGTGGAAAAAAAATCAAAAACCATTGATGATAGACTTACTGGCCTATAGGTAAGATAAGGATACTAAGGTATCCACAGATACAGTTAATGATTCACTGTGCCACATGTACGTATGTTTAACATTAAGGCATGATTCATACAATCATGCCAACAATTACTATTAAGATAAGTATTCTATGCACTAAAAAGTATATATATTTGACCTATATATATATATGTATGTATATATATATATATATATATATATATATATATATATATATATATATATTTGGGGACCTCTGATCCGTCTCTCTCAGTTAAGGGTTCCTTAGCTTAAAAAATGTTGAAAACCCGTGATAAGTGATATGACCGCAGTTCATGCTGGCCACTACTTTATCTACACTACTAATCCACAAGTTTAGAAGAGTTTCTGTCCACTTTTAGGCATTGCGGCAGATTGAGGCCGCCCCTGTTCATACATTGCAAAGTCCTATATGTGTGTGATTTAATACAGCCTGTTTGTGCATTGCTAAATAAAAAGTCCATCGCATCATATTGTGTTTTTAATTTTTATTTTTGGGTTTTATTTTTTTGCCTATTAACCTAACCTAATATTTCAAACATGGAGAGAACATGAACAACCTGTGAGGCATCAATGCTCACCAGTGGTGGTGCTCAGAAAAGGGGAATAGATAAGAATGAGAAGGCATTTAAATGAAGGGGGAGAGAAAAGAGAGAAAGAAAGAGGGACAGTAGAAGAGTGGGGTGTGGACCAGGAATGCTGTAGTTTGGCCATTTAAGGCCTCCTGGGCAGCAGCTTGTTGCGCTCCTGGTTTTGTCCCGCAGATGCTTCCTCTGTGGAAATGGCTGGAAGGAGGGTCATCTGCCCAGTGCCCAATCTTGGCAAGGACTCATCAGGCTCATTGTGTTTTTTCGCTGCCTGCTGATTTCTGAATCGGGTTTTCAGGGGTTTATCCTCTGCTCTGGAAAACTGATGCAGGGAATTGCTCTTTGCCACTTCATGCCTGGAGTACATTGTGGCCATTGGCTGGATTGAACTCATTAACTCGTAGGTAGGCACCATGTACTTTATGTTTATGTAGGCATGCTCTCCTCCGTGGAGCTCAAACAGCTCCAGAGTCTCCTTGATCAGGTCACCAATGTTCATTCTATTCTGCTGGCCGTATTCGATGCCATCTCCAGAGTTGATGTTCATGTTCTTGAAGATGTTACAAATGGGGAGGATCTGTCTGTAGTAGGGCACCAGAGCCTCTCCTACCATGTCTCCAGACAGCACCAGATGCTGCAGAACTTTCAGGGTGGTGCAGATCACCTGACGGTTCCTCGTGTTCAGGGCATTCTTGATCGGCATGATGAGCTGGGGAATGACGGGGCGGATCTTGGGGCCTCCGTGCTCCAGCATGTCATGTGTTCCCTGGCGGGCGAAGAACTCGTAGGGATAAACAGTCTCCCGTAAGCCATCAAAGAAAAGAGGCAGGTAGTGGTGGTAGTCCAGCGTCTCGATCTCCACCTGCCATTTAATGCGGTTGCCTTTGGCGTCATGCTTCAGTGCCGTCGGGAACAATCCGCGGTCGTAGAACTTGCGAAAGGTAGTTGGTTTGAAAGGGCGCTCCCGAAAAGCCCCTGCAACCGGGGGACCCATCACCACGTAGTTCTTCATAGTGGCCTTCATGGTGAAGCCTTGTGTTTTTAGCTCCATCTTCTTCCTCAACATGGTCTTGTCTTGTAAAATGATCAGTCAAATCCAAACTGAAAATGGAGAGCAATGCAAGATTAGATAATCCTTTATTATGTTGTATGTTGCTATCAATCGCCGACGAAGGTAACATAATGGTGATCTTATGTTGCTAACTAGATCATACGTGTCAGATCAAAGGCAGCTGGTAACATTATCACTTGCCTTTGATGAGTTTAAAACGGTAGATGCTAGATCGTACCCGTAAGCCCGAAATTCCACCAGGCGCGTATGCCGGTTTTGTTCCGTCCCCCGCTACCCCGCCATGCGTCATACCCATAGACAGTATATAATGGACCAACAGATCCCGTTGCTCTGGACGGAGACCAGTGAAGGATATTAGAAGCACTTTTCCGGTGATGGCTGAGCGTTACTGCGCAGCCTCCAACTGAGAGAGACGATGTAAATGTGACGTGAGCAACCTGTCTGAAATATGGATATGTAAGGAGATAACATAGACACAGGCTAATTATTGCTAACTAAAATGCTAGTTAACATTAGTAATTAAACTTAAACAGCTAATGTAAGTCGAAACTGCCTGCGAGCTTCTCCTGTACTGTACGGTAATTCCTCTACTATGCGACAGTAAGTCGCGTGGTTATGACACAATCTTTAGCCTATTTTTATAAAAACGTCTGCTACGGAGCCATAACGTGAGGTACAAGGTAATGGAGCCTTTTATACATTGTCGTGTTTCTTTAGAAATAAACAACGGACAAAAAAAGTCTTTAAACGCTTCAGATGTAAAGTTATTCGCTGTCAAAATGAATGGCAGTCAATGCAATGCTAACGTCGGGTGATCGTTTGGTAGCATCAAAATGGCGCCATAGGAGGTTCGAGTTCTGAAGCGAAGCTTACCCCCTTGGTCATTCCACACCGGGAGCTTCAGAGGCAAAATGTTTTGCCTGCCCGAAACAAGCTGAGCCTTTCAACTCACAGTTATACGCCCCACAGCTCCATCAAAAATAGACCTGGCGTGTATTGTTAGCGTAACGGAGCAGAGACGCGAGTGGAATAACAAGCATTGTCTTGAGTTTTGACTTTTCATTTTAATTTAGTGTTAGTTGTTTTTAGAGTGTGTTTGCTAGTTTTACGTCATTTTTAGTTATTCTGAAATATTTAGTTTTAGTTTTCATATATTAAGTTTTTAGTTTCACAGTAGCTTTTGTTAGCGTATAATGTCTCAGAAGTATGTACACATACATGTAAAATACACGGTTGGATAACTGAATAGGAATGGCCTTGATGATATGTTTAAGTAAATCTTTTTGTTACTTTAGTGTCCGATTTAAGGCAATTGCGGCACAGCGCCATCTCATGTCTAGTCAGTTCAATAAAAAACTAAAACTGAAATGATTTGCGTTCATTTGTATTTAATTTTGATTCGTTTATTAACCTGTCAATATTTGTTTGGGTTTCAGATGACTAAAAATGTTTTTCAGCGCTTTTTTTGTTTTAGTTTTAGTTTACTACAATCACCCTGCTTCTTCCCCAACACAATACAGTTCTACAAAACATGAAAAGTCAAGTGAAAAGCAGCTGTAAAGTGTGTCTTACCTTTCCAATGGTTTATGTGGGAATGAGACTGGAATTCCGTCTTCCTGTAGATACATTCAGTGTTCCATGGTGATGATGTGTCACAATCAGACAGAACAGAACATACACTGTTCTAGTTCTACTGTCAGTTCTACTGCTTCTTTTTTTTAACAACAGTGGAATGTAACTAGCACGTACTCAAGTATTGTACTTAATTATAAATTTAAGGTACTTTACTTAACCTTTTCTTCTCGTGTTACTTTTTACTTCTATTCCAATACATTTGAGAAAAAATATAACTTTACGCACCACATTTATTTGCAACTGAAATGAGTCATTAGAAGATCCAAAAATCTTACAAATGAAAACAGAGCTTTATGGGAAAAAAGTATTTGATACAGTGGATATATATATATATATATATATAGTGTTATATTCTGTGTAGTATTCAGTCTGATTAAACATAAGATGCTGATAACCGATAATTTAAAGGTTCCATATTTAAAAAATGTAAAATGTCTTTTTTTTTATTATATACAGTATAATCCACAGAGAAAAGCCAACAGCCCGTATTCAGAAACTGTGCCTTTAAACGGGCCGTCAGGATTTCTGTACGGTTGTGATGTCACAACTATTATTTGATATATTAATATATTATAAGAGTTAAAAGTAAAAAGTGATCAAAAACAAGCATGCAAGCATAGTGTGCAGATTGGATGTGCATTGGGTGTGCAAAAGGGAGGTTATTATAAATTATACGTACAAAAGATAGATTGCACTTTACCAGAGTTACAGATAATGTAATTGTGAGTCCAGTTACAGTTATTGAGTCCAGAAGGACCACAGCAGCCTCCAACTCCACTGATGTCCATTCTGTGACATAGAATCAGAAATCAGAATCAGAAAAAGGTTTATTGCCAAGTAAGTACTTACAAGGAATTTGCCCTGGTGGTTGGTGCATACATAGACAAATAAACATATACAACATATAATACATATAGACATATACAAAATAGCTGTTTAACATGAGAAAAAAAAGAATCTGAATGGATTGAGTGCAGAATGTGCAAAAAATATATAGTATGTACAATGGGCACATTAAAGGGGAACTATGCAGTTTTTTTTATTAGCTTAATTTACCTTAACTCAACAGCTTTGGAGTCATTGGAATGGTTATATGACTTTTTTTCGAGTTGAATGGTGGTCGCCTCGGTTCCCCCTAGCACCTGTGAACAGTAACCACCCTTGCAACTTTCGGCCAGTGAGCGATGTAACGAATTGCTTCACGGCACTGCACACATAGCCCATTCAGGAACCGGCTAACAAGGTAGCGATGGAGTTTTTCACACTATCGTCATGGCTGAGCCGTCAAAAAAGAAGCAGAAAGCTAGGAAAGCATTGTCGGAGGAACAGAGAAAGAGGAAACGGCAGACTGGCCGAGAGAGGAGTCAGACACAAGTAAACATAGGAGCTGCCAAATATCTATTCCGAAGCTGTAGGTAGAGCTCTATAGAGAAACCTGCTAGCAAAAAGGGAGAAAACAGCGAAGAAATTGCCAAAACTGCATAGAGCCCCTTTAAGAAGTTTGAATGACCTCCTGCAGGGCTGTAGTACTTGAGTCCAGACTCGAGATATTTTTCAATCGTCTCCGATTGATACTCCTTGGTATTTTATTTTCCAGCACTATATGCTTTTTTCAGTTAAAAAATGTGAACATGTCCGTTTTTTAGTGACACCTGTGTTGCTTGTTATTTGTTACATTTTCCATCAGAAGTCCAGAATGTTCTTGTTACACCAGAATAAAAAGACTCAACACCTAATTTGTAAAGTTGCACTTCAGCTTTATGTGACTTAGGCCTAAGTACAATTGATATACTTAAATTAAATAATGTGGCCTAATTTATACTTTCTTTCTCAGTCTTGACTGTCTCTCATTTGGACTCAAACCTTTTTGACTCGGTCTCGACTAGTCCTGGTTTTGGACTTGTCTTGGACTCGACAAAGGTGGACTTGACTACAGCCCTGACCTCCTCCTCCGCCGCTCTGTGGAACACCTTGGGGGTATGAGCCTTTCACAAGAGTTACTTTTTAAGGTTTTAGTCCATTGGTAACCTTGTCAGATAAACCCTCTGTCATATAGGACATCAAAATATATGTTTTATGTAATTTAATGTCAGTAGGAACTAATTGTGTTTGTTATTTCAGTTTACCTAATTATTTGAAGTTACTGTTACCTGTGAGGTTTTTTTTTAATGTCTTAACCTCCTTTAAGTTTTCATACCATGGATATGTAATAACAAGGTCCATACATACTGAAGCACAAGGTGGCGGTAATATTTTTAAAACGGCCAATCTCCGCCAACCAAAAGCTAAAGAAGAAGCTCATGGTCCCGCCCATCTTGTCGTTGGCGGAAGTAGCTGTGTTGTCTCCTCATAGAACTTAAAAGAAGGGTCTCCTCCATCCATAATCTGAGCAGGACAAAATGGCATTAAGAGCTGCATTAAGAAACAAGTGCGGCTTGTCGGGTATGTCTGCATGTGTATGCACCTATCATTCTAACAGAATGCCATAAATGTTATAAATTGCCATTTCACCTGCGGCTGTTTGGGCTGTTACTATTAGCTGTGTTAACTTCCAGAAACTGGAACAAAGGTCACAGGACACCTTTAGCTGCCACTGGATACATGACGGACATAATAAAGTTTATGTCAGCTTGTGCACCTTAACTATCATTATCAATGCATGTCAGGTTATAGTTCACTTGAATGTATATTATATATTTAAAAATAACGCGTTAAAGAGTAATTCAAGCTATTACACTGCGTGGTTAAATACTCGTTTGTGATTTGTCAATCACGGCATTTCTACGGTCTGTTATTTCTGTCTCTATGTTATTTCTGTCTTAAGTCCCGCCCACACCGAAGGGGAAAATAATCATAGTTCTCAATTGACTTTGTGTTGCGTTAAGGTGCCAGCAACAGAATAAATGCCTTAAATCTGCCCAATGTGCTACGAAATTATCCGTTTTCTCTGATTCCAAACACTGTTCTATTTATGTTTCTACACATTTGACATTACACATTTAACACAAATACAATGTACTTATATATCTAAAAACCCAATACATTGTTTTTTTGCAGAAAAACATTATGAAGTTTTTTTTTTTTTAAGAATGAACAACATGGCAGATGTAGGGTTTTTCCTGCTCTGGACATAGAGTACATATGATTACTGTAATCATATTCCCTAGAGCTGCTCCTAAAGATTACTGTGTCTTTTTATTAAAAGCTTTTTTTAATTTTAGCATTCTTGGGTGTAATTCTTAGAAGCTTGATACATATACATGCCAAAGACAAGACAACATGTTGTGTGTGTGTGTGTGTGTGTGTGTGTGTGTGTGTGTGTGTGTGTGTGTGTGTGTGTGTCTAGGTCTTCTTTCCCAGCGGTCCTCCTGCAGCAGTCATGGCAGAGTTTGTGTGTCTCCCGTCCTCGTCGCTCAGCAGAGGAACAACTCCACCTCGCCCAAGATCGATGTGGAATTTGACCAAAGCACAGGTAAACATTTTTGCTAAAAGTTCAGTACACATCTCTGTATGTATTAAAATCGCTGGAGCCACTTTTTTTCCTGTCAGCCTGTGTGGGGTTTTAAAGTGCTCATATTATGCTTTTTGGCTTTTTCTCTTTCCTTTATTGTGTTATATATATTTGTGCACGTTATAGGTTTACAAAGTGAAAAAGCCCAAAGTCCACCCCAAAGGGACTTACCATCTTCCAGAGAAAACACTGTTGACAATCTGCTCCAAACAGCCCTATTGCAGTCCGGCCTTTACTTCCGTCACTTTGTAACACACGTTATAATGCTCGCCTAGCTGCTAGCGTGGCATGCCCTCATGCTCTGCTTCTGACTGGGTGGTAGTCCTTACCTAGTTATTGCGCATGTGTGACTCCCAACAAAGATGGAACAGAAGTGAGATGTCTCACTCTGTAGCTAAAACAGAGAGCTCAACACACAGGGTGAAAAGAGGAGCTGCAGCAATGTGCAGTACGACGAAAATATATGGTGTTTTCTGAAAATTAAACCATGTAAACCTATTCTGGTACAACCTCTAAATACAATTATGAACGTGAAAATGAGCATCATATGAGCACTTTAACACATGGCTGCTCTCTTTACACTACTACATTATGGTTGAAAAACAAATATCTTTTGCTACGTTTGCGCCTCACTTCCGCACTACTCGGGCATTTCCAAGCCCCTAAAATGAAGAAATTTGGAAACACTGTTGCCCTTGTTTTGGTTTGAAAACTCCAGGGTTGGTTTGTAGTCTGGGCGGGCTTAAACGAAGAGCTTTAGGAAACAACGGTGCACGTCAATCGTTCTTATCGGTTAGGTAGACTTACATACCTTTCAGTAACAGTTCCGCCTCAACGTCGGTCCAAGCTAATAAATCCCTGCTCTTACTTTTCGCCATTGTTCTTTCTCCAAAGTATTTTCAATATTTTGAACTTATACATTGATGGTATTGAACAGCAGAGTAATGTTGGACAATCTGCTTCCTGTTTACACCGGCACGCACATACCCAGTGTGTGTGAATGGTCACGTTATATGCGTTGTCAGATGTGTTAATATGAACGGAGCTTAGTTTTGCTGCTGGAATTAAAACTCTTGCGTGGACGGAGATTGTTTCTTGTCTCAAAACGCCGCCCACTTAAAATTGAAAAGGTAGGGAGCCCTTTACCGGCAGCTGATTGGACGAACGCGTCACTTGGGTCTGGCTGCTCGAGAAGTTCAAACCGACTGTCATGGCGGCTCGGACGGAATCCAATCTTGTATTTTATGAAAATAGTTCACCGAAACGTGTTTCTGAAAACATTTTAAGCGAGAAATAGGCCATACAGTTGCTGAATCTGGTCAGTTTCAAAGATTTCTGTCAGATTTTGAGAGGCGGCGAGCAGAGCCGGACGCTCCTCATTTGCATACAGGAAAGCGGGCTGGAAAATCGGGTTCACATGTGCTGCGTTCATGGATGTATTAAGAGAACGGGTTGCGTTCGTCACGTTCATCCACTTGTCATTTCCAGTAAGTGCTTTCATTAGGGATGTTCCTTTTGGGACAATACTAACCATCGAAAGTGGGCACTACAACAGTAAGTGGTCAGTGCACATTAGCAGTGTACTGACGGAAGTATGCGGAATGGGACACAGCCTAAACCTACCAAGAGACAGCCAGTCCCTGAGTTTGGCTGTGGAAATGTAAATTAGATATTGCTGTTGTCTTTAATGGCCATCTATGCATTTCTTAACTGCCTATAAAACACAATTAGAGCTGAGGCTTTACGTTAATCATGTCATCATTTCTACCATTTCATAGCATTTCTTTTCATTTTGAAATCTGTAGGGAATTTATGTGAAAGTATTGAGGCAAAAGATCAGCATCTTTGTCTCTCTGTAGGTGTGGCTGTGATGCGCATGCAGAGTCCGCCGGTCAACAGCCTCAGTTTAGATTTCCTCACAGAGTTCTGCATCGGCGTGGAGAAGCTGGAGATGGATAAGGGCTGCCGAGGCCTCATCATCACCTCGGTACAGTAAAACCTCAACGTTTAAAGCAGCAGAGCCTTTGTGCGAGAGATTAAAAAAGTGGGACTTTTAGCTTTGTGTATTACTGGGAAGTTAAAGTGCATTATAATAATGTTGTTTTTTTTATATATATATTGCAGTACAATCTGAACGTTTAGCCTGAGTATTGTGTGTGTTGTGTCAATCCAGAACCAGCCCAAGGTGTTCTCAGCCGGGCTGGACATCATGGAGATGTACGGAAAGAGTCCGGAGCGCTGCGGAGAGTTCTGGAGAGCCGTTCAGGAGATGTGGCTGAAGCTCTATAGCTCCAACATGGTCACTATAGCTGCAATCAATGTACGTATGAAATCCAGCCGCCCACTGATAGTCACGAGTGATGCGAGTGACGGCTTCACTGCCTTCTATTGTTGTTAGGGATCGACCGATACTGGTTACTCAAAGCCGATACCGATTATTAGTAGTTACTGAAACTGATATTTGGAACCGATACGCATTTATAGTGAGAATACAAATCTTCTAAGTCAAAATTAAGTTACAAACTCCAACACAGAACTTTGTTTAAATGCTTTAAGCAATTATTTAATAAATTAGTAACTTTCAACATAACACCCAGTAAAAGATAGTCAGAGAGTGTTGTGGGCGGGACATTAAGTCAGACTCTGAAGCAGAGGGACAGACACAGAGCTGTAGCCGAGCCAAGTAACGCACTTTTTAATTCATTAACTTTATCGGCTATCAGGCAAACAAAAAGCTGATATAGATATCCATATCTGCAAACTGCCAAAAAACGTCCCGATTATCGGCCTATCCCTAATATCTGTAAAAGAAACACTGCAAGCTGCTACAGTTTGCTGCTCTGCGGCATCGCAGATTGCAAAGCCCACATGACTACATGAGCCGTTTAGCTCTGACTTGCGGAGTACACAAAGTTTGGGCGGTTCGACGTCGGATCACATTCTCACAACAAACGAACTGCTCCAGAGGTCCTCTTCAAGGAGGTCTCGATGCGCTTGTTTGGTCCGCTTTTGGTGCGCATCCGAGTGCGATTGCTGCATTCACACCTGACCAAACGAACCGCACCGAGGGGGGGGAACCAACTCTAGTGCGACTCAACTGACCTAGATGAGACCGGTGTGAAAACCCTCTCAGATTGCCCTTTAGCATAACTCGTCGCTCCCCCCACAGGGTTCCAGTCCTGCAGGTGGCTGTCTTATGTCTATGACATGTGACTACAGGATAATGGCGGACAACCCTCGGTACAGCATCGGCCTCAATGAGACGCAGCTGGGCATCGTAGCACCTTTTTGGTAAGGAATTTGAAGTATGACAACACCCATGACAGCCGTGGCGGTTATTGTATAATATATGTTGATTTCATTTCATTTATTTGGTTAGATAAAGGACAACGCACATTAGTTCAAATTTCTGCAAATGTGCCAGTGTTAGCCAGCCAGCAACTTTGCAACTGTAGCCCTTTGGCGAAATGTATTGAGACCAGAGCAACAGTAAACCGCTAGACATTAGTATGGGTTCAAATGTACAGACCTGAGTCAGTAAGACGCCATAAAGACCGCCAGAGCAACACAATAAGCTTCCTCCAGAAGCCTTGCAGAGTGACACTAGTGAAGTCACACATCAACAGTATCCACATTCAGTACATGAAGCCATGCAAGCAACAAAACACAGCCGGAACATAAGATAAATCTTTATTGGCATTGCACAGAGACCCATACAATGAAATCGTGAGTGCCACAACTGAAGGTGCATTAGAGACAAGATAAACAATAAATAGCTACAAACAAGAACAATTTAAGCCATAAACACACTAAGGATGGGACAGGAAAAATATTGCACATGGTGTATGATTATTGTTATATTATTACGGGATGATAAAAGCAAATTAATGGTTTGGATGTATGTTGAGTGTTCTGATGGCCCGTGGAAAGAAACTATTTTTCAATCTGATTGTTCTGGTTTTTATGCTCCGGTACCTCTGCCCAGAGGGAAGCAGGCTGAGCAGGTGATGCCCAGGGTGGAGGTGTATTAGTCAGTAATTAATCAGTAATAGGCAATGACACAAAAAAAATGAAATAAAACACATCACTCATGATGGAGATCTTGATACAATATTAAAAGCCACAGTACAGGTTGATAAGATGGTTAATAAGATGGTGAAGTTAAGCTTCATGATGATGATAGTGTTGGTATGTACAGTAAAAGGTCTCTGCCGATCCCCTGCTCTATTTCACCTGATGGAAGAAACAGTTGCTGCCGTCTGCAGGTTCAAGGACACCATGGTGAACACAGTTGGCCACCGAACCACAGAGATGGCTCTGGAGCTGGGGTTGCTCTACAACCCGTCAGAGGCCCTGAAGATAGGACTGGTGGACCAGCTGGTACCTGAAGACCAGGTCCTCACCACAGCCGCACAGGCCATGACCAAGTGGTTGGCTATTCCAGGTATATTGGCACCTTACAAAATGTTATAGCTAGTAGGGCTGGGCAATATATCGATATTATATTGATATCGTGATATGAGACTAGATATCGTCTTAGATTTTGGAGATCGTAATATGAGATAAGTGTTGTCTTTTCCTGGTTTTAAAGGCTGCATAACAGTAAAGTGATGTACTTTTCTGAACTTACCGGACTGTTCTAGCTGTTCTATTATTAGCCTTTTCCCCACTTAGACATTATATCCACATTACTGATGATTAATTGAGCCTCCGATTAATTGAACAGTTGAGCCTCCGTTAACATGTTTGTAACAGAAATAAAATGGATTATTTTATTGTAGCTGACTTTACAAGATGACTTCGCTATTGGCTGTTGAAACAGGAGACGTCTCTTACGTTCTAAAACCAGCCTCTGGCGAGGAGCTGAGACGGGCCGGTTCAGACCGCTGCAACTTTTCTCCGCGCCGTTCTAACACTTTCATCTCGCCGCAAATCTTTGGTCTGAACTGGGCTTTAAAGTCACATGTCAGCCTTGGGTCGATGCTACCTATTGATGCAACCAATAAAACATTGACCAACATGAATGTAGGGGCAGAAAAACAAACTTAACTTTAATTGGAATCAGTGAGCTAACTGTACATCGGTTCTTTCTTTACAGACCACGCCAGACAGATCACCAAGTCCATGATGAGGAAGCCAACCGTCGACAAGCTGACGTCCAACAGAGAGGCCGACATCCAAAACTTTGTCAGCTTCATCACCAAAGACTCCATTCAGAAGTCGCTCCGCATGTATTTGGAGATGCTTAAAAAGAGAAGAGCCTAAAAGAGAGAGGGAACACCTATAAAGTGACACACATATACACGCATTACAGGGAGTTTGTGATTTGTTGAAAACACAGTGTCATGTGTGCATTAGTGTTAATAGACCCTTGAATACAGCTCCCTGCAACTTACCTTCGTAACAGTGTTCAACCAGCAAGCACAGGGGGAGACATACCCAGGATTGACACCAATTGATTGGTCAGTGACAAATAAACACAACACACCCACATTTCATAGTACATTAGTAAATGTAAAAAAAACTTTTATTTTGAGGACTATTTCGTAACATGATAACATTTGAAGTCAAAGCAAATCAACACACTGTTAATCATAATACATAGTGAGTATACCTAACTAGAGCGAGAGGGAGAGAGAGAGCAGCAGTAGTGGTCGAGTGAGCTAGAGAAGGAATGAGGAGAGGGAATGCTGAACAAAGCAGTAGTCAGAGGAATAATGCACTCTTTTCTGACTGCTGGGGTTTAGCCAACAGTCGATTACTGCCACAGACAGGCCTCCACCAAGTGCCTAGCCTTACTGTCCCTTTAAGAAGCATAACTAATGAAAGTAAGCTCGGGTGTATTTGAACAGCCCACAGTGGGCGAAGCCTTTGTGATCTCTTACAGATTTATCTACAACACATGACTGACTGCTTTTTAGCCTGATATTTTTCAATAAATGGGTGTATTTGTGTGGTCAGATGGTTTATTGGTGTGATTTAAAGAAGGAATTGAAGGTCAGTTTTATTTTTGGCAGTACTTATCTCAAGAGACTTAAAATGTTATCCTCTGGTCACATTGGGAAATTAGACAGGCACTGGGAGAGCGCAGACTACCAAAGCCATGCCCTGTCTCGCAATGTTAACAAAAGTGTGTATTTGGGTTCTTTCTTGGCCCATGCTACACCCTTCCACCAAGTTTCATGAAAATCAGGCTAGTAGTTTTTCCGTAATCCTATATATATATATATATATATATATATATATATATATATATACGCCAATGCAATAAAAGTAAATGGACTTTTGTTTGTGCTCAATGAGAATCATTTTCCCAGTTACTCTAGATTAGTCTCGCTTGCCAGACCTATCCACAGCGCTGTTGACATTGCACTTCAGTAGAAAGTGATATATAAATTAAAAAGATATATAAATATCTTAGTTTATAAAAATAAATCATCAACAGAGTGGCTTTTTCGTGCACCTTTGTATGCCCTTTTATGTCCCACTCTTCTATTTCATAAGCCTGTTCAATGAAACAAGTTTGCAATGAAATGATTTGTTTGTAGTTTGTTTATTTTGGTCCTGTAAATTCAATGTTACATGGTTGCTGAGAGTTCCACCACTGTTTAGTCATAATTCAGATTCAGCCTGGAGGTTGGTGGACCGATTGTGGGAGTCATGATTCAGGCAGAAGCCTGTCCAATCAGCTTCACCTCCACAGGGAAATGGTCGCTGACAGCCAATGCCTGAGAAAGAAAGAAAAAAAACATTGCAGATAGTCTCCCTGTGGCACAATTCTGTTGTTAGTCCAGCTTCGCATACAGAAGATTGCCTCAGTTAAACACTATGTTTTATTATGTACTGTAAAACTCAATAGGCCATCAAAATACCTTTTCCACCAGCATCACTAAAGGCCTTTACAGTATTCTGGTGGTTTGCTTGTTTTTTTAGCCTATCAACCAAAACTGCTGACCATACCATAATAATGTTTTTTTTTCTTGCTTGCTACAGTATTGTTTTAAAATACTGTTAAATAAAATAGCAGTAAACACCACAAAAACTGGTAAAAATGACAATTTGTTTGAGTTTTATTGGGGGCTTTGTGTGGGACTATTTCTTGGCTGGGACCAAACATTTCCTTGAGTCTCCTCTAGATGCCGGGCCACTGCTCAGAGGAAAGTCCAGCACGTAACCCTCCTTAAAATGGTGGATTGTCCTTTCCTCACAAACTAGATTTGTTAGTGAGCTTTAGCCGTGCTGGTAGGCTGACTTTGTTACCTTTGGACAGTGCTGTTTCCCTGGGTTTTCAGTCTTAGTGCTGAGCTAAGCTAACAGGCTACTTGCGGTATCTTCATATTGATTGTACAAACATGAGAGTGGTATTAATCTTCTCGTATAACTCTCAACCAGAAAGCAAATAAGCTAACATTTTTTCCTAAAATGCCAAACTATTTATTTAAAGAGTAACTGGTTACACTTTACTTGAAGGTATCTACATAAGAGTGACATGACACTGTCATGAACGTGTCATAAACATTATAAACAAGTCCTAAACGTTTATGACATAACGCTTCTGTCATTAAGTGTCATTCGGTTTTTGTCATGACAAGTTAGAGTTAGAGGTCATGTGTCATGACAGTGTCATGTCACTCTTATGTAGATACCTTGAAGTGTTACCGAGTAACTTAACACTCGGACAAAAAGCAACGATTTACTCCGAGTCTGCTGCACCTGTAACCTCACCCAACAGCGATGTCACCGTGCTGACTACACTTCCACATCACTGCTGCAAGGTGGAAACAGAAACTACTGGAGATCAATCCAAAAAAAAAGATCTTTAGCTGGTGTTAAGTGGTTCTTTACATACTCTGTGTTTTTGTACCTGGCAAGGGAAGTGAATTAGCCTACATTATAGAGGGGAATATAACACTGTTACATTGAAAAACATTGTTTTTACCAGACTCTGGCTGAGATTCATATCCACCATGTAGTCGTAGACCTCAGCACTGCCGGGCACCACTCCCTTCATCATGTCATCAGTGACCACAATCCTACAAATACAGAAAGAGATGTGGAATTAAGAGTCTGTGCATGTGTGTCTCTTATCTTTCTGTGTGTGTGTGTGTGTCTGTCTATTTGTAGTCTGATACAACAAAAGTATATTTCCAGGATAATTGCTTGGTGGCTCACGCCACACCATATGTCCCTCGCCTTCCACTTTTCGTGTGTTTCCGTTCTCAATATCCCTTCAACAGGAAACAACAAACTTCGAGCTAGCAACCTACAAGCAGAAAATAGCAAGTTTTGAAGAAAATTTGGATTGTGCAACAAGGCAGGCCTGCTTGGTTCTTTCGGGGAATGATTGTAAAGATTTACAAATATGTATGTTTGAATATGTTTTTCATCATGTACTATCTAATTGTACATTTTGGGGCCAATTGTTGGGATTGCTGTGGAAGTACACACGCCGATACACTTGGAAGAGCTAATGATGTTTAACCATGTATCCAGCTAATTTAAATAGCTCACGTTACTGTATTGTGTGAACAGTTAACTTTATTTAATGTTTAATATTTTATGTAGTGTGTGTGTGTGTGTGTGTGTGTGTGTGTGTGTGTGTGTGTGTGTGTGTGGGCTTGTTTAACTATATTCGTGGGGTCCAAAAACCGGGAGTCCAGTATACTTGTGGGGTCCCGACAGCTTTGTGGGGCCAAAATGCTGGACCCCACAAGTTTAAAGGGCTGTTTGAGGGTTAAGACTTGGTTGTAGGATTAGGGTTAGAATTAGGTTATGGTTAGGGTGAGGGTAAGGGTTAAGGTTAGGCATTTAGTTGTGATGGTTACGGTTAGGGTAAGGGGCTAGGGAATGCATATGTCAATGACAGGTCCCCATAAAGATAGTGCCACAAACCTGTGTGTGTGTGTGTGTGTGTGTGTGTGTGTGTAACCACCTGTCATAAGGGCAGTTGGTGTGTGTCGCTGTAGTGTCGTCCTGGTCGGTGATCAGCCAGTGGAAACTCTTGTCAGTGAAGAGGCGGATCTGCTCCCAGTCAGAGCCCGACACATAGCTGCAGCCTGAGTTGAAGTCTCCCAGCAGCACGATGTCCTGCAGGGAGAGGGAAATGGTTCAACCTCTGTCATCCTCAGCTCATATTTTACAAAATGAATCAGCCTTTGCACTCCACCTTTTTTTTTTTTTTTTTTAACTCAGCTCCACTAAAAAATTGACTGTGCGTGTATGTGGCTGAGAATATTCACATTGGTGTTCCAGCGGGTGCGGACATCTATCACCACATCATAGAGAGCATTCACTTCCTTCACAGCGGACTCTGGAGAGGTGTGCTGGGGAATCAGAACAAAGTTCCTCACAGCTGGCAAAACAGAAGAGAGAGAAATGTTTGAAAGAGACAAGCTGAGAGTTGTGTATGACCGGCCACCTGGGACATTATTCACAATTACCTCACACACATACAAGTGAAATGCTCTCATAAACACTACTGAAACAATGTCACACTCAATACTGAAACACACTCATAAACACTACTGAAACACTGTCACACACAATACTGAAACGCTCTCATATACACAACTGAAACGGGATTTCACTTTCAATAGTGTATATGAGAGCATTTCAGTATTGCATGTGAGTGTTTCAGTAGTGTTTATTAGTGTTTCAGTCTAGCGTGTGAGCGCATTTTCAGAGCCTGTTTTTCTGAATTAATGAGTATTATCTTATGATGGTCCTAACTTCTGTAACCCAGCAAACATGACCCTCAGATGGCACCTCATAGTTATGGCAGACAAACATCAAATAACAAAAAGTGAGCTTACTGCCTTTTAAATTTGGCATGACACAGTTGTTGACCCTATTTGGCTGACATAAATTCTATATACAAGTAAAAAAAAAAAATGAAGCAACAGTTTTTTTAAAGGGACATTAGTATCCAACAGACCTCATGACCTCAGAATCTCATCCTACACAAGTCTGGTGCTTAGTTCTCTACTTCAGTGGTCCCCAAAGTGGGGGCCGGGGACCCCCAGGGGTCCTTGAGGGGGTTCAAGGGGGTCTGCAGCAAAAAGGGTAATAATTCACTTTCACTATAATTCTATCCATTAGTAACACAATGACAGAATGCGTGATTCTTTTGGTCACGGATTTCATACACTGTTTTGAAAAAAAAAACATCATATCAAGTCCTATCAAATGTTCTTATCAAATGGGGGGAAAAGCCCTAATACCACACTGTTAAAATACTACTGGAAACAATCAAAACAGTTCTGTCAATCAACTAAGTGTTTCATCAGCTAATCATTTCAGCTGGTCTTCATCTTATATATTGTTGGGTAGTTTCATTTATAATATCAATTTACAACATATTTTATAAACTACATGTGTTTTGTGTGCAAAAAATCTTAATTTGTAAAGTAAGTACTAACTAAAGTTGTCAGATGAATGTAGTGGAATAAAAAGTACAATATTTCTCTCTGAAATGTAGTGGAGTAGAAGTAGAAAGTGGCATGAAAAGAAAAGACTCAACTAAAGTACAAGTACCTCAAATTTGTACTTACGTCCAGTACCTGAGTAAATGTACTTAGTTACATTCCACCACTGTCGGACAGTGAAAAAGCAGCATCAGTCTGTGATTGCCGCTCTCTTCCAGACCCTACCTGTTTGTTTGGAGGTGAACATGACGACGAAGGGCTCTCTGTTCAGGATGTCTGTCCCACAGGGCTCACAGCTGTCATCGTACGTGTAGTTTTTAGCTACGGACACCATCTGCTCCCTGGAGAGGAAAGATATACTCAAACACATCTGTAATTTTCTTGTACAACTTTACTTTTTAAGAAATCCAACAACTCTTTCTCGTAGTTAGCTATATTCACAGTATTTTATTTTTATTTTACCAGTTTATTTGTCAGGGACAATACATATAGGCATTGTTACATCTAAAGTGCAACTGATGCAACGTATGTGGGACTTCCAACACAGACAGGCAAAATTATGTAACTAAGTATAAAAAGAGGAGCAACAATCAAACTGTGCTGTATCAAACAAAGACTTAGTATTAGCAAATTTGCCTCTGTTTAAGCCATAGTATAACTGGAGCATTTTCAAAAGTCATTTGTAACATATTGAACTTATATAGAACTTTATCAGTCCTGTGTCTTCCAGTGCTGACCACTAGGGTGCATCTTGACTAATTCTGAGTATGTGATGATGGATGAATGTGGTGTGCAGATGTGTCAGATTCTGTGTTTAACATGCCTTTTTTTTTGCCAAGGAACCACATCTAAGTATCATTACCATAGGATAACTGCATTTAGTGGTGGAAGAAGTATTCAGATCCTTTACTCAAGTAAAAAGTACTAATACCACTATGTAAAAAATACTTTGCATGTAAAAGTCCTGCATTGAAAATGTTACTCAAGTAAAAGTATGTAAGTATCATCAGGAAAATGTACTTCAAGTATTACAAGAAAAAGTACTCAATGCAGAAAAATCCTCATGTTTTAGAAACTGGAAACTGGAAAACAGTTCTGTCGATCAACAAAGTGTTTGATCGGCTAATCATTTCAGCTGGACTTGTAGACTTGGACAGGTTAATTTATAATAAACAATCATAAACATATTTTCTAAACTATATGTGTTTTGTGTGCAGAAATCTTAATTTGTAAACTGTCAGATTAATGTAGTGGAGTAAAAAGTACAATATTTCTCTCTGAAATGTAGCGGAGTAGAAGTAGAAAGTGGCATGAAAAGAAAAGACTTGAGTAAAGTACAAGTACCTGAAATGTGTACTTAAGTACAGTACTTGAGTAAATGTACTTAGTTACATTCCACCACTGACTGCATTACTAAATAAAGCTTGACCAAAATGCATTCTGTGTTCATCACCATTTTGTGCAGAAATGTACAGTAATTTCATGATCCAAAAGTGTTTGGGACTGTGAAGTATTTTGTGTAAAATACGCAATTGGGTGGACATTTTAAATTTATTGTAATTACACCACACATTTGCAAGCAATTCTCACTCAGAATACACTTTGGTGATGCTTCAAGTGTCTTTGTTAATAAATTGCATTCAATGGCATTAGCATGGCACAGCATGTGACACATGATCACCAATATTGATCTAAAACTTCAATCTGCAAATATCTGTATTGAAACATTTTTCATTAAACCAGCATTTAAAAAATAACTGTGCATGTACTCAAATACTGTGCTTCAATACAATTTTAAGGTATTTACTTTCCATTTTCTATTATCTAATACGTCTACGCCACTAAATTTCAGGCCTATATAGTATTCACGACTATAGTTGCACATTACTTTTCAGATGGAGTTTTTACATACAAAACATATTATAATATATGATGTATTGGTACAGATTAACCTGCCCATCAGTATATCAAGTAGTTTTTGTTTTTTTTTGTTCTACCAAGACCAGCTACAACATTAAAATCATTCTTATCTTTATGCATCAGCAGTAATAATCTGAAAATGTAATATATAACATAAATAAATATTATTATACCATTGTATCCATATTACTCTGTCAGGACCCATTCTGCGGCATTATGTGTGATTATACTTGTGACACTTTACATTTTGCTGAATACTTTTGTACTTTTGCTTAAGTAGGACTTTGAATGCAGGACTTTAACTTGTAGTGGAGTATTTTTGTTTTAAAGTTGTATAGCTATACTTTTATATAAGTAGTTTTCTGGCAGTCATTGCTCACAATTAAGGACAAAGACACTGCAGATCTGAAGTAAATAAAACTTTAAAACACAATTTTTTCTGTTTCTGCTCTATGATGTGGGGTGTCAACAGAGAAGCTCTACAAAAGATAGTTTTACCATTATAATTGCTTTCTTTTTGCCCTTGTGTGTGTACCTGTAGAGGAAGAGGTATCTCTCCTTATAGGAGCTGCGACCCAGAGGCTCACTGACGATGTGACTGTACCTGAACTCAGGAGAACCTCTGGGAAAACACACACACACACACACACACACACACACACACACACACACACAGATAAAGACAGAGAGAAAATTGCAGAATAAGACCCAGCACTCTCCATGAACATTAAATTATTCTAATTTTTTACCATCCACAATATAAATAATGATATGGTGATATGAGACTAGATATAGTCTTACATTTCGGATATCGTAATATCATGATATAACATAAGTGTTGCTTTTTTTGTTTACTGTTCTATCAGTTCTATTATTTGTCTTTTCACACTTATATCCATGGTACTGATGATTATTTATCTAAACTCTCATTTGTTAATATTTTGGGAAAGCACCAATTGTCAACCCTACAACATCGCTGCGATATCGACAAGATTATCGCGGCATCGGATTTTCTCCATATGACCCAGCCCTAACTGAATTTTAAAATATCACTTAAAAATACCTTTCAGTTTGGTCATTTGGTGTCACTCAGATCATGATCTGATGCTCAGATAATATTGGATGATAATCATTGTTTTATGAGTATTTGGGGCTGAGTTAAATCACGGGTCAAATTTGACCCGCTAACACAAAAAATATGTGCAGCTTTCTAACACAGTACAAGGGCTAGGCAAATGACCCACTGGGAAGGCAGATTCCAAAATGCAAATACTTTTAAATTCAGTGAACAGCTTATACAAACTATGGCTAAAGTGAGAGGAGCATATTTCAGATACCAGCCCAATGGAACACATTCAATTCCATATATTTCCAATTCCAATATTTCATTACACAGGAATAGTAGTCCAAATTCATTTAAGGGGAGGAAAAATCTGCGACAAAATCAAAGAAAAACATTCCTTCTTTAATGTTCATCTTTGTGGACACACACATAAACACACACACACACACACACACACACACAACTATAGATGACGAATGAAGAGCATAATTTTGTTTATGGTATGTCATTATGTGAGTTCACAAGCTGTCCATCCGTCTACAAACTTCTACAAAAGGTCCCCATATTACTATCTGTGTAATAACACTGTGTGTGCTCTATATAAGGTGCGTGGTTGGTCTAACTTGTTGACATGCTCCATGAGTTTTTTGGTTGCTGACAGATCGCTGTCTCTGACCTCCTGGATCAGAATGATGTCATAGCGATGGACAATCTGAAAGACAAAAACACAACGCAACATAGGTCTGATTGATTTCAAGTATGTTTTTCCTCAAACAAACAGAAACAGACATAATTACGTACTTATTATTGTTCTATAGTAAAGGGGCATTCCACTAATTCTACACATAAAAGATTGAGACTGTCCTCCCCCCCCAAAAAAACGACCCCATAGGTTGTTTTTGGGACATAGAATTGAAAGCCATGGGCATTTACCAGGCAGAAAGGGTCTACAAAAATTATGAAATGTTGCATTATGGGAAATGTAGGATCCATTTCTTTGTTGTTTTTATTTTATTTTTTTTAAGTCCCCCAACTTTATGGATGTGAAAAAATAAAACTGCTGGAGTGCCCCTTTAACCCTCTGAGGTCTAAGGGCTTTTTAAATACTGTATCTTCTTAAATTCACCTTTTAAGGGTATTTGCATATAACCTGACACCCATGTGTTATATCAACATATCAACATATTCAGAACAAACTCAGTTTTCTGTATAGTGAGGACCAAATTTGTCCTAGAGCAATGTGTAAAGAGACAATTTGGCCCTAAAGCTGAAAAGTTGATGTTGGCTTTTTGGAATTCCTCAAATCTCTTGTGAAAACATTTACCCCTTTACTCATGTGGATGAATTGTTTTGGTGCTTGAAATGAGTTTACAAAAGTCTTCACAAAAGTAGTGTAATATATGAATAAAACAGTAAATAAATGTATTATAAAAGTCTAAAATAAATTGTAGTGTTACCGTTTTTTGAGTAGGAGTGTTGTTGGTTGTCCAAACATCGTTTGGACGTACCTACGCGTCCTTCGTCATCAGAGGGTTAATGTCCAAAATCCTCTGAACAATACAGTATTCTAACTAAATCTAATGACGTGCTTATGTTTTGAATGTGCTACCAAATTATTACACTAGAAGGGATGCCAAATGTAGGCTAACCTTTGTGTTAGTTTAGTTACTCAGCACCCTTCCAAATAGATTGTCTTTATAGTTCAAATATTTGTGATGAGATACATTTTTTTCTACACTATTTACATTATTCCTTAGGGAGAAAAAAAGGGAATATTGGATGCAGTTTCAGACCGTGCTTATGATGTTCATCAGAGTGGTGTTGGAGGCTTTCTTGTCTCCAAATGACCTGATGTTGAAGGCTCCCAGCAGCAAAGATGTAGACAGTTTCAGCAGGGCCAAAAAGAGACCCAAAGCACACAGCAAACGCATCCTGCGGCACAGAGGGAACATATTTAGCCTTTCAACTGTGGGAGTCAGACACAGACGTAACACCTGCGCCCCTGGACACATGACAACATGATCTCTATTCCTGGCTCTTTATCTAACTGTGAGTCTGCAACTTGGCGTTTCATGTGCTGCTTTTTGCAGAGGCTTGCATGATCCTGGGCAGAACATTATTCCATATTATTAATTATATGCATCAGCTCGAGTGTGGTAACATTTTTGCTATGGTAATCCTGCATACACTGTTGCTCTATGTTTCATTTAGTCAGCCAGAGTTAAACCATATCCTGTATTACTCTGACAAAGTACCATCTTTGCAACATTTTGTGACGTCTTTCCATGTTTCTTTAAATGGAAACTAAAGCAAACCCAGTCACATCGGATTACAGCTACTGATGTTTTATAGCCAACAACAACAACAACAACTAAAAAAGTTTATAAATTAGTATTGTTGTACCGAATAATTTATCCATATCACTGTAACAAAAAGTCTACAAACCTAAGTATCATTTCCCAGCTTGCATCTGCTGTTTTTTGTATTACAGAAAAGTCAGAGGTGCATATCTACCTGCTTCTGTGAGTGGTTTTAGGGAAAGGAGAAGGCCTGTTGTAAGCAGAGAACAGAGGCTTGCCTGTGTGTGAATCCCTAGAGGCTGCACTACAACTTCTGAGCACAAGCATTGATAGTGTCTCTCCTGAAGTTTTTCATTGTGCATGTGACTGGGTCAAGCTGGGGAGAAGCAAAAAATGGAGGCGTGTTGTGGACCCGGTCCAAAACAACTAATCGTTTCTCCTTATTTTTTTTCTCAGAAATTAGGTATGATTGCATGTAAATTCAGTTTATTGACCATGAATGCAAAAAAAAAAAAAAAGTGTAAAACTAGTTGAAATGAGTTGGAATGAACTTGGTTAAGAAGATGTAGGACATATTTTGGTGATAAATTCTACTTTGTTGTTATTGGGACTAAGCTGCCTTCCATGGACACAATATACACACAGCGATGACGGAAAAAGAGCAGAGAGCATCATGAGAGACTCACTCCACTCTCTGCTCAGACACACACACTGCACAAATTATACAGTAATACAATAATAATACAGACTCAGACGCAGCAGAGCGGACAGTATCACTACACCTAAAACACGGTTCTATAACAGTTTCTTCCCTGCCACAGTCAGACTGATGGCAAAAACAAAATAAAACACTGAACAATTCACTGTGATTGCAAAAATCCTCACTACTTCACTCTGCTGTGAAATATTACTGTGCAATATTTGCACTAGTTATGGTCCTTACAAATGCAATATCCCCCATAGTTGTATCCTCCAGTTACAGTATTCATAATTTATTATATTCTTTTGCACTCTTTTGTATAGTATCTAAGTTTTTTTTGTCTTACTTTATTTTAATTTATTTACCTTGTATAATTTTTTTTTTTTTTTTATTTTAGTCTGTGTGCTTTTTTTGCCTTTAACTCTTTTCACTCTTTTCACTTGACTCAAAGAGCCTGCACAAGAATTCCTAAGTGTCTGGACTGTTTGGTGTATGCACAAATGGCAAATAAAAATCTTGAATCTTTTCTATGCTTTATAAACAGGCAAACCAGACCGGGTCAGAAGACAATACAAGGGTTAACATGTTCAATAAATTGACTAAAAAAGTTAGGCACTTTGTGATTTTCTATCTGTGAGAGGTGCAACATGGATAAACTTTACTTGCTAACTAACATCATCAGTTGCATTTTATTTTGGGTGTTCTTTGTATTATTTGTTATTTGGACTGACCAAAGCACACTCGCCTCTTGAACTAGATTGTGCAGAGAATCAGCAGAGGCTGTGTGTTTACCTGCAGAGTTGGCAGGAGCAGTGAGAAGGCAACAGATGGCGTGAATATGTGATAAAGACAGTTGACTCAAGCCAATGTGCGATGGAAACTTTCCTACTGAGCCATGCACGTTTTCATGACAAAATGTAATATATTTTAGGAAAACATCAAAGTGAACAAAACTAAAGCTTGATAATAAAATAAAACAAATGTGTAGTCTTAAGACATTCACTTGTATTTTTTTGAAGGACAGAAGTATCTCAGGCTGCAAATATTACCCCATGTAAAATGTGTGTGCTATTATTGGAATAAATTATTTTACACTTACGTTATTAATAATAATGTGTTTTTCAGAGGGAGATGCATTTTAATTATAATATTCATGAATATCAAGATCATTTAACAATCATAGTTGCAGAATATTTTTTTTGTCACAAAATGTGACATTTTATTATTACATTTTAGTTGAAGATAATTATGACAGTAAATATAGTAGTACTGGCATTCAGCAATGTTTGTGTTAATTATTAAAGTTTGCAGTGTTTCCAAAACTTTTTTATTTTTTTTAAATGGGCAGAGATGAGTATTTCTTTCAGTCGAGTAAGGGTTTCAGTGGGGGGTTTTTTAAGATTATTTTTTGGCATTTTAGGCCTTTATTTGATAGGACAACTTAGACATGGAAGGGGAGAGAGAGGGGGAACGACATGCAGCAAAGGGCAGCAGGTCGGATTTGAACCCGCGGCCGCTGCTGCAAGGACCGAGCCTCTGTACATGGGGCGCCACCAGGCGCCCCGTGTTTCAGTGTTTTAATGATGGATTGGTTACGAAGAAATAATGGAAATTTATTTAGAAAATGGGAACGTATTTTATTTTTAACACATTAATTTTGAATATATAAAGGACAGACTCAGCTGCTTTGGATAGAGGTAGTAAGAATACAACCAAATTGTTGCACAGCTAAAAAAAAAAGAAAGTGCTAAAGTACTGCTGATTTGCATCTTTGGTTTTTTTTTTCCTTTCTGTTTTTCTTTTGCATGCAAATATAATTACTGAGCCTTCTTCAAACCCACTGCAGGTGTGTGCACGCCATGGTGCAGGAGGATCAGAAAACATTTTCCAGGGCATGTGGTCAGTCAACAAGGAGCAGTGACAACAACAAAAAGGTGGATTTGAATACTTTTGTGAGCAAAAAAATGCTTATCTAGATCTACATGTTATCTTGGGACCGCTTGGAAGGGTCTCGAGTTGGGAACCACTGCTTTGCTGTATATGATACAGGCGCACACAAAAAATGCAAAATTTAAAATATTGAGCATGAAAGTTCATTTTTACCTAGGAAACAGTAATTTGACAAAAGAAAAACAAACTTCCAACTCAAAGTCCACATACTAGCTTTTCTCCAGAGCTTGTTGTTAAGAGTGACATCTGGGCGAGTGCATTCACACTGAAAATGGACTTTTTAGTAACATAGGAGACATCCTGTGTCCAGGTAAAGTTTTGAAATGCACCAATATTTGTATATCTGTAAATTGTCAATGATGGAGAAGGAGTATATGTCATTTTAAACATTTTGAACAAGGTTACATTTTTTGTGTGAAGTATTTGAGTATTGAGTAACATGTCTAATCATGTCTGGAGACGATCCTTGAGATTTTTTTTTTTTTTTGTCAAAAGCAGGAACAGTGAGAAACAAGATTTAAAATGTGGATTTAAATGCTTTTTAATGGATCCTGGAAATTTACCGGTAATTCACAAGCAAAAAGTGAAGATTTGGTTAAAAAGTTAGCACACTTTATTTTTGGCGTTGTTGGGCAAAAAACATCCCTAAAAATCTTTCAGCATATTGTAATTCCAAGTCTGAGAGAACACTGACTCTACTTCAAAGTCTGGGGTATTTTACCCACTGCAGCGTCAAAACTTTAGAAAGACTTTAACCTGGAAGGTAAACAGCAGATGTGATGGTTGTGGCATTATTGACACATTAGAAATTATTATATATATTATATTATGAATAAAACCAGTGAGTGGCAGCACAACAATAGGCTAGCTAATATATAATAGGACATGTGAGTGAGTAGATTCAAAGAATTTCTAATAAGACCGGCTTTGGTAGGTTCTAAAATTTCCTAGTAGTCCACACTTCAGCCCAGTAGGTGGCGATAAAGCACCAATATGTTTGATACCAACCGGATAATCACCAAAAGAAGAAAACGCTTAAGATTGACGTCATCCGCGTAGCAGCCACAAACAGGAAGAAAACATCCAGCTGTTATCTAGCTAGCTAGCTAAACTGGGAGACATCTGGCTAGCTTAGCAGCCTGTGTAGCATTGACACAGTAATAAAACGGCCTTGAGAGTCGAGAATACACTGGTGTCTTACCATGATGTGTCCGGAGTAGTGACTGTATCGACAGACACTCAGGGAATATAATTCTCCTCGACTTTCTCCGGGTCCGAGTGTTACAACAAGGTACGTTAGCTTAGCAACAGAGCGTTAGCTTGCGGTAACTATGGTTAGCCTCAATAGCGTGGTTGCTAATGAGCAGGGAGTTGTTTTACTTAATAGAGCCTACTTTACCAGGCCTATTGTATTGTGACTCTGCGAGTATTATTTTATCATTTTGATAGTACGCTTGAATGTGTTGTTGACATAAGATAACATAATATATAAGCAGTGGCAGCCACGGGGTCAACAACCACTAGCTAGCTAGGTATACAAGCAGACATTTCTGTTGACGTCAACAAGATTGGTAACGATAATTGAATGACTTTTGTTGTTTTCGTGTAAACGGGTAAAAATTAATGTAGTCAGCAAAAAAACACAATGAAGCGTGTTGATATGGATTGTTTTTTTTCTCTTTATAGCAAGAAAAATAATATAGTATACAGGGAATCATACAAAGTATACAGAACACTATGCAAGTATATAAAAGACAGACATGAATATATAACATTGCTAGGGGTAGCCTATATTATGTAAGGATATTTAGAGAGGTCCATATGTTGAAAGTTTTCAAAGCCGTTTTGTTATTGGAGTTAGAAATTAAATCATGTTCAAACTCACGGAGGAAAAGTACAACTTTTTTTGTAATTTACATTTTACATCAGCAGTACATTTTGCCATCAGAATTAATACATGTATTATAAAGTATTTATTTTTGTTTTATTTGACTTAAAATCACAATGCCACAATAATGCAAAATCTTTGTAACTATGCCTTAATTAGTTTTGCCATAATTTTCTAATGGTGAACAACGCCAAAAGAGGTGCAAACCAGTTTCTGGTTGGTGTTCACCGAAAGAACAGTCTGTGTTGATGTCTTATTTCAATGTTACCATGCAGTGATTAACAGGGTAATGTTATTCTAAACCCGGGGTCTCCCACGTTTTTTAAGCCAAGGATCCCTTAACTGAAAGAGAGACCGAGCACGGACCCCCTACTACCTACAGTATATTGTTGAAAATGAATTTGCAGTTATTAAACTGGTCCTACAATAACGTGTAGGGTGGCCTTAAGCCTTTTATATATACCTTTTTTTGCATAGACTACTAAGCTATTAAAATAGCCTAATAATTGTTGGCATGATTTTATAAATCATAAATGTGGCACAGTGAATCCTTAGGATAAACTGCATCTGTGGATGTCCTTAGTGACTACCTTACCTAAAGGCAATGTAAAAGCTGTTCCATTCTTCTTGCGTTCGGCAATGTTAGGACATATAATGAATGTTACGAATATAATATTAAGGAATTTATGACACATGCCTTTGATGTGGGAGACCCGGGTTCGATTCCCACTGTGATACATCAACCAATGTGTCCCTGAGCAAGACACTTAACCCCTAGTTGCTCCAGAGGCGTGCAACCTCTGACATATACAATTGTAAGTTAAGGATAACAGCGTCAGCTAAATGACATGTAATGTTGTTTTGTGTGACCAGCAGTACAAGACCCAAACAGGGTTTGTGGAAGACTTAAAGGTGCATGTATTTTGGGCGGAGGGTTTAAGGGTTCTTTCTCAAAGAAATATTACATATTTCAATAAGAATACATGCAATTTCACATCAAGTTTAACCATTATTATTACCATCTGTGTGTCTAAAATGTTGGAAAAGCTAGAGCAGATGATACATAAATAACACTCATAAATCTTAGACAAAACTTGCTAAAGAAGTCCACTCAGGACCAAGTACAATCACTAGATCTGAGAAAAGTCTACTCATTAGTTTAGTTAGTTTTAATGCTCACGTTGATTTTACATTTATTCTGCTTAGGTGCTGGTGCCCAAAACGGCTCGGGTGTTGCGTCTAAGCATTATATAATGGTAGGGAAAACTCTGAAACATATTCAGTGTACCGTCATAGAAGACTTTTTCTAACTTTTGGGATATTAGCCTATGTTAAAATGCAATATATCACTGGCAGGGTTTTCCCTGCTGTTATAAGGTTTAGGTGCAGCAGCCAAGCTGTTTTGGGCCCACCTAGATATCCACGACGTTCCACTTCTAGGATTGCTTCGTTGCCGATGGAAATTCCGCCGGATTCCTTTCATTTGGGCCTGATATGCGTTGCCTTGGGCTTTGTTTGTGTTGGCATTTTAAACTCCAGTGGATTTATGAGGACTATGGTTAACTGCTCCTCAGATCTCTGCCAGACCCTCCTCCGCAGCTCTGTGGAGGAAGGTCTGGCAATGCGAGACTAGGCCGCATCTAAGCCAAATGAATGTAACTAAAAGACTTTTCTCAGATCGAATGATTGTAGTTGGACTTCTGAAGAACGTTTTGTCTTTAAGCTTTTTGAGTGTTATTCATTTATGATCTGCCCTAGCTTTTCCAACATTTCAGACACTGATATGGTTATAATAATCAAAATGATGTGGAAAAGAGATGCAAAACTACCACAAAGGGACGCCAAATGACCAAAAAGAGACACAGCACGACTTCAAAAAGACGCTAAAACCCCACAAAGAGACAAAATTCCACAAAGAGACACAAAGTATATGGGGAAATAACATTTATTTATTTATTTTACCGAAAAACATAGCATTTTCTTGAGGAAGGACGCCTAAACCCCCCGCCTAATACGCACACCTAAGTCTTCTACAAACTAAAGCAAAACACTGACTGTCTGCCTGGTTGGGTCATTTATTTAGCTTTTTAAATTAGGTTAAATTCAATTTCATGTTCTGAAAGCTCTTACAAGTTTTTTTTTTTTTTTTTTTTTTTTTTTTTAAAGAGTAATATATGCTTGAATGTGAGTCATGAACATGTATACATGTATACACATAAACACAGCGTTGTGTCCTCCTCCATCCCCCACACAGTAACGGATACAAGAGGCTATCGTAGTTATGTTCATATCCAAACTCGTCAACCCCATTTTGATGTTTATTTCATTCTTTTGGGTGTCAACGGCCACTCTTTACTGAAGATAGGACGTTGTGTAGGAAGTTGCACTTTTTTTAAATTTAAGTTTCGCTATAGGCCTGTAACAATCATTACACTTTTTTTTTTTTAATAATTGCAGATTTTTTTTAAATGAATTGCTAACATTAGTAAAGGTCTTAAGGCCTATGACTGGTAATTGTTGATTTTGTTTAGATATGCCAAATTGCAATTATATAAGTGATTATTGGTCAGACTATATATTGTTACTATTATTTCAGTTGTTAGTTGTGGGCACTTGGCCCTATACACGTTCATAGCAACAAAAATGACAAGGGGGGGGATACAGTTTACTTCATAGGCTGTGTATTTGTGTTATTACATTATCTTGGTCACATAACAGTGATATAACCAAAAGATGTAGCCTATCCTAAATAAATATTTTAAAATTGGACTGAAAGAGACCAGTGTTTTCCCTAGGTTTGACGAAGACTTAGGTGCGCATATTTGACGGAAGATAAGGGGTCTTTCCTAAAAAAAATAATTATGTTTTTCAGTTAAATAAATATGCAATTTGACATCATTTAGGGCCATTATTATTACCATATCTGTTTCCAAGACGTTGGAAAAGCCAGAGCAGATAATATAATAACACTCAAAAAACTTAAAGACAAAACTTGCTAAATAAGTCCAACTACAATCATTGGATCTGAGAAAAGTGTTTTAGTTTTCACTGTTTTGGGCACTTTGTTTCGCCGTTTTTGGCGCTTGCTTTGGCGCATTTCACATTCAGTCAACTTAGGAGCTTCCAAAAACGGCTTGGGTGCTTCACCTTAGACTTAAAATGGCAGGGAAAACCCCTGGAGACAATTATATTGTTAATCGCAATTGTTTTTGAGACAATTGCAATTTTACAGTTTTTTAGTTTGGAATTGTTCCAGCTCTAAGTTTGGCTCCACATGATGTGTTACTGTTGCTAAGGTCAGCCTGGCGTGTTGCTAAGGACAGCCTGTGTGTGCTCTCTGTTGGTCCCTGCAGGTGTGAATGAGTGACGTGGTGCCTCCCACAGCTCTCAGTGAAGTCCAGCTCCGCTTCCTCTGCCACGATGACATAGACAATGTCAAGCTGCTCTGTGGTGATTGGTTCCCAATCGAGTAAGAGTTACATTCCACCATTGGTACACTGAATGTGATTAAGTTACATTTACTTAAGTACGGTACTTAAAGGGTAACTGCCGTTTTTTTTTCAACCTGGACACTTAGAATATTAATCTGAGTCTGTCAGCGGCAAAACAAGCACTTTTGTGAAGCCGTACTATTGCCCTATTAACCTACATTGTAGCTTGTTTCGCCACTGCCAACTGCAGCCATCTTGTTAATACTGGACCAATTTCAAAGATTGTTGTTCCCATCAGTCACTTAGACACAAAATCATAGGGAAATAGGGTCCAGGTTGGAAAAAACGGTTACCCTAATTACCCTTTAAGTACAAATTTGAGGTACTTGTACTTTACTTGAGTCTTTTCTTTTCATGCCATTTTCTACTTCTACTCCACTACATTTCAGAGAGAAATATTGTACTTATTACTCCACTACATTCATCTGACAGCTTTAGTTACTAGTTACTTTACAAATTAAGACTTGTGCACACAAAACACATGTAGTTTAAAAACTACGATGTTTTATTATAAATTAAACTACCCAACAATATACAGGCCTAGAGTCAGATGAAATGATTAACCTATTAAACACTAAGTTGATTAACAGAGCGGTTTGGGTCGTTTCCAGTTTCTAAAACGTGAGGATTTTTCTGTATTGAATACTTTTACTTTTAATACTTTGAGTACATTTTCCTGATGATACTTACATACACCAGTTAGTTTAAAATGTTACTTGAGTAAAAACTCAAGTAACATTTTAAACTAACACTCTACAGCTAAAAGTTTCCGGGCGGAGCCCGCGCTTGTGAACTTTGGTTCTGCATTACATGATTCAGTCTACATACAGTGTAATCTTCATGTGGCTGCGTGCACCCTGTACCGTGATGGACCGTTACAGCCCAAGTTAGGAATCCCGTTATCCTTAGGGGTGGGGGGAAAGAAAATCGAAAATCGTATACAGTATATCGTGATTTTTTTTTTTGCGACAATTTTTTTAAATCGATTCTTTTCCCTTCTTTTCCTTTTATTTATATTTTTTTCCAAATGATTCACCTAAATATGTTCTGTTTATACGGTACCGCTGATGGCGGCTACATCATATCCGCTTCCAGTAAAACAGAGCGAAAGCAGAAAATACATGTTATGTTCTTCTTTACAAATGAAATAAATGTCAGACTGACTGGTCAGAGAAAAAAATCGCAATACTCAATAGTATCAAATCGCAATACTTCTAGAATTGCAATAAATGAAAATCGCAATACAAATCGAATCGGCACCCATGTATCGTGAAAGAATCAAATCGGGACAAAAGCGTATGGTCCCAGCCCTAGTTATTTTTCTAACTCTTTTAAGGACTGGGTGACAGATTCAAATACATGCCCATGCATGAATGCTAACGCCTCTGCCCTTCGACTGCAGGTACCCAGAGTCATGGTATCAGGACATCACCTCCAACAAGAAGTTTTTCTCCCTCGCCGCCACCTTCAGAGGAGGCATCGTGGGAATGATTGTGGCCGAGATCAAAGGCCGGACCAAAGTACACAAAGAGGTGCGATGTTCAGCCCTGTATACAGTCGCTCATACAAAACACAAGGCTCTGAAGCTGTGCTCTGTAGAGGTGGTGTCCCTGTGAGTGTGTTGTTAGTCCAGTTTATCCACTCCCAGGCAGCTGCCATTTGGAAATGTCAAAAGTGGAACACATGTAAACATGGTAGAATCTGTTTTTAGTCATCTAATTAGATGAACAAGATGCCCCTGACTGAGTTAGACTCGGTCATTACACAAGAACAAGAAATAAGGGGATACAGGGTGATGAGAAAGGAGTATAAACAAAGATGAACATTAAAGAAAGAAGGTTTTTCATTTCAGGTCTTTCATTTTATCGCAGATTTTCCCTCCCCTTAAATGAATTGGGACTACTATTCCTGTGTAATGAAATACTGGAATTGAATGTGTTCCATTGGGCTGGTATCGGAAATATGCTCATCTCACTTTAGGCCATAGTTTGTATAAGCTGTTCACTGAATTTAGTATTTGCATTTTTGAATCTGCCTTCCCAGTGGGTCATTTGCCTAGGCAAGATGAAGGGAGCAATGAGCACACAGAGCATGATCAGAGTGACACCAAATGACCTTTTAAGTGATATTATATAATTTAATACTGAATCAAATGTAGTGTTTTATTCCATAAATCTGTTGTGTATGGTAAAGTAGTAGAATAATGTAATGTTCATACAGAGTGCTGGGTCTTAATCTGCATTTGTGTGTGTCTGTCTGCGTGCGTGTGCGCGCGTGTGTGTGTGTGTGCGTGTGTGCGCCTGCCGTGTGTGCGTGTGTCTGTGTGTGTGTGTGTGTGTGTGTTTGTGTGTTAGGATGGAGACATCCTGGCCTCCAGTTTCCCCGTGGACACACAGGTAGCCTACATCCTCAGCCTGGGAGTGGTCAAAGACTTCAGGAAACATGGCATAGGTACCTCCTAGCTCTCCCACTCAGTCACCCACACAAACGTGCATGTTGGACGATAGTGCAAGACAGCAACAAAATAGAAAAAACAATTGTTACTCCTAAAGACAGCAGCTGCAGCAGAAGCTGTGACGCACAGCTCATGGAGGCAATTATGATACTGCTAAGCCCTTAGCACTCGATTGGCGCAATTTGCGTCACGAATCATACTCATTCTCTGAGTCATAACTCACTCAAATGTGAACACGCAGACGTACACTTTCTGAGGATAACTTTATCCATAAAGTGATCAATGTCAATTAATCCGCTCAGAAATCATAGAAAAACTTCTTACAACTTCATCTTTTAAAGTTTTCTTCAGTATCAAAGTAATCCAGTCATAGTAGTGTGTACAGCCACAGTGGTACATTGTGAAACAGGAACTGCTAATAGCTGATTTGGCATACTTTTAATGGAGCCAAATGGTTTGCCACAATAGCCGCTTTCCGACCGGAGGGATTTTTGCAGTTCCTAGAACATAAAATTCCTAGAACCCTTACTTTCTCGTGTTCTGGCTGGACCAATTTGGGGATTTTTAAGTCCCTCTGGCCGCAGTTCCTGTAACTCTTTCAGCTCCTACTTCAGGGCAGGGTCTTTTCTCTTTTCAGCATAGGAACCTAGGTCAACGAGGGTCGGTTTTCCGGTACAGACAGACCAACAACGGGACAATTTTAACAGTTTTCGTCATCTTATTCATCACTAATTTCACTTCTGACCACGTTTTAGGCGAGAAATTAACTGTTTAGACTTCGAATATAGGCTTGCGAAAATTGATGCCGAATTGACAAAAAACATGGAGTTGAGATGCTCCATGAAGTGAGGCGACAGCCAGCAGGCACCTGCCCCAGCCGCTCGCTCGTCGCTCGGCCAGTCTTGCTCAGACACCCACTGTAAGCTGGAGGTCTCTCAGACCGCTCTCGTAAATAAGAGGCTTTTATTTCGCCGTTGACGGTTTGTTTGTTTAAATATCACAACACATGTCCATCATAAGATTAACGGGAACCTGTGGTTAACTGTCTTTTCGGAGTTAAACTCCACAAGCGTGTCCTGCGGCTCCCCGGCCGTCACACACACACACACACACACACACACACACACACAGTCACAAACACACGTCCACAGCGCAGCAGGCAGAGGCAAGGGAGAGAGATACTCGTTTCTCTTCAGGAGACTTGTTTAAATTATGACAAATATGCTATATACATTAGATTTTGTATTTAGTTCATACTTTTTATGGTGTATTTGTTTTCTGATTTTAACGCTATAAAGACTGTTGCCGTGCTTGCATCACTCCCTTACCCCTCCTATAGTCCCTATGGCCACTTGGCCAGTGCGAATGCAGTCGGAAAAAACGGTTTTGGGGGAGAGTAGTTAGTAAATATGTTTAGAAGTGGACTTTTCCTATAACTACATTCCTGTAACTACTTGGTCAGAAAGCGGCTAATGTAAACTAAGAACAGGGCTCAAGTTGTACACAAATGTCAAAATGATAAAGGATGAGGTGAGTGAAATTGACTGAAATGTTAGGCCATGATTACACTTGGCTTCTTTTTTTGACAAGAAAAAGTTGACTAGGGCGCTTTTGTTGTTAAAAAAAAGCAGCCAAGAGCATCTTTTGTTGCTCTAACAACAGCTACTGTTACAGTATCCAAGAGTGCTACGTGGAGCGTTGCTAACGTTAGAGAAAAAAAAAAAAAAAGCAGTCGTGCGATCTAGAGAATAAACAGAGAGAGAAAGCGATGCTACTAACATAAGATAAAACAAAGCGAGCTCCCTGAACAGGGAGCACCCGTTCATGTCATATAACTGGCTGTGCGCCGACACAAGTCTTATCTATCGGCACCTTCTCCATGTTTTCTTTTTGGTATGGAAACGACAGGTCTCGCTACGTAGGGCGCTTTTTTCAGAAAGGTTGAACTTTTTTTTTTTACTTCAAAAAGATGCTCTCAGCTGCAGAAAAAAAACACCGGCGGTGACGTTTAAAAAAAGTGCTGAGAAAAGAAATCAGCTCTCCCTCTCTGTAGAAAAGCCAATATGAACACACTCTCCCTCTGAAATGCCATGTGATCTAGTTTTCTCTCTGACCACTTGAATTACAATATTCTGAAAGGTTATTATGTAATTAATCACCACTGACTGTGGACCACTTAAAACTGCTTTTAAAATAACACCTGCTTTTAGTAATGACCTGTAAATGGCAAATATACTGTATATTTCATTCATTTTGATGGAGCTGTCTCTCCCTTTGGACCGTTCAGGCTCCTTACTGCTGGACAGTTTGAAGGAGCACATCTCAACGACAGCCCAGGACCATTGTAAGGCCATCTACCTACACGTCCTCACCACCAACAACACTGCCATCCACTTCTACGAGAACAGGGACTTCAGTCAGCACCACTACCTGCCCTACTACTACTCCATACGAGGCGTCCTCAAAGATGGATTCACATATGTGCTCTACATCAATGGGGGTCATCCGCCCTGGACAATATTATATCCTTTTGTAAAAAAGCAGGAAAACACTTGCTCACTGTTACTTAGTGGACGGATTGTTTTTATATTTCACTCTTAAGGCCAATTTATGCTTCTGTGTTAAATCGACGCCATGGGTACGTACGTAGGTATGAGTAGATACAGACCATGTGGCAAGGCAGACCGCAACAACTGTGATTGGTCCGCTCAGCCGTGGCTTAGTAGCGTTGCATTTCCCTCTACTCATTTCCAGGTTCTCCTTCTCCATAAACAACATGAAATCAAGGAGAGGGTTAACCTTTCCTGCTACAGATTTCCCACCGTGGTCAGAAAGCACAGAGGAGACACTTTGTTTCTCTCACTATGCCGCTAGTCGGTACTCACTCCGAAGCTAATCACCGTTACTCTCTCACTCGCTCTACCACACACTCCCCACGTGCACACACGTCGGCCCTGCTATTCTCCTAAAGAGATCGACGCACACACCGACGCACAAGTATAGACTTCAGGCCACTTATGTAGGCTACGGTGAAAGCTCTGCGTGGAGCCTCCACAGAAGCATAAATCTCGCTTTACGTTGGGGTTTTAAAGGCAGCTGAGCGGAGGGATTCAATTCGTTCCCCATAAGAACAGCGCTATGAGCGAACTCTGCTGACGGCGGCGAATGTGCCCGGATGTTCACCGCTCTCCTGAAGTTGACACTGTGTTAACTTTTGCAGAGCGGTAGCCAGTGAGAGGGCAGACTCGCTATCCTGCCTCCGATATATTCTCCCACGTATACACATATGCTATATTTAAAATGTCGTGCAAATTAAAAGAACGTGATTTTCTTATAGCCAACTTTATGATATGTCTCTGTATGACTACAGGGATGTTAACAGCTAGCTTGTCAGAGGGTTGCCCAGGCAGTTGGTTTTCCTGTTGAGCTTTTATACACATATTTGTTTTAGTAGTAGCATTGTAGTAACGTTAGCATTGTAGCAATGACAACTTGCTGGTTGCTAGCAATACATGACGTTATTGAAACTAAACTAAACACAACTTTTTAAGCGGCAAAGTGTGTGACTAGGGTAGAAAACCTGCCAAATAGTTTGTGATAGGCCAGATAGAAACTGACAGAAACGTATCAACACCAACAAAAAATTGTTAGCAAAACGTGTACACCGTCGGCATCATGCTGTGGTGACACAATTCCGCTACAAATCCGCTGCGTGTGGCCAATGCAGAAGAGTTGCAGTTGAAAAAAAAGCTGCCCTTGGAAACCCAGCATTACACCAACGCTTTACTTGCTCCAATGAGTAGATATGCAGCATCTTTAGTGGAGGAGATGACATGCACAGATCTTTTTTTTAACGACATTCCACTTCCCGGATTGCTCTGTTGCTCCTGGAAATTCGGTTGCTGCTGGATGTCTTTCATTTGGGCCGGATGTCCGTTTCCTTCTGCTTTCTTTGTGTTTGAATTTTAAACTCTGGCTGATTTATGAGGACTATGGTTAACTGCTCCTCAGATCTCTGCAGGGTAAATCCAGACAGCTAGCTAGACTATCTGTCCAATCTGAGTTTTCTGTTCCACGACTAAAACAACTTTTGAACGTACACATGTTCCACCAAAACAATTCCTTCCCGAGCCTATTTTGCAGAGGCACTGTCGCCCAAGACAATTGTGATTGGTTTAAAGAAATGCCAATAAAGCAGAGCATGTTTTTCTCCCATCCCGGAATGCTGTGTGGACTAGCCAGACCCTCCTCCGCAGCGCTGTGGAGAATGGTCTGCCAATGCGAGACTATGTTTCAGGCAATCACCTCAAGTAGATAAACCAAACATACATGTTGTATCTTTCATATTTTCCTTAACTTCCTGTCCCACTGACTATATCCAGCACATCGGTTCGACCCTGGCCAGCCTGAGCCCGTGCTCCCTCCCTCAGAGGCTGTACCGGCAGGCCCAGTCCCTGCTACGCTCTCTGCTGCCCTGGTCCAACATCGCCTCCAAGACCGGCATACAGTACAGCAGAACAATGTGACCCACAACATGGTGGGTGGGAGCTGTGGTGACAGGAGCATACAGTTGTAGCTAATGGCTAGTGCTGGGTATCGTTCAAAAATGTTTGATTATAGTTGCTGATACCAATTTTATAAAAATCCATTTTACCAAAAAGAAATTACAACGTTACACATTACGGCACAAATCTTTTTATTCATTTTTCAGCCCCTACTACGTGAGCCCCGTCTCTGTGCATAACGTAGAGTTTTTCCTGCGTGCCTCTACGAGGTGTAACGTCAGACAGCCAATCACCAGCATTATTAGATCTTGGTAGAAGCATGCTGCGTGCTTATTAGCACAAGCATTTTGTGAGAAAAAAGGGGTGAATCGCCCACAAATTGCAAAAGACAATCTGACAAATGTTTATTACTCCTGTCAGTGGCAAAAACAGCATCTCACTCGATACTGGACCACAGATTCAAAAGATTTCGGTTCACATTAGTCACTTAGACACCAATGCATGGGGAAAATATGGTCCAAGTTGAAAAATACTGAAACACCATTATTTATGCAAATTAGCACATATTTAATTAGACAATGCCTCATTTGCATAATTAAACATAAACGTTCTGAAAACTTGTAATACAAAAAAATGATTGTTTTAATGTAAGTAATCAACTGGGGCAGTTTCATGGTGATATCTGTTAGTTAAAATATTTTCCCTATTCACCTGCAGTGTCTCCCTTTAACATGGGCTGCAATGGGAAATTGGCATCACCGATTACAGTATTTGTCAATACTTTCCACCATTTGGATTTCTTAGGACTTTTTATATGTGATAGAGGAGACTTTTATGAGACTAGATCAGTTTCTGTTGCAATTTGTGTGGGGTCATGTTGCATAATGCCTGTACTATATTAGCTCACTGACGCTAGGTATCGAAATTTGGTATCGAATGACAAGGCATTTTTCCGATACTCCATACTAAGCAGGCAGTTCGATCGGCGCCTAAAAAGTATTGAATTCGGTAGCCAGCGCTACTGTTGACATGACTTTCTATTAATGGATGTCTGATGTTTCTCTTTGTCTCTCTTCTGTCTGTTTGTTTTCTTTAGGAGCGCAATCGTTTCTCATCAGTCTTCCCCTGTACACACCAAGATGTACAAGCACACTCACATTCTTCGATCTCGTACGGCTTTCCACACCCTGTGTTTGACACAGGGCTCAGGTTCAACCTGCGTTTTGTGACCGTTCACACACTAGAAAATGAATCCCCGTACGACACACGTCTGTCACTGTTCACACAGGATCCGAGTTTGCAGCTGTAGTCCTGCGCCCCGAAGGGAAACAGGGTTGTTGCATTGCAACGTCACCGAAAGTGCACTGTTGGATTATTTTCTGGTAACACCATGGGATTTCTTTTAATTACTTTGTTGCTATACTATCCTGTATATATACTACACTACCCCATAGTTCCAACAGTAACCTGTGATCACCCAGTCATACCAAAGCGGAGCAGTGTCAGACCCATTTTCAACCCTGGCAGCAGAGCAAAGCCAAGGACCTGGTTCACATTTTCACCCAGACACCCAGACGGCAAACACAGGTCGTAGTTTTGGTGTAAAAAGGGTGTCACACACACACACACACACACACACACACAAACACCCACTAAGAAACCCCACAGAGACCAAAAGGTTCAACCCTGCCTATTTGTCCGTCTCCTTTCATCCTGTCCACCACTGTCACAGAGACTCTGTATATTGTTTGTATATTATATATACTAAGCTAATATATAAATTTATCTCAATATGTATGTCTATTCTATGCTGTCAGTAGTCCTAGTTGAAAGATAACCAATCCTGTTTCCCCTTTTTTTTGAGTATAGAATGAATCCAGAGTTAATTCCACTTTGTAAAATAGAGACTCAAGAACAGGTTAAATTGAATTGGTCTGTGAATCTATCTAGCTATGTTAATAGGCTAGTAGTGTAGAATAAAGCCAATTATACGCAGGCAACTTTGAGACACAATCTAGACGGGTGATATATTTAGAAGCAACTGGAGTTTTTAAAAAGGATTCTTACCCTTTTGAAAATCATGATATTGTCTGATTTGCTGTGCGCAACAATTGTACTGGAAACTGAACTACAGCAACATATGAACATGTCAGAGTATGTTACTCAGTACTTGCAACACAAAGTTAGTGAGTACAGACACCTCACATATTATGCAGGGCTGTTTGAAAGTCTTGCATAAAAATATGATCAAACCCCGAAGCCTTTCTACATTGTTTCTAAATGTTGCCCATGTATAATTCTTACAAGAGTAAAGGGGGAGCGGCTCGGGTCCTTATTTTAGAGATTTTTTAAAAATGGCTGCAGCCCTAACTGTCTGCTCCATGGCTGTAAAATTGCTGCTAATGTAGAGAAATGTCCATTTGTTTGTCCAGATTTTAAAATGCGGCCTAGATTAGATTTTTATGCGGGCATGTAGAAGAGATGAAGAAATGGATTGTAATGCTCCTAAACACACACATCATACACTGTGTGTGTGTGTGTGTGTGTGTGTGTGTGTGTGTGTGTGTGTGTGTGTGTGTGTGTGTGTGTGTGTGTGTGTGTGTGTGTGTGTGTGTGTGTGTGTCTGTCTGTGTGTGTGTGTGTGTGTGTGCGTGCACAGGGTCCAAGATTAGCACCCAGCAAGTGCCAAATGTTGGTCTGAATTGTCTGTGGAAAACAAATTAGTAAAGTTCACCCAACATGTTGACTGGTAACTTTGACAGTGAGTAATATTGCAGTTTCTTAATTGTATTGCATCTATGTTGCACCTGATCCAATGTAGTCAGTGAGCAAATAGATTTTATTCAGGACATAGCACTGAAAAAAAGTAAGGGTAACTGTGAAAAATGTGTATCCATTGTTAAAAAGTGAACATTTCTGAGTTCACCAGCCCTGGGCAGGTAACTAAAGTAAATTTCAGACATTGTGTATGCAATAAATTTGTTTTATTTGATTGATTGTAAAGACTGAGTCAGTGTGACTTCCCCTGCTGTATGACTATTTGACATTGTTATGATTGTCATTGTGATTGTCCTGAGCCTTGTTTTCATTCACAATTAGCCATGGTTTCAACTGTTTGTCCTGACCTTCAGCTCCTACACCTCCCATAATGCAACGTAATAGCATCTTTTGTTAAACCAGTCTGACTGGTAAATCCCTTTCAGACTTCCAGTCAGGTGTCTGGGCTTTATCTTAAAAAAGTGTGTCCAACTTCCAAGAGATAACCCTGATAACACATTCAGGCTTATTTTCTTAGAATTTGGAAAGCTCCCACGGAGTCACAGAAGACTATATAGTTTCACAGGCTGTATAGTACTCCCCATGATGCGTAAACTGATCTTGTGTAAATACACTGTAAAAGGCTTCCATTGTGTCCTTTCCTCCTTAAACATCTGGTGCAACATAGGCGCAATAGTAGCATTAGCATCCTGCCGAAACCTCAGCACCTGTAGAGAACAGAATACATTTTCGAGTTTCATTTTTTTAAATTCAGTGCATACAACGTGGCCGTACTCAGTCCAGGACCATGAAGGCTTTTCTGCACAATATTGTTTCAATAATGGATAAAAAAAAAAAAGAAGAAGCAGGTTTTGTGTTAACATTCAACAGTGTGTTTGTGTTCCTGTCCACTGCCTGTCTTTGTCTTTTCCTCCACACTGTACATGTTTGTTGTTACATAACTGGTGCTCTTGCCAGGGGCAAGAAGAGGAATGTGTCCTTGGCTGAAGGATCATTCATGACTTCTATTTTCACCTTATGGGGCTCAAAACAGTTAAACCTTTTTGTAATGTAACTTATCATAAACTGCACAGAAAGCAGTCGACTTCCAATGTTAAGCTGAGGGATACACTGAAGAGGCAAATTCACTTTTAAAACTGATTATCTAAAACAGAAAAATACAATTAAGGTCGCTACTTAGCGGTAAATCTGAATGTTTTTTTTTTTGTAGATTTGGTAGATGTACAGCCACAAAATGAAAATGTCCAATCCTACTTTAGGAAAAGTCCCTGATCTTACCAGTACATTAGTGTGGTGTTTATTTCCAAACACGTCGAGAATACCTATTAAAGATTTTCCTCAGAATGGATCTACGTTGTCCTGTACTAATCAGGTTTTAAAAGGCCAAGAGAATCATCATCATTTGCGGTACGCTGCTGCAGCAGCCATTTTTGTTCTGCTGTCCAATAGTCATCAAAATGTTCTCAGTATTGCAGAGGATCCAAGACCATTAATGAATGCACAGTCACCATTGAAGCAGAGCATAGATTTCTTAACAAATTTTGCCCTGTGTCAGAAGAATACATTGCCAGTGTCCAACTGTGTTGATTTCAATTTTGGCCACATTGACAAAGGGGGGTTACTGTCAATAAAGCCCTTTTAAAGAATGGATGGAACTGTTTTTGTCGTCCGTATTGTAGGAAACAAGACTAGACACGGCAGTACTTTGAGCTAAATGCTAACGTCAGCATGCTAAATAATGACAATGGTAACATGCTGATGTTTAGCAGGTGGAATGTTTACAATGTTCACCATCTTAGTTTAGTGTGAGCATGCTAACATTAGCTAATTAGCGCTTGACACAAAGTCAAGCTGAGGCTGATGGGAATGTCTTTAGTTTTGCATGTATTTGGTCATAAACCAAGGACAAATTTAACATCTTCACCAAATTTATTACACAATATCACGAGGGGGATGTAACACATTTCATGGCAATCCATTCAATAGTTGTTGAGACATTTCAATCAAAACCACAAATGTGAACCTCATGGTGGCGCTAGAGGAAAAGTCAGGATGATTCATTGTCTGGAATGCAATGAATGTCTGTACAAAATTGATAATTCACTCAATAGGCTAGTTGTCTGGATATTTCAACCTGGAGCAAAGTGGTGGACCAGTCCACTAAAAACTATAATTGCTATGTGTACATGCGCATGAAATATTCACATAAAAGTAATTAATTTGTCTCTTAAGCCTA
The DNA here is from genome assembly GCF_008315115.2 of Sander lucioperca. Taxonomy (NCBI): domain Eukaryota; kingdom Metazoa; phylum Chordata; class Actinopteri; order Perciformes; family Percidae; genus Sander; species Sander lucioperca. The sequence continues at coordinate 17,290,673 of NC_050193.1, forward strand.
TATGTGTTTGTTGTAGTCAATGGCAAAAACGATTGTCTTACCAATTATCAGTGTTACAGGCAGCCATGTTAACCCTCTGAGGTCTAAGGGCATTTTTGCATTTCTTTTTAAATTCACATTTTAAGGTATTTGCATATAACCAGATACCCATTTGTGTTTCATATCAAAATGTTCAGAACAAACTCTGCTTTCTGTACAGTGAGGCCCAAATTTGTTCCAGAGCAATGTGTAAAGAGATAATTTGGCCCTAAAGCTAAAAAGTTGATGTTTGCTTATTGAAATTTCTCAAATCTCTTATAAAAAAATAAAAAAAAACGAAATTGTTTTGGTGCTTGAAATAAGTTCACAAAAGTCTGGGTTCACAAAAGTAGCCTAATATATGAATAAAATAGTAAATAAATGTCTAAAATAAAATGTAGTAATATCGCTTTTTGAGTAGGACTGTTGTCAAACATCGCTTGGACTCACCGGTGCGTCTTTTGTCCTCAGAGGGTTAAAATAGAAACAACTGCACAAACAAGAAATATTTTGCTTGGCCTCACTTTCTAAATTTAAGCCACACTTGTCCTATGACATTACTTTAGCTTTTTGGCAGTTTCGGCACAGAAAGTATTGTCTCTTTGGAGCTCTCATATGTTGCTTTGTAATACGTATTAAAATGCTAAGGGCCAGACCAGTTTATAGCCGATGGATACTGCTTTTTGGCTGTCAAATTAAATGGCAGTGTTACTATGATGAAAATGCCAGTTCTCTTTAAAATCATTTTTCATGAGGTGTCTTTTTTGTTGTTGTTGCCTAACCTCTGTACATGTAAAGGGCAAATGGGAAGCGGTCATATCTTTGCCTCACCCTTTGTTCCCGCTCCCACTCCTGCTCCCGCCTCATGTTCTCTTTGTTTTTTTCCCTCATGCGTTGTACAAAAGGGATCAGCAGTCCGTGGTGGTGATAAAAGAGGCCGATTGAAAAAGGAATTCTAGTTAATGCACATTGCACAGCTGCATTATTTCAGCTGCAGTGTTGGAGCGGGGCCATGTGTTTTATCAGCATCACATTACACACACTATTCCATGGAGTCCATTATGTAACCATAAAACACATTTACAGAAATTAGTGGACAGTTATCCAGTTACCATTTCTTTCCGCTTAAATACAAATGCAGTTATGTTTCCCTCTGCTGAATGTGAGAAGTTGATTCATGTGAACCGTGTCATTTTCCAGTTCAACCAGAAGAAAAAGATGAGATGTCAGGAATGACAGTGTGACAGTGAACCAACATGAACAGTACCAGGACCCTGAAACGAAAGCTGCTAAATGAAATTCAGCCATCACGCCTTTTTATTTACACCTGTGCTTTTCCTACTGTAGGCCTACTGTATGTCAACATGTATTTTGTGAAAAAGGCCTATTTTTCAGCATGTATAGCATTATCTTCTACTTGATGAGTACTACACGTGCAGCACATTGTTTGCACGGTATGGTACATATTAGTGCTAAGATTATCAAACCTATTTTTATTCTTGATTCTCTTTTTTTTTCTACGTGGGTTATTGTAGTTATTGTAAATAATTATAATAATTTTAATTTAGCCCCAGTTTGTGCCTCTTGTATTCCTAATCTAATCGTCTGGATGAAAAAAAATATTGTCTACTGCACAATAAGATTTTTAATTGACTTGCCAAGAGATATTTTTTTTTATGATTGATCCTACTACTACTACTACTACTACTATTACTACTGCTGCTACTACTACTACTACTACTACTACTACTAATAGTTATACTAATGGTAATAATACTAGACTAGTAATATTGAATAGACAGTCCCTCGATTAAATGCTTGGATGGAAAAATGCTTATGGTTAAATAAAAGAGTGGTAAACATTGTCTCAATGTTCTGCGTGTGGATGAATAATGGTTTTATAATTTGAATGAAAAATAAAAAATTGCAAGCTCATTTAGAATCATGAAATTGTTAATTGTAAAATGTATTGCAGTTTAGAAACTGTCCATATTATATTATGTTTACATTCTGTCATATTGCTGTCATAATTGTTCTGGCAGAACTGGGCTTCCATACAAATCATCACCTCCAAAACCAATCCAACATCCAATATAAATTTGCGGTAATGGAAGCTTTGCGAGTTGTAGCTTTATTCTAAAGTGTACGGTACACTGCGTGTTTTTGAGGCCGCACTGTAGCGTCAGTTACGGTAAAGGATTCACAGGTGACGTTACTGTGGAATCAGTCACGCCCATCAGATCAGAGAGAGCGAGAGAGAGAAAGAGACCTACGCTGCCTTGACTCCTGCCTCTGGATATTAAACCCAAACCTCACGCCCGTCGCGTTGTGTTCTGCGGAGCGGAGGAACAAACAAACAAAACGTTCTAAACTAAAATCCCACTCAAAGTTGTATTGTCTTGCTGGACGCGTGTTCTTCGGTTCGAGAACATCTTCAGCGGTGAAGTTGGAGGAAGCAAGGTGAGTGTCTCACAAACAACTAACGTTAAGTAACAGTTTTTACTGCGTGAACGCCATACACACGGATAATTACCGCAGCAGTTAGGTAAAAGTTAATTTCTTATCACAAGCTAACTGTCAAGTTTTCGGAAACAGGTATCTTGAGTAAACAATTTGGTTTAGGCTATAATAGGCTTAATTTAAACAATTAAATGTTTTGTGCTCAAATTGGAAAATGGGGTTGCTGTCGAGGTTGCCACTTGCTTTCAATTCAAAAGGGCTTTACTGGCATGACAGTTTTAATAAAAATGTTGCCAAAGCATCCAAATAACAATTTGTCCTAATATTCGCGCAGAACACAAACAGTAACATGACCATAAACACAGCATTACGATTTCTTTGCTTTCTCTTTCCAACTTTTTGGTCGCGTTCAAGTCCACTGATTGACTCCCTCCTTTCCTTTACGGATTGTGTTTTCCTGGCGCGTTCATTTCCTTTGGAGGTTGGGGGGGACACCAGCCAACAACAGAAAGAAAGTGTGTGTGTGTGTGTGTGTGTGTGAGTGTGAGAGAGAGAGAGAGACAGAAGCTTTTATTCAGAGACTTGAAAAGATTTTCTCTCAACACAGCCCTCTTATTTTGAGTTAATGAAGTGCTGGAAGATGAGCTTTGAGGGCACTTTAGAGATGTAGGATGTTGCCAGTAGCTATCAGCATCTCATTATAGTGTGTAGGGGTAGGTTTGTGTGTGCGGCTGCATTAATCACACAGGAAAGCAGAGGTGGAGGGAAACCCCTTGTTTTTGAGCCCGTGTTCAGGCCTTTTGTTGGTTGAAACAAAATTAAACATCAGCTGATGTGATGGGCAATGGATGCCTGGGAGTAGGCATGGGCCGGTTACCGGTTTCACTGTATGCCTTTTACATCCCACTCCATGTGTACTTGTCTTGATATTATGTCTTATTATTTGTAATTTTGTATATTATGTTGAAATGTGCCTATATGTACATATTGTTGTCTCTATTGTACAGTATGTTACTACTACATGTCTATTTGTTGAATGTGTAGGGAGTTAACACTTACCGAAGTCAAATTCCTTGTGTATGTAAAGACTTGGCCAATAAAACGGATTCTGATGCCGCGGTTTGAAAAAGTTAGTGTTTCAAAACCACCAAAGGTTTCCATACGTTGCCATACCATTCCTGCGGTATAAGCTGTTTTTTTGAGTCTTCCAGGACAGGAAGTGCAGTTTAGAAATCCCTCTCCCTGCCAGTGTGCAGTGTGTTTAAAAATAAAATACATTGTGTTCAATGGAAACAAAGTTTTTTTACCCAGACATTTCAAAATAATACATTTTAAAGCTATAATACCGCAATACCGTGAAACCGTGATATTTTTTGCTGAAGGTTATCATACCGTCAGAATCTCATACCGGCCCATGTCTACATGTGAGCTTGGTTGTTTGTGTGCTTCTGGTAAAAAAAAAAAATCCTAATGAAGGGTATCATGACACAGTTTCAGTCAGGATGTGGCTGGCTCTAAAAGGTTGAGGTACCCACCTGCCTCCTCAGGCCTGCACACAGATGAGATTAGCCAATAGACGGATTCACAGCTCCTTGAGACTGTTTCTGACAGATTCAAGGCTGAACTAGGTTGTTGTTGAACACCTACATGCACACTACTGCATGTTTTAGCTTGTTCAGTGGCTGAAGAGGCTTTCTGTCACTTTGAGTGTGTACGCAAACGAGTAAGCCTAAATGGCCTTGGTCCCTTTTGAATTTCAGTGCAGTATTCTTCTTGTTCACATGAGTATCTCCTTAAATGTGGACAGCATGACATCATCTTCAAACATTTCCAACTCCGCTTAAGTGGAGGTTGGTAACAGAATTGATTTTTAACCATTTAAAATAACAACCACAAACATTGCATTTGGTGTTGGTCCCCTTCACAAGAAGAGCAAAAATGTCTTTACCAATTGGCACTAGCATTTAATAATAATAATTATACATTTTTATTTGTAACGCACTTTATATTTAAGCAAATCTCAAAGTGCTACATAGAAATGCTAAGGAGAAAAATATCAAAACTAAAAGAAACAACAAAAGGACAAGGAAAGGGGTAAGAAATTTGATCATACATGGAGAAATCCATGAAAGAGGACGAGATTCTGAATTCAATAGTCTATAGACCAGAATGCACTGGAGCCAGAAGACATCCCATGCTGGGAATAATGGGCATAATTGTGATCAAAATGAATCCCATGCTGTGCCCCGATTCCATACTACATACTAACTATACACTGTGGACTGTACTAATCCTTACAGTATTTTGTTTGTATTATGTTGTTAAACCATTTATTTATTTATTTTATTCTATTATTCTACTGTAGGATTTCAATCAAACTGCGACGAAATGTCAATGCCAATTAAACTTCAAAGTGAGACAGCAAAATGTATGTTGTCACTTTCCCAGTGTGACACACTAAATACTCAACGCTTACAGTTACTATGTAGTATGGGTCCATGTCTGGTTTCGCTGCTCCGGTCCGGTGTACAAGCTTAAACTGGTTTGATTTGATCCAAACCAGCTGAACTGGCATTTCATTATGACATGTTCTGGGAAATAAAAAAGTAGCCTACATTAGCAACCTGTGCCGGCGGCGTCTCAGTGCTAAACCCAATTTTCCAATTTCAAATTAATTTATTTTTATCTGTCCAATAGAACAACGCCACCTTCAATCTCCCCTCGCTCTATTGCACATGCTCTGTAGAGAAACGGAGAGAGAGAGCAATATGAAAACATGATTAACATATTATATTATATTATATTCATAAACGGACTACCTGAGCCACTGTGTCTGACAGGCCGGCACAATTTATTGCCGAGGCTGGCAACATGAAGGAGATCAAATTTCAATAGGGGTGGGAGCGGGGAAGATGTGCATGTTGTGTCTGTCTACTAGAAAGTTGATGTGTTTTTTGGGGTGACGAGACATGGCAGAGTTGGTCTCCAAGGAAACTAAAACTGTGCCAACATATTTTGGATTTGAAGACGACGTTGAGCCGAAAAACATAGACGAGGCAACATGTAAACACAGCAGGAAAAAAAATGACGGTTTCAAGGTGCATTACCGCCACCAAGAGGACTGGAGTCGCTACACTCTCATTCATGGCCTCTCGGAGTCTCATTATGCTCCACTCGGGAGCGGCTGCTGAGTCAAGTGCGACGCCTAGTGGTAGAATTTGATATACCGATAATTACCAATTACCGATTAATATCAAACCAGTCTGAACATTTGTACACCGGCCCAACCCTAGTATGGATTTGGGACAACGCTCCAGTTTTGCCAAACCAAGGACTAAGAAAACAGCCCTGCGTTGAAACAATGTTTACAGATGTTTTCAGCCATATCGGTACGGTGTTTTAGTGTTGGCAGTTGGAATATCATTGTCTTGTCCTGAGTTTTAATAATCTCTTAAAGCATGCACCACCACATGATTGGTGATGTGGTGTAGTATTGGCATGTCATCTTGACAAGTTGAGCAGTAATGGGAGTAAATGTATCCAATTTCAGGATGCTACGTGACATTATTTCATCTAGCAAACACTGCAGAAATCCAGGTGAAGTGCACGATAGAGTTGTCAATCTTCCTCTATGATACCATTCAAATTTCACTGGTTATTTTTTTAAATATTCAAATAATATTCAAATATTTAATGCACAAATGCAGCCTGTTCTTTATATGTACTACACTACTCAGGCTTATGCATTGTCAATGCCACCATAAGCATGTGGTTGTTGTTACATATTCTGTCCACTGGAGGGACTTCTAACATTAGCCTGGCCTTGAAGAGGAACTACGTCACGGCGCATTGCACGCAACTTTGTTTACATTCATTTTCCACCACGAGCACACAGCTACAAACACAAATCAAACATTATCTAAGTGTAGTGTTGTAATGGCTAACGGTGCTCGGTTAGCACAGTGACAGCACAGCCAAAACGATTTGTCATAAACTAAGTAATAGTTAATAGTGTTAGCTAAGATGCTAACGGCATTGATAACTAAGCCAAAGGGTGCTGTCGCTACTATTTTAGTGATTTATAAGCAACCTGTTTCTTGCACATTGTCACGTTACTGAGAATTAGAGTTTATATTCTCTGCCCAAACTGGACCCACGGGCCGGGTTGGGCCGACATTTCCCACCACTATCCTCGGGCCGGGCCCTTGATCAAGCATTTGTGTTTTTTAATCATTACTTTTATTAGCCTAATTTGGTGGGGAGAAAGCTATGCCATAATCATGCGCAGCGTCTCCTCCACTCGCACGCATCACTGCTGTGCTGTATGGTGCAACATGGAGCATGAAGATATAAAGAAAAAAAGAAAAACAGGAGAATTAGCCTACCTTTGAGCAAGTTTGGAGGAAAGTCGGAGGTATGGAACCATTTTAAACAAGTCGTGGGCAGTGACAACATATGTGTCGGCTTTGTCGAGTGCATTAAGTACGGCACGCTGCTCGCCTATGACAGCAAAAAAACGGGGACGATGAACAGACACATGAAGCAGGCTTGCCATGGCAGAAAAGATGATAGTCAGCCTTCAACGTCCTCTTTTGTTACTTCTCCAAGCATACCCGTTCTAAACAGATTTGGAGTTCAAACAACTCGGAATTGTAGTTGAGAACAGTCAGTTATAACGGCCCACGTATAAAAAAAAAATGTCGGGTTTAAATCGGGCCCAGGCTCATAATTACCGTTAATGTGTCGGGCCGGGCCGGGCTTGGACACAACATGCATGTGCTCTGGTAGGGTCGGGCTTGATTTTTTTGTGCCCGATCTAAGCTTTACTGAGAATACCACTATTAGAAGGTAATATATGAAGTTGAAGCTACTCTGACAGCTGTAGAGCAGCTAACATAAACTTTAGCTGTTTCCATGAAGCTCCCAGCTAAGCTAACGTTACTATAACTCACGACGCAGTTAGGAAACAAGAATGAGCTAACTTATGTTAACATAAGCACTTTGGCTCAGTGGATGTCGATTTTAAAGTCACGTTAAAACTATTTCCCGTCCTTCCGATTTCCAGCCGCAGACCCTCACTCTCCCCTGGCTCCGTGATGTTGTACTAATGTTACTCTGTACGTAACGTTAGCTTAGAGCTCACAATGCCTTGTGTTTCTCACTCCCGCTAACTTATTGTTCATAAGACGTGACATGAGTGACACATGCAGGTAGGCTAAGGCGATAAGAGGGAGATTAGCTAAAAAAAAAAAGTTCAGATCTGGAACGAGTTTGATGAAAGCTTGAAATTGTCGCATTCTGTCTCAATCTTCAAGAAAAATCTGAAGGAAACATTGCATATAACATATGATTGCTGAATATTAATTAAGTGTTATATTTGCACTGGGATCGTCTGTATTTTGTGGCATTTCTCTGTGTTTAGTCTATTGTGACTGGAGTTTTTAGTGTTCGTCTATTCTCTGTATGTTTAATGTTATCGGGCCCCCTCCGAAAAGCTTTTAAGTAGCTTATTTGGGCTTCCCCATTTCACGCGTCCTACATATGATCATTGTACCTTCTGGAATGTTTTAAATGATACGATGATGACGTGTGAATAAAAAGTAATAACTAGGTGAAGTCTTGTCGACATTACGAGGCCAAAGGCACACGATCTGCAAAGCGACGTCCTCATATTTGTCTCCTTGATCATAAATGCTTGTTGTCCACTGTGCTGTTAACTGCTGCTAGACCACTTTGAACCCTCACTATGTTTTTTTTTTTTTTTTTTTTTAAGGCCGTGCCTTTTACAGCCGCCAAGTCAGAGGATGGAGCTTGTTGTGAAGGCCTTACATGTTGTTGTGCAACATGATCTGCTGTAATAGTCCCTGTGAGCGCTGGCTGGCAATAAAGCAATGATAATGAGAGAGATAGTAGAGAGATAGTAGAGAGATAGAGAGCTACTGAATTGGAAAAGAAGTTTAAGCATAAACAAGTGAACAGGAAGGCAAAGAGATTTAATAACGCAGAGGAAGAGGAGAGGGGGTCAGCTGCTTTAATAAAAATATACTACATGACCAAAGGGTTGTGGACACCCCCAGCATCTCTACGATAAGTGATCGTTGAACACCTCATTCCAAAACCAAGGGGAAATAACTGCCGCTATAACAGCCTCTACTCTTCAGGGTTTTTTCCTGGCTCAGAATGGGCCTTTGGGGGGGGGGGGGCACATCAAGAGTGGGTCCTCCCCCTCCCCAAAGGAATTTTGAGCGAAACACTTCATTAGGATTCGTATGCACCAAAGCATGGTGGAAACGTCTCTATTTATGTGAAGGAAAACACAGAATTGAGGAGGCAGGTGACCGTTCAAAAACAAAAAATATAAGGGAATATAATGCAGGAAGGGGCATTGGGGCCCGGGTCAGAGTACACTTGACCCCCAAAGTACTGTTTGTTTGATTAGTGTGAACCTTGCATTCCGTGCCTTGGCTTGTAAAAACCAGCTGTGCCAAAACAAGGAAGTGGACTACTATTTAACCTGACTTTGAGAAGTTTTTAACCAGTTATAAAACCGTCTCAACTGCGAGTTGACTGCTGGAAGTCAAAGATGTTTTGGCGCTGGTGATTTATCTTTGGTGCTGGCTAAAACCTCTTTTGGGGGGGGGGGCACCTTAAAAATCCCTCTATGCAGTCATAAACCCTGCTCTTGTGGGAACCTTTTCCACCAGATTTCTAAAACCTGCCTGCAGGGATTTGAAGGGAGGTCAGAGCTCTGTGCAGGCAAGTCAAGTTCTTACCAGTCCCTCCAGGATTTTGCGGCTTTTTTTTTTTATATATATTGTTACGGCCCAAAATGCCTGATTTTGCGGGAGCTTTTGTAAAAAATTGCGATTAAAAAAGTTGCGATGTCTTTTGTATTTTTGTTGCAATGAAATTGCAAGAGACAGTATAAATTGCAAAGAAAAGTTGTGATTTTTTTTTTTTTTTTTTTTTTTTTGGGTATACTGAGTTTTCCTAGTAACCTTACCAGAAAGGCTCAGGATGCTGCAAATGTTGGTATAATATGAAAATGGCTGGTGGATTTAATACAAAAAATTATAATTTATTGAATTAATCAAATTTGAACATATGTGTCAGTGGCTTGTTGATCTTTATATTGTTGGTTAATTTCCTATCCTGGCCTGGGACACACATTCATACGGTTTGATAAAGTAACGTTACTTATTGGACTTTGGTACATTGATGTTCAAATGTATGCAGGTTGGCAGGATGGTCTGAAATGTTTTGCACGGTCTTTCGCTGCACGTTTTGTTGGTCAATGTGAGATGTTTGAGTCACACACGTCTCGTCTTCATATCAGAAACAAGGAAATGAATTTGGCGACGTACACGTGTTGCGTCAACCCGTTCTCACTCCCGCTTGGACAGTGGCTCTCAGGGTCACAAACTGACGCAAAGTCTGGCACGCGGGACTGCTGGGATTGGTTGAAGTCGCGGGAAACTCCGGTTATTGGTCAAATTTGCGGTACAGTTGCGGTGATTGGTCAAAATTGCGAGTCGCACCGAATTCACGGTGATTGGTTGAATTTGCGTGAATTGTTGCGATCGCGAAATCCTGGAGTCTTACGCAGCAAAACCATTAGATTATGGCCTGGCTTTGTGCTCGGGGGCATTGCCATGTTAAAACAGGAAAGGGCCTTCCACAAACTGTTGCCACAAAGTTGGAATCGTACTATCGTCTTAGCGGAGCGGCACATTCATCCGACCAGAGAGTTCTGCCTGTGTAAGGGATCCAGCGTCCTTTCTGTTGGGAGGGGTCTGACCAACTGGGATTGCTGATACGAACAGGGTCTAACAGGAGTGTCAGTTAACAACCGGGACAGCACAATCAATTGTCCGACACTATGATAGTCCACACGACATTAGCAAAATCACAGCAATCAAAATTTTTCGATTTGATTTATTTAGCACATAGTAAAAAACATAATAATAAAAAAACAGTGTTACATCTACGACAAAATAAGTAAAAAAAAAAAAAAAAAAGTGACGTGTTTAGTTCCCTAAAATAACTCAACGAAAGGTAGCATATAGAAAATAAAAATAAAAAAAACATGGAAAACATACTCTATAAAAATGGTACAGAAGAAAAGAACAATTAAATGAGAGAAAATAAAAGAATGAAAGAGAAAAAGAAAAGTAATCAAAACAAACGAAACAAAAGACAATAATAAAAGAATAAAAGGGAAAATCACGGCAATCAGTAATATTAAAATTCACAAAATAAGGTTAACCATCAATCACACTGCTCCAACGTGTTTTACATAATATGACTTGTCTTAAATATCATTGAAAACACTTTTTTTAATTCATATTTTATTTTGTATTTGTATTTTATTTTAGCCCTGTATCTTAATTTTCACTATTTAATTTATTTAGTCTTAGAGTCAGATTTAGCTCTCACCTGTGTGTTTTGTGTGATCTAATGAGTATTGTTGGAGGTGCCTGACGCCTGTCGTCGTCGTCGTGCACATGACGGATAAAGAACCTTGAGCCTTGGTGTTTGTACGAATTAAACAAACAAGATATAACTTGTTAAACAGTGCGGCTTGTCGGTTTTGTTACCTTTGACCAGTGCCAGGCTAGCGGTTCCCCCCCCCCCATTTCCAGTCTTTGTGCTAAGCTAAAGTATGCTAGGCGGCTGCTGGCTGTAGGAGATGGGTGTCAGTATTCTCCTCTGACTCTCAGCAACAAAGAAAATGAGTGTATTTGTTTCAAAGCAACTAAGGCTGCATCTTCCATATTTTTTCATTCTCTATAATGAGAGAGAGAGAGAGATTTTTGTCTCCGTATTTTGTGGCATTTGTCTGTGTTGTATCTATTGTGAACTGAGTTTTTAGTGTCCGTCTATTCTCTGTATGTTTAATGTTATCGGTCCCCTCTGAAAAGCTTTTAAGTAGCTTATTTGGGCTTCCCCATTTCACGCGTCCTACATATGATCATTGTACCTTCTGGAATGTTTTAAATGATACGATGATGACGTGTGAATAAAAAGTAATAACTAGGTGAAGTCCTCATATTTGTCTACTTGATCATAAATGCTTGTTGTCCACTGTGCTGTTAACTGCTGCTAGATCACTTTGAACCCTCACTATGTTTTTTTATTTTTTTTAAGGCCGTGCCTTTTACAGCCGCCAAGTCGGAGGATGGAGCTTGGTGTGAAGGCCTTACATGTTGTTGTGCAACATGATCTGCTGTAATAGTCACCTGTGGGGGAGGGGGGGGAGGAGGGGAGGAGGGGAGGAGGGGAGGAGAGGAGAGAGAGAGAGAGAGAGAGAGAGAGAGATTTTCCTAACAGTGCAACTGTGTATGCATTTAAGAAATAAAACTGCTATGATTTAAAAAATGAAAATCAATTTAATTGTCACGTGAAATGTAGTCCTGTCACCTTCTACAATTCGTGGATCTTTAATGACTCTCCTAGCCTATTGTTGCAGCGCCTGGTGTAAATGTCCTTTTAGGCAGGGTAGGGCACCATCTATTGTATGTTCAGCCAGACGAACCACTCTCTTGCAGGGCCTTGCAGTGAGGTTCTCCATCAGGACGCTCTCGATGATGTAGGTGTAGAAATTGCTCCGTATTTGAGGGGATGCCCAGAATTTCCCCAGGCGTCTGTGGCGCAACAGTCTCTGCCTTGCCTTTCTCACCACTGAGTCAGTATGCAGCGCTCAGGTCAGGCGCTCGGTAGTCTCCCATTGCCATTGCCATTACCTTCCTCCACAGCGCTGCGGAGGAGGGTCTGGCTAGTCCACACAGCATTCTGGGATGGTAGAAAAACTCTCTCAAACACATCACTCAAAGGTCCGCATCACATTTTGTTATTCCAGGTCAGAGGTCCGAAACGATTGGCAATAACAAAATAACATTTAATCTCCTCACTTAAACTTTTAAGCTACATATATTTAAGTAAAGTATTTGATTTTCCTGTTCAATTTGTACCGATTTGGGGACCATGACGTGGAATTTGGTAGCCGTATCCAACGCTACTTTTATTCCATTTTTCTTTTGATTTTCTTTGTGTACATTCCAGTATGCATAAGGTTTGTAGGAAAATGTTGTCACACTAGCTGGTGTTAGGGCACCACGGGACGTGGTCATTCAGCCGGAGTCCCCCACAGAGATTACAAAGGTTTTCCAACCCAGACTCAAACTTTAAAAGAAACGTCAGATTGCGACAGAGTTTAAAGCTTTAATGCGTCACTTTTTGATATTAATGAACGTCCGTTACGTTCAAGCCATTGCCAAATGAGTTGCTACAAAGCTAAATAAGACTATCAGCTCCACACAACTCTCTCTGTATTTCTCAGTATGGCTATGTTCAGAAGAGCGTGTTGTCTGGCGACTTTTGCACGCAGAAACATGAGTGAAGATAAGTCCGTGTTTTTTTTAATCCTGCGTGTCCTCCTTGGCTACTAGCAACAGTGTGAGGGAGGGGTGGGGGTGAAGCGTGATCACAGAAGGCTTGGGTCATGTGGACGCGCCGACAGTTTTGTTGCCATTACTTAATATTCCTTAATGGGGGCGACAGGAACTATGCACTATAGCTTTTAAAGCAGAAAATCCATGTTGTGTACTTCTTTACAAATGAAATAAATGTCAGACTGTGATGTGCATGCTTCTTAGAAAACAACAGGTTTTAGAAATGTCTCGATGTATTGTCTCTAGAAGTGTATTATTCAACTTTTCGTTTTGTTAAAGAAGGAAAAGAAAATCGCAATACTCAATACGATGGAGTTGCAATACTTCTAGAATCGCAATAAATGAAAATCGCAACACAAATCGAATCGGCACCCATGTATCATGAAAGAATCGAATCCGGACAAAAGCATATGGTCCCAGCCCTACAAGTCTGTTTTAACTCCTCTGTACATTACAAATGAGTGCTTATCTGAGCATTCAAGGTCCAGTTAGCAACAATAGTATCTTGTCTCATTTTTGGCCAACCCAGTGCTGAGCAGAAGAGAGGAGCCATTGTCATTTGGAACTAGTCAGCTGGGTCCAGCTCCTGATGGGAAGCTCTGTTGTTGTTGTTGTTGTTGATGCTGCTGTAGTAGAGACACTATTAAGTAACAAATGAAGGGACCATATCTCTGTCTTTCTCTCTCATCCTTTCTCTCTGTGTCTTGATTTATTACCATATAACGATATTATAATATCCAAAATCTAAGACGAAATCTAAGATCTAGTCCCACATCACGACATTGATATATTGCCCAGCCCTAATTTCTAATGTAGCTACAAACATTTGAATATTTCCAAAACTTTATTGGGGAGTATTAGCACGTTTTTGTGTGAGAGACATGTAGAATTTTGACCACGGCTCTTGCTTTTTCCTAAAATAATTTCCTGCTGAATTCTCTTATATTACCGAAGTAGAACGGTGGCAAGTTATTGGGAAATGGGTTTACTGAAAACTTCCAACACTTCCAAATGAACTGCCGTAAAACGCAGTGATTGAGATGGCAGCATTAGCCGGTCAGAAGATGCAATTTCTCCTGTAACTGTCAGGTTCAGTGGTCTCATTGCGGACATAACACTTTGCCTCATAGTTTGTCTGATTGGAGTGTACACAGTGCTGTATTGGCTCTGTAACAGCTTACCACAGCCTCAGTTTCACTACCTAATGCAGGGTGATATTATTATAATAATAATAATAATAATAATAATAATAATAATAATAATAATAATAAAAAAAGCCTTCCAGTAGCTGAGTGATAGCTACCACAGACAAACCCAAACCTCTTCCATTAAGTTGATTTATTGAACTGGATCTAGTGATTGCATGTGTAGTGCTGTGTGTAGTGTGACATGGATTGCAAAATGAGCTTCCTCAGGATGCATTCATCGGACCAAATATCATTTTCAGTATCCCTTTTTTTTGTTTAATTTTATTTATAGTATCAAATCATAACGAGTTATCTCAAGACACTTTACAGATACTGTACATTCTATAATTTACAAAGACCCAACAATTCCAGTAATTCCCCCAAGAGCAAGCATTTAGTGCGACAGTGGCGAGGAAAAACTCCCTTTTAGGGAGAAACCTCAGACAGACCCAGGCTATTAGTAGGCGGTGTCTGACGGTGCCGGTTGGGGGTGTGATGAACAGTGGCAATTATAGTCACAATAAAGATAATGGAAAGTAGAAATAGTAGTTGTAGTAGTTCATGGCGTAGCAGGGCGCTGAGCAGGTCCACAGCTACAGCTGCAACCATGATTTAGGTGCCACCCTAATCCAGGGAAAACTGCGGGGCGAGAAAAGGCCTCCGGGGAATAAGCTCCCCAGAGCTAAGTTAGTAACAAGCATTTCTGGGACATGAATGCACACAGATGGAAAGAGAGAGGAGAGAGAGGATCTCAGTGTGTCAAAGGTAGTCCCCCGGCAGTCTAAAACTATAACAGCATAACTACGAGCTGGTCCAAGGCAAAGCTGAGCCAGCTCTCAAAGGGTTTGTAGATGAATCTGACGACTATGAAGAGAAGCAGAGAAGAGAAGGGGTGCCCCCGCTGGGCGAGGGTGTATAGTTAAAATCCACGAGGAACGAGAAAAGGAACAGTAGAAAAAGATGGTCAATCCTGGAAAAGATGGCATGTTTTTTTTTCTCATTTAGTTGTATGTCTAGTTTTGGGGGAATAAAATACACACATGTTGAACCCACTCTTAAAGATGGGAATTTTCTCTGTCTGGCGAAGGTGAGAGAGTTAAGCGCTTAAAAACTAATAACTATCTGCGTTTTTGATTTTGGGCATTTATAAAGAAATATTTAATTTTATAAAGAAATAAAAAACAAGTTTTCAGGGGCTTTAAGATTGTAATCATAAACGGACTCTCTTAGCCTCTATAATTAGAACATTTAGTAAGAAAGTGGTAGTATCAAAGAAGACACAGTGGTAAACAGCAGTATACGCGGCGACCCAAGTTGCAGCGCTTAAAGTGGGCTGGAACAATCCAGAAAGGCGTTCCGGCACCTTCTTTTAATAAGCAGATTGGCAGTTTCCTATTCCCATCAGTGTTTCCCATTTGTTTAAAATAATGCCAAATCCATTCCAGTGTTCCCCTATTCATTCTCAGCAGAGCACCGCCGTGAGTCCATGAACAAGGCAAGTGTCTGTGTGGTGAGTTCACATGTCTGGAATAATAGCAGGACAGTCGTGTACAAGCTAAACTGGTAAAGTCGGTTGAACAGGTAGGGATGACATTGTCAGTAGCCAATAGGGGGTGGGAGGCTGGAATCGATACAGCATGGTATCGCGATATTTTCCGTGGCAATACTGTATCGATACACGGACATCAAGTATCGATCTTTTATTATACTGTATATGTGTTGGTCACTTTGTTTGCTTGACGATCCAATTTTGCAGCAATAAAACTTGAAGTGAGATGAACAAATTGAGAAATTTATCTTTTTAGATAAAACGGATGTTGACAGAGTTTCCTTTTGGGGACCTAATTTGAAATTGGGAAAAAGTTAAAAAGGTGATAAATTGCATTATGTTTAAAATCGCAATAATATCGTATCGTGACATAAGTATCGTGATGATATGAGTGTTATGAGTGTGCCCGCCACCCCTGAAAGAATAACAAAATTAAATAATTATGCTATATATTCCCAAAAAAATGGATGCGCGAGATATACACATACATGCAATTCACTTCTCATTCCTCGCCTTAAAAGTTAAATTCATTTTAATTTACGGGCTGGCTACGTTGCACGCGTAACATATGCGTAGCGGACCACCCAACACTACGCTTTCACTATAATCAATGAAACTGGCTACACCGGGCACGAGAGCCGTGCGTAGTGGTGCTCTGATTGCCGTTAACACACCATTCATAATTTTGTTTTTTATTTAAAACCCCCGGATCGTGTGGTCCCACTGGACACAGGACACAAAAAACAATGCATAGGCTGCACCACCGTCAGAAGAATTTGAAATGATAAGAAAATTCTACGCTTTAAGAGGGCAAATCCTACCCTCAGCAGCTAAATCATTTCCCGTCTCTGGTGATTGCACAGGATGAGATGTGGCCTCTTCCTTTTTCCTGCTGTATCCAGGAAGTGGTGGTCATCAGGTTTGGTTGTGACACCCTGAGGAGAGAATGGAACTGTCGGAATGAGGGAAACTGGGGGGGGAGAGAGAGGGAGAAGTGAACAGTGTGCTGTACATTGTCATCCTCGAACTACAGCAAAGATGGCAGAGCGTCATGCGTGTTACATCCCACATTGCTGTTGTTGGAATCCAGAGTGAAATGCCGCCGGCTGACCAGGTAACTCGATTACAAAAATATCATGGACTGAAGGGTTATGGTGAACAAGGACTGGTGTAAGCCAACAACTGGCAAGGCCTAAAATTAGAGAACAGAAAGTGTCGCGTTTTAAAATACTCACTAACTAACTTCCCCTAACCATACAAACTGGATAAAAGAAAGATGTGCTAATTAACAGCTATTATGAATTTCAACTTTAAGACAAAAGCTGCTTTGAAGCCAAAAGAGATTCACACGACTGTGGTGCAGTGCATGTCTCTTTGTTTCGAGTCGCTGTAAGGACTTTAATTTCCATGAACTCCAAAGGTTCATAACAAAGGATGAGGTAAAAAAAATAGTTTGATCAAAGGCCATGCTTCAACTCCTCACCCCCTCTTCACTGAAAGCACCCGTATGAATAAATCACCCGTTAAAATGAACTACCTTTTTTGATGTTTATGTATGAAATGAATCGTCCTCTAC
Organism: Sander lucioperca; assembly: GCF_008315115.2. Classification (NCBI taxonomy): domain Eukaryota; kingdom Metazoa; phylum Chordata; class Actinopteri; order Perciformes; family Percidae; genus Sander; species Sander lucioperca. The sequence goes on from NC_050193.1 coordinate 17,307,914, forward strand.
AGACTTAGAAGAACACATAGATCGGGCCCTTAGAGCCTCTGACAACTTGTTTTTTATATATATTGTTGTCCGAATAAGCAGCATACAAACAATTCTACTTTTGGCAGAAAACCCCATCGCTCAGAGTAAGAAGCAGATTGAGAAAGTCACTCACAAATGTGAAGAGGTGTTGTGAACCAACAACGCAACAAGATGTTGGTTTGGACCACTTTTGGCCATGCAGTAGACGAGACAGTTCCAAACGGGGCACGGCTAAAGTTAAGTCCTACACGAAACAAATGGGTGATGTTAACAAAGCCGAAAATGTGCCAACGACTGGAAACGGCCTAATCGCTTGAAGCATAGTGCTCTTGCACTTTCACCAGTAATTAGACCCGTCCCCTACCTTGGAAATCCAGAGTTCTCGCAAGAGCACAATTTGAATTTGCTCAGCGAGTCACTCTGGCATTGAGAAACAATGTTCATTAACTATGCCCTTGGAGCCGAGCTGCACCAATCACATCGTGTATCTGATATAGGCGGGCCAGAGGCGAGCTAAACCGATGACGACAGCGCTGCGACGTCAAAGTCAATTAGTAAACATTGCAAGATGGCTACGGATGAACACCAGTTGTTTGAAACGGCTTTGGCCGCTACAATGAACGAGTTAGACTTGGCTTTTTATCTAAAAGAGGAACAGAAGATGGCGCTCGAATCGTTCCTTTGCTAGAAGGACGTTTTTGCTGTTTTGCCGACCGGATACGGCAAGAGTTTAATCTACCAGTTAGCTCCGCTGGTACCTCTGGATACGTCACCCCGTGTATTGTTGTGATTGGTCATAGTGTTATCCAATTGCGTGCAGTGAGATTTTCAAATGCATGCTTGGTGCCGCCCCTCGAGTTGGGCCATTTTCATTACTCATTGCCAGACCCTTTCGGATTTGGGTCTGGATTTCCAGGCTACCCGTCCCCAGGAACAAGTAGCAAGGATTTAAGAAAAACACCCCCACAACAAACCGTAACGCAACTGCATTTTCAGATTGTGAATCTTCTGCTTGTGACTTTTAAGACTAAGGTAACCTACAGGAATACTTCACCCTCAACAATGTTGCTGTTGTTACACATGGACCCCTGTTTCTTCAACGCAAGACTTTTTTTTTTTTATTCTTCAAAGTTTTTTTCATGAATTCAAGGCAACGCTCACAGTGAGTAATAGACATACAAATAGTCATTTTGAGGTGACGTCTCAGTGGAAGAGAGTCGATGAGGCTACTCTGACAACACATCAGGAAAGCAGACCATAAATCCCAATTTGATTTAAATTTGGAAAAAGAGCAGCCGGATCCCAGTTATCTGGTACGGTACATTAAAATGGACATGACACCAGTGCTCCTCAAGTAAACCAGTCCAGGGAAGGAGGCTGCTGGTGCGTATCGCAGTGCGTCTGTTCAGCCTTCATGAATGTGTGCATGATTGAAATACGGGAGATAATGCATTGACGCACATCGGAGGGTGACTCATCAGATTGTAGGATCAGGAGCAAGAGATGCTCATGATCCTACAATTTGATGAGTCATCCTCTGTCACACACACACGCAGATCAATTTAGCGTTACACACACACACACACACACACTAACACACACACGCACCACACACACACACACACTGTGTTCGAAACCATTCACTCACTCACTATTCCCTAGATAGTGTTTATTAAACTGTAAACTAAACTATATAGGAAAGGAAATATAGTGGACTATATAGTGAATGAAATTAACGGCGGAGAATTCGAACACCACTACAACATGGCGAACACACTTATATAGTGCACTGTTTCCGTGATGGGGAACGGTTTCCAACACAGCTTCTGACTTCCAAGCACACAGAGAGCTCAGTGTAATAGGCTGTCTGTGTTTAAGGATAATGCTGTCTGCTTTCACTGCTCAACACTGGCTGCATAATGTTTCTAAAGCAGCTTTTCTACTTCTTTGTGTCAGTGCATACAATCATTTTCTTTTACCTGGAGAAGGTTGTTGTTGCCCACAGTAAAACTGTGCCACTGCAGTACAAAGCTCGTCCAACATGTAATTACAGGAGACCCTCCTCTCACTGTCTTTTGTGAATCTGTGTTAGTTTATTCAGCTGTCTTTCCTTATGTTGCCTTTGTGTCATCTCGTCCCCGTTGACATTTCAACTCTTTTCTGTTTTACACCTGGGGGGGGGGGGGGCCTGAGCGAACGTTTGAGAGAGACCGAGGATAAGAGAATACAAAAGGCAGGAGGAGAAGAGAGAGAGATTGGGATGTTGCATAAAAAGTTTCAGTTCCTGTCCTGCTCCCTCTTCCTTGTGTGTGTTTTTAAGCTACTTTTTTTTTTGTATTTTTACCATAGCGTTTTCTTCTTTTTTTGTTTTCTTTTATCCTGATTGTCTAAAAGGCAGTTTTATTACATGTATGGTCAGCTGCCACTACTAAGTGGCTGGTTGTTGCCATAAAAGCTTTCCGTGATATGAATAGTCACCACTCTCCGATCATGGACCCCTGGTCCCTGGGGGCGAAACGCAATGAGTCCCTCATAGGGATACGATACGTATGACGATACGTGGGTCACGATTCAATACATTGCAATATATTTCGATACTGTGCGTAAGGCGATATATTGGGATTTTTTTAAAAGTATAATTTTAGAAAAACTAATACTTAAAAAAAGACATGATGTTCATAAAAGTCTAAGAAGTTTACTTTAGGTAAACAATTCAGTACACAGAAAATCAAACTGCCAGTTTGGGATTGTGGTTCACAGGTTCTTACTGAGCAAATCTGTACATGCTAAAGTAGAACAAAGTTCAGCCATAGCTACAACGTTAGCTTCTAGCAAAAAGTCAGGCACTGTTAGGCGAGGACATTAGTGGTGCGTCTCAGCATAGCCATCTAGCGGTAGGGGGTTTAAACACAACATAAACGTGAACCACTGTCTTACATGAATGTTTTTGCACGTTTCCCTCAGAGAAGTTTCCGATGTCCGTGGAAAGTTCCTGCAGTCAAAAAGAGGTGTAAGTGCCACAAACAAAGTTTGGCTTACTCAGCAGTAGGGAATGTTTGGTTTGCATCAGCAGTGACTTAACACCGCTCAGATACGTCTGAAAAGTGCTCAGTTAACAGTCAAATAAGGCTAATCCTTTCTCTGTGAATACAGCTTCAGATGAATGGGTCGAGTGTTGCAGAGAGTGCCAGACTGAAACTCTGAACAAGTGAATGGAGTCAACGAATGTTTGATGCTGCCTGTGTAGAGACAGTATAATGGCCTCGTGTGTGTGTGTGTGTGTGTGTGTGTGTGTGTGTGTGTGGCCCCCGCCACCCCCCCATTGGGCTGGTATTTGCTGTATCAGCAGGGTCTCTGGGTTGATAGAGCACTATCATGGAAAATTCCATAGGGTGTGTGTGTGTGTTAAAGATGACGATATGTATCAATATTTTCACTTTGTGTTGATAATATTGGATTATTGTGTTGGATTAAATCGATATATTTAGATCCAGAACGATGTATCGTTTATACACATTTAAGGTGGCAGCTTCTCCAGACACACACACACAGGCATGTTATCATGTCTGACCTTCTTGTAATGATCTCCCTTTCCTTATTTTTAACTCCTCATGCTGCTGCTTTTTATAATCTCTATTTGTTTTACACCTCTAGTGACTCAGCTTTTCTTATTTCTCCATGCATGTCTATGCACAGTTTTTAATGATTTTTATTGCAAGCCTTTCATCACTATCTTTTTTTTTTTTTTTAACATTTCAACATCTTTCTTAATTTTATACAGTAAGAATAATTAGTATGGTGTGTGTGTGTGTATATATATATATATATATATATATATATATTCTTGTCCTGGACTCAACTTAAAATTACAACACATTTTCATGCATTTTCTGCTATTTTAAAGTCAAAATGATTAATTGATTTAACAAGTCAATAATTGGCAAATTAATCTTTAAAGAAAAGTTGCTGTGCTAGTCGTCTTGCGGCCAAATTCTGCGTTTCGGTGGCGCCGCAGACAGCCCTTCAAGACGATGCTTGATATTCCACCAGCTGCAACAGAAGCATGCAAGAAGCGGCTTGCCACTCCGCTAACAATACGCTTCTGTTTTTCACGGAAGCTGCGGGGCGTTCGGCAGGCCGGGCAGGATGTTTTAGGACGAGTGCATCCAGTCAATTTACCAAAACGATGGACGACGAGAAATTCATCTTGGAGATATTGAAGATATTAACGTTATACGACACCACAGATACGTTTTTTATTAAGGACAACGCCAGAAAAGAAAAGGCATGGAGTTTAATTGCAGGAGTGCTTGGAGTGGAAGGTAGATCCTAGTTTAATAAAAACTTGTTCTTTCAACAACTTGTAGAGACAATCAAATCTGCAATTCGGGCAGGCAAGACGCTCCCAGGTGTGGTATGGCGCGTGGCAGAGGACGGAACAAATAATATAATCATAGTTAATGAGCCAAATTCTTGAAGACAGTTTGCAAACATTCCCTGCCTGCATCCTCCGTACCGGACAGCAACCTAAATACAGAGGGCGGTGAAATGTTCAAAATGATAGATTACCATCCACAAGCAAGTTTCAAGTTGATTTTTATACCGGATAAACTGAAATCAACTGCTACTTGAAAAGCAGGAAATCTTAAAAAAAAAAAAAAAAAAAAGTTACACTATGCTTGGGAAAATGGTGTCTGGATTTTGTAGTTGGGTGGCTGAAACATGGCAAAAAATCATTCTGGCTCTTTAAAGCAGCATGCAGTAAAGAGTAAGCCTTCCCAGGCTAAATCTGTATTCTCCTTTATCATGTTTTCCGGGCCTCCCTCAGCCATTATCTCTTGCTTATCTTTCAATTTTCCTTTCAGTGTCCTGCTCCTTCTACTGTAAAGACCCTCTCTCCCTCCCTGTTGTTGTTCTCAACCAGCCATTTTCCCTTCACGCCTGTTAATGGTTTGTATTTCCGGTTTTGTTTAGTCTGTTCTCTTTAGTAATTTGAATCTTTACTGTGTTTGAGTTGATTCCCATCCCCATTAGCTGATTGAGTTGTGCTTGTCACTGTCTAAATAAAGGATTGGCCAGTGTATATGCGGGTATTTTGTCATTGTGTGTTTTGGATATTATTGTCATACTGTCGGTGTACAATAACGTTCTTTTTAGTTTCATAAAACGTCCCCAAATTCACAAAAAAGTTGAATATTACTACAGACATTCTGGTTGTTACGTCGCAACGTTTCCTTTTGTTATTAAGAAACCAGGGAGCCTGAGTGGTCCAAACAGTTGGCAATAAAATGGTTTCAAAACGGTTTCATTTACTATAAATTCTTGAGCCCTTTTGTATGAACATGAAATGTAGAGGCCCTGACACACCAACCCGATTATCGCCCGTCGGACAGTCTGGCGAGGTCAGTGACTCGAGTCTGTTTGGTGTGTTCCGTGCCGTCGTCAGTCGGAGGAGCCGTCGGCCTTCATTTGGGCCGATTTGACATGTTGAATCGGAAGGCGGGCAGTCGGACTCAGTGACCAATCTGATTGGTGGCGTGCTAACCCGGAAATGACGAGCGGGATGAGCGTGACTAGAGTCTCTCAAAATCTGATAAATCTTTTAAGCTGACCTTTGTCGATCTGAAATGAAGACAGATTCAGCAACTGCATGGCCTATTTCTCGCTTAAAATGTTTTCAGAAACACGTTTCGGTGAACGTGTACGTCCAATCAGCTGCCAGTTTTCATTTTTTGGGCGACAATACAGATTAGTGCCGCCTGCTGTTATAGAGACGTATTACGTCTCGCGCAGAACGTACACTCAAGTCGGCGTTGCTTCGGTGTGTTCCGAGGCACTTTTTTGACCAACTCGTGGAGGCAGTCAGTTCGACTGCCTTTTCTGCTGATAATTTCGGTGGAGTTACCCCATATTATTTTTCGCGTCATCAATACAGAATTCAATCTAATTGAATGGGAATATACATTGCACTTGACGCACCACTACAAGACTACTCTACAGGTTCGGCGGCATTAATTTGCGGCAAATCATTGCGGCTTGATGGTGGTAACGTTAGCACATAGTTGTATGGACGGCGACATGATTGAAAATGAAGAAAATGGAGATCCCAGAGATTCGGCAGACAAGCAGCAAGCCATTCCCAGTCATCCTTGGCCTTATCTGAGAGAGATGTTTGAGATAGTAGGCACAAAGAATGACTTCTGGCGAATGTGCTGCAAATTGTGTCAACTGAAACAACACAAACTGCTTGGCCGTGTGGTCCAGGTAGCTTTGCATAAAACAATGGTTGTCATTCGCAAGGCTACTTTTACTTTTATATTTGTAAATTTCCAAGCCTGTACTTTGTTACTTTTACTTGAGTAAAGAAGTTAAATCAGTACTTATACTTTTACCAAAGTATCTGTACTTCTACTTGAGTACGGGAAGTGAGTACTTTTGCCATGTCTGTGTGAGAGTAACAACTGACATTGGTACACACACACACTCACACACAGTACACACTATGTAAACAGAAATGGTGTACGTGTTTATTTGCACGTAGAGCGGGGAAGTGAGATCCGATCACAAGTGGTCACTCAAGACGCATTTGTGCTGCCAGGTGGGAACACCCGTACCTAAACCTGTCCACTTGTGATCGGATCACACAGATGAGATTTTAATACCAAGTGAAAATGCGGCCTGTGTGTGTGTGTGTGTGTGTGTGTGTATATGTGTATGGATTGTCAGTCCCAGCCCTGCTCTCCTCCAGCCAGAAGCATGTTGTACAGAGAGGCTGTGATTACATTAACATCATGTCTATCGAGTTAAAATGGATCGCTCACTCTGCTCTGTGCTTTGAAACTATAAAATGTATTCAGGCTCCTGCTGCCGATGTGTGTAGCTGCACGAATGCTCCGCAAACCTTCCTGGATGAATGTAACTTTAATAAAACTCTAATGAAAAGAGTCTGTTAACATCTGTAAGCCCGGTGCTTACAGTTCTTGTGCTTGATTTCCTCCCTTCGGTGCTATTACTCATCCTTGTCCATTATAAGAAACAAATTCCACAGAGCTACAAACTGTAGTCTTTATCTGCCTTTGTTCTATTTTATCAATACTGAATCTGAATGTGCCTAGTCTGGCTCGACGACGGTTCATTTACCGGTTAGTTAGGGCCGCCGGATGTTCCGTCGCATGTCTCTCACCTTCCGCTTTCTTTGTGTTGACGTTCTAACCTCCGGTCGCTTTGGTAAACCACAGCCAGAACCTCCGGGCTAGCAAGCTACACGCTGAAAATGGCAAGTTTTGAAGAACATTTGGATCATCCAACAAGGTAGGCCTGCTTGGTTCCTTCGGGGAATAATTGTAAAGATTTACAAAGAATACGTTTTATGGCATTTCCTCTCTAACTGGGACGTTTTGGGACCGAATGGCGGGGATTTTCTATGGACAAAATACACACGATGATACACTGGTAAGAGAAAATGAGGTTTAACCATGTATCAAGCTAATTTAAATAGCTCACGTTACTGTATTGTGTGAACAGTTAACTTCATTTAATATTGTATGTGGCGTTTTCTTTTGCCGGGTGCAAATGTTCCACCAAAACAAGTTCCTTCCCGAGACCATTTTGCAGAGCCACCGTCACTGCGTCCGGAGCTTAGCACCACCCAAGACGATAGTGATTGGTTTAAAGAAATGCAAACAACCCAGTGCGGTTTTTTTTTTTTTTTTTTTTCTCCTATCCTGGAATGTATGTGTGGTGTAGCCAGACCGTACTCCGCAGCACTGTGGAGGTAGAGCTGGCAATGCGAGACTAGAATGTGCTAAATGTTTTCTTACCACTGCTGCTTCCTGTCCATCACCTGACAGCAACAGGAAGTGACAGTTATTTTTAAGAAAATGATCCATGTAAAACATCTTTCCTGATTCGTTCATTCATTTCATGTTAAGACGGTAGTTAATTTCTAGCTTGATTCAACAATAATGACAGGAGACAGGTTAGCGTTAAAGGAGCTAAATGTATACAGCTTGCCTAATGAAATCATTTAGAACAAGACAAAGAGTCTACCGCCATGCCAGCGGCTCTGTGAGGCTGTACTTAGACACAGCGCTGCTTTGAGCTAACATGCTAACATGCTCACAGTGACAATGCTAACATTGTAATGTTAAGCAAGTATAATATGTTATTTTGCACATATTCTGTCACAAACCAAAGTCATTTTTGACCTTATGATGGAGGTAGACGAAACAGTAAGGGGTCACCACAGTTATTTCAGTTTATCTTATGGGTACCATGACTGCCTGTTAGGGGTGTCACGATTTTGATTTTAAATTTAAAAACGATAGAAATGAGATTTAGATTTTTGCTTATTGAAATCAGAAGCAGGATCGGCCATTTACCCAGCATCCCTCGCTCTCTCCACCCCCACCTACTTGTGCCAGTCGAAATAGGTTGAAATCGTTGGGAAGTATATACACTTAGCACCCTTAACGGTTATTTTTTACCTTTTTGGGGAGTGGGTTCTTTTATATTTTTTGAGGGGGACAAATCTACCTTTTCTAAATATTTGGGGGGACATATCCGTTGAACCTCCCCCACCCCCCAAAATCTATGCCTATGCTGGCACTTGTAATAGTGTTATATCCTGATTTTGTAAAATGGAAAATCCCCTCCCCTCTTCTGTCAACAACCACAGAAATTCTGAGAAATATTGATTTGAGTGCTGGACCTGGTGCCTCTATCATTGTTTAGTTTTTTTTTTTTATAAATAGCTGACAGCCCTCCCTCCCCCTTCTCATGTTTTTTTTTTTCTTTTTCTTCTCTTTGAATAATATACAGCTGAAACGGAAAGTTTAATCAATGGAGGTTTTCTTTTTCTGCCTTTCCCTAATTGGTTGACACAGCTTGTGATGTAAAATGATGATGTAAGTCCCGCGCCAACGTGAATGAGGAGACTGTTTTCTGTCTCTCTCAGGTCATAGCGGCGTTGGCCTGTCCTCAAATTGGTGTTGCCATGGTAACGAGAGTTCTGAGAATGGCTCCAGCGGGGTCACTGATTCAGTGTTGTGCTTTCAAAAAACTGAACAAAGGCGTGCGTGTGCGTGTCAGAACGATGTATGGTTACACGTGTGTGTGTGTGTGTGTGTGTGTGTGTGTGTGTGTGTGTGTGTGTTGTCACCACGATCAGTTCTAAATATGTCCTCCTGTCCTCCTCTTTCCAGGTGTTTAACTTCTTCTGCTGCGCTCCCTCTTGAGTGACCACCCACGCTTCTTCCCCGCCCTTTGACTCCACCTCTTCCGTGATGTCATCTCAGGCCACGCCCATCCAAGGGTCCCGACCAGTGACCCCTCCCCTGATCTCTGCAGGATCCCCACCGTCTCCAGTTTCACCAGGTACAGAATGATTTTTTGAAACTGTATCGTACTGGAACCTCTCTTAAAGGGGCACTGATTTTACACATGAAGAATAGAAATACTAAAGCCTGCATTACAAACGGGAGCAATGTATTTGAAAGATGTGGGCAGTTACCAGACAGAAAGGATCTAATAAATGATGTTATCAACTTGCCTTATGGGGAAGGATCCCCATAGCGCTTAGAGTTCATAATACTATAAGACGGGATATCTCGGCCTCTGCTACAAATTTCTGAAAATGACCTATTTTGATAAAAAAATGATTGACTCGTATAATTGAAACGGATTGACAAATCGGAATTTCACCGTTAACTTTAGATCAGCAAAGCCAGCAGACGATCGTGACAAGGTTTGGAGACGATTGACATTGGAAGTTTTTTTTTTTTTTTTTTTTTAGAAAATTGTGACAAAGTCGCAAGATTTGACATTTTTAGAGCAGAAGATCGCTGGAAAGATGCAGACAAATTGGGAGATTAAAATGATGAACGTTTTTTGACTCCTGGCAAAAAAATGTAAACTTGGCTGTTACAGCGCCACCTTGAGGCCATTGAGTGTTATTTTATTTGCCTGAGTAGTTAGTGGAATTTGCAACCCACCTGACAATTTGGGTGACTTTTGTGTCACAAACACTTTTAGCCTACTTTTAGACTTTCGACTTTATTGTCCCCAAGGGGGAATTCTTTGTCACAAACACCGTAAGTTATGGACACAGCATGCTTACAGAGAAACAAAAGTACACACAGAACAGAATGACATGCAGAGAAATAACACAGACCGAGTGGCAGTGATTTATCTGGGACTCTTGTTTAGAGCTGCTATAGTCTATATACATGACGTTTTACTTCCGGTATTGTTCAGGTGCCGCCGGAAATTCCCCTCAATGCTCAATGCCCCTCATTTAGGCCGGATGTCCCTCACTTTCTGCTTTCTTTGTGTTGTAATTTTAAACTCTGGTGGATTTCTGAGGACTATGGTTAACTGCTCCTCAGATCTCTGCAGGGTAAATCCAGACAGCTAGCTAGACTATCTGTCCAATCTGAGTTTTCTGTTGCACGACTTAAACAACATTTGAACGTACACGTTCCACCAAAACAAGTTCTTCGAGTTCCCGAGGCTATTTTGCAGAGGCGCCGTTGCGCCATTCGGTGCTTAGAGGATTATGATTGGTTTAAAGAAATGCCAATAAACCAGAGCACGTTTTTCTCCAATCCCGGAATGTTGTGTGGACTCGCCAGACCCTCCTCCGCAGCGCTGTGGAGGAAGGCCTGGCAAAGCGAGAATAGGGCTGCTATGGCTGCAGGCACGAGGCTTTTTGCCACAGTGAGCTCTCTTGCAACACAGGGACCTGTACCTGCATCCATAGGGCAGAGTGGTGAAATGGCTGTTCAGTGGGTCTGTGTTGTCCTGTGCTATTGTGGTTGCGATGCGTGTGATGGCCTTATAATTGAGATCAGACAGTGTGGGTGTGGGGACGACCAATTAATTTAGCAGCAATGTGGGTGATGACAAAGTCACCGTGGAGACCAAGTAACCAAGTTACGTTAAGTACATTTTGCTGCTAGTACTTCTGTACTTTTAGGATTTCTTGTGCAGGACCTTTTCTTGTAAAGGAGTATTTTTACATTGCTGTATTGGTACTTTAACTGAAGTATAGGATCTGAATTAGGGCTGTCAATCGATTAAATGATTTAATAATAATGTATAACAATAACAATAACTTATTTCACTAGTAAATTGCTGTTGAACGACAAAAACAACCACCAGGTGGGAAAACGACATTTACAATAACTCCAAATGCACCACGAGGCTGTAGTTTACCGGTTTCATTGAACGCACCGTCTGTGTTGTTTTTCCGATGGCTAAAACACAGTCAAACTTTACACCGTTTAGCGTTAGCTGTCAGCATTTTAACCGTTTTTAATCCAGCTACTAGCTAGCGGTAGGCTAACATTAGCTGCTGTCGAGTATAGTGTTAACTAGCTAGCGGTAGGCTAACGTTAGCTGCTGTCGAGTATAGTCTTAACTAGCGTCACGTGCAGCGTTGTGTTTGTGTTGCCGTCTGTTTCAGAGCATCAGAGAGAAGTGCAGACATATCAGTGGTACCAGATTTCAGTAGCCAGGGTTGGCAGGAAGAAGATTTTTACAAGTAAATGTTCCAGTTAATGATCCAGGCAGAACATTCTCGTCTCCTTCCTTCATTTTACAGTCCAATGGTGGCTAGAACAGCTGGTATGGATTAATCTGCGTTATTTTTTTTAAACGCGTTATTTTTTCTCAGATTAATTAATCGAAATTAACGCGTTATTTTGACAGCCCTAATCTGAATACTTCTTCTTCCACCACTGATGCTTAGTCACTATACTGGTGACTTGTCTGACATTGTTTCCTGGAAGTGTAGTACAGAAACCAACAGTATACTGCCGTGTGTTATTTAATGTATGATGTAACACATAGTTGTTGTTTTTTTTGTCCAATCAGAGTCCCTGCATCCTCCAGCCTGCAGACGAAGAGACCGCTCTCCTTCCCCCATGAGAGGTTACCTCATCCCCAGCCCTCTGCCTACACGCAGAAACAGGACCTGCTCAGCGTAAGTACACACACACACACACACACACAAAAGTGTTTTCCCTAGCCATGTGAAAGACTAAGGTGCACGTATTTGGCGGGGGGTTCAGGCGTCCTTCCTCAAGAAAATGTTACATTGAATGTAAAACGGTGAAACATTCAATCATGAGTTTGTACCCTGTTGGCTAAGTTACATATTGTTATATATATATATATATACACACACACACACACACACACACACACACACACACACACACACACACACACACGGGTAAAGTGGGCCAAAATGATCCGGACAACTGTTTTTTTCTCTCTCACCTTATACTTCTTCCACCTCTCTCTCTCTCTCTCTCTCTCTCTCTCTGTCTCTGTCTCTGTGTGTGCAGGACGGCTCGTGCATCAGAGGGTCCATTGTTCACTGGTGTGTGTAAATGCTTCTCCCGCTCCAAAGGCCATGGCTTCATCACGCCATCCGACGGGGGCAGCGACATCTTTGTCCACATCTCAGAGTAAGTGTGTGTGTGTGTGTGTGTGTGTGTGTGAGAGTTGGCAACTAAACGACTAATGGATTAATCTCTGCAGCTCTAGCTGTGGGGATGAATTTGTTTATGTATAAGTTGATGTGTGTGAGTGTCCTGGGGAGTGCATATTGGGGGGTGGAATGTTTTTATGAGTGCTAACAGTCCTTCAAACTATGGAAGAAAGCGGACCGCTTTCTGAATAAAATCTATTTTAATTTACCATAATATGTTCTAATGACTCAGATTATGTGGAAACGATGTGAAGAGAAAGGCGAGACACACAGCGTTGCAGTGAGGTTATTCTGGGGGCGAAGCTTGTCGATGAGTGTGTTTTTCCTTCATTGTCTCTGATGAGGTGTGTGAGAGGGCTGCTTTTTTAATCTCTGACCTCAAACAATGTCACAGTCTGTAGAAGTAGAGGGACACACACACACTCACATTAAGAGGGATGGCAGTAGCTACAGGAGTGTGTAGGAGGACAACAGATTATCTGATGGCCTTCACCACAGTGCCTTTGTTATCACACACAGGCTTAAAATGTATAGACGTCAGCAGTGTATATATACACACTACCGGTCAAAAGTTTGGGGTCACTTAGAAATTTCCACTCCATTACAGACAGAATACCAGCTGAGATCAGTTGTAGAAAGAAGTGGCTGATCTTTAATGCATATCTACATTGCCCATTATCAGCAACCATTCATCCAATGTTCCAAAGGCACATTCTGTTTACTAATCTGATATCATTTTAAAAGGCTAACTGAGAAAACATTGGAGAACCCTTTTGCAATTACGTAAGCACATAATGTAATCTGAAAACTGCTGCCCTGGTTAAAAAAAACAATGCAACTGCTCTCAGCTGGTATTCTGTCTGGAACGGAAATTTCAAAGTGAGCTCTGGAATCAAAATGGCTGTCAAGTGTGTGATGAGAATTTTACCCCAAACAGCTGGTCCAGCACCAAAAGGGCAAGAGGAGACAAATGAGTCCAGTACAATACTAGGACAGGCCCGCCTGCCGCTTTGCTTCCACTGTTTCATAATTTGTTCCGTCAAAGCCCTTTTCTTTCTTCCCCTCTCCCCTCCAGCATCGAGGGCGAGTATGTGCCGGTGGAAGGCGACGAGGTGAGCTACAAAATCTGCTCCATCCCTCCCAAAAACACGAAGATCCAGGCGGTGGAGGTGGCCATAACCCACCTCAAGCCGGGAACCAAACACGAGACCTGGGCCGGACGCGTGGTCAGCAGCTGAGCACTGTGACTTGCGGAGGGTGGGGGAGGGGGAGGGGGGGTCAAAGAGGCTGAGGCCGAGGTGGGTGGGTAGGGTGATATAGAGAAAATCAAGAGGGAAGGAAAGGATGGGGAGAATTGAAACAAGGGTTGTTAGCAGACACAGTGGGCAGTAGGGCTGGGTGTCGTTCAAAAATGTTCAGTACCAACACCGTGACTTTGATACCGGTTCCTAAACGCTACTTTTTTCGATACCAATTTTATAACACAAAAAGAAATTATAACATTACACATTACGGCCTAGTCCCTGTGCGTAACGTAGATATATTTTTTTCCTGTGTGCATTATTAGACCTTGGTAGAAGCATGCTGCATGCTCATTGGCTCACTGACACTGATGAGATTTACTCCTTTAGGTATTGAAATTGGTTATTGAATTTTCTTTCGATACTCGACACTAAGGACACAATTCGGTCGGTGCCTAAAAAAAGTACTGAAATCGGTACCCAGCCCTAGTGGGTGAAGGGAAAACCCAAGCTGGCAATTAAAGGAGACATGGCTGAGGCGACTAGTAGAGGTTTAAACCAGAGGGAAATATTCATGATCTCATAGGTTACTTATGTTGAAATGTGGGAAGCTTCTTCTGCCTTACCTGGGAAATGAGTAACTATACTTTGGGAAAACATACAGTTGGTTTGACCGGTAAGTGAATAGATATATGATTACAGTGGAAGAGATGTTTATCATAGAAAGACGTTTTCTTGCTTAGATTTGTAGACTCCCTGTGTTGACATTTGATGGGGCTTTTTTTTTTTTTTTTTTTTTACCTTATTTGATGAGGAAATTCATTTCAGTTGCAATTATTCATTTCTGGGAAAAAGTTGAGATTGATTTAGTTGAATTCAACTTCACAGCATTTGAGAATAGACTTACTGCGTGTGCCTACTTCTACCCAGAGAACTGACAGCTCTGTTTGTGCCTACTTTAGCCAACCTATCATCTGTATTTGATCATGTGTAGGTGACTATATGAGTGAATTAAAGCATTGTCAACAGGTATATAACAGTGGATTCTGCATTTTTTTTTTATTTAAATTTTTTTTTTTTTTTGGATAAACATGTTTTGGAAACTATGATTGGAGTGTGTCTGAAGCAAATAAAAACGTGTTTCCTGCAGTGATTAACTGGGCCGGTGTTGTACTGAACTCTGTGACCTGTTTTCAAAGTTTTGGGTTTCTTTCAACCAAATTGCCCAAAGTAACTTGGATGCATGCATGTACGTTGTATGGAACCCATGCATCATTCTTCCCAGGTAAAATGAATCATTACTTCCATTGAATTGTGGGTGTTTTATTTAATTTGATAGCATTTGAGAAAAATGTTTAAATGGTTTTAATGCAGTATCCTGCCTAAACTTTGACATATACCGTCTGTGATTCACTCAACATCCTCTGATCTTAACTATTAGTCAGAATAATTCATACTTTTTGCTTTTTTTTAACTCAAAAATTTGGTATGATGTCATATAAATTAAGTTTATTGACCATGAATTTAAAAAAAAAGCGCTGAAAAAAGCGACAAAAACATTGAGAAAAGCAGCAAAAAAAAAGTTTGTATCAATTTTCAAAGTTCGTGGTGGACGGAAAGACAACACGAGGGTTAATGGGGGAACAGACTTCAACGCAAAACCGGTATGTATGTATAAAACTTGTAAAAAGAAATATTCTTAAGAATGGTCCTAAACTTGGGCGCCTGGATAGCTCAGTTGGTAGAGCAGGCGCCCATATATAGAGGTTTATTCCTCGACGCAGTGGGCACGGGTTCGACTTCGACCTGCAGCCCTTTGCTGCATGTCATTCCCCCTCTCTCTTCCCTTTCATGTCTTCAGCTGTCCTGTCAATTAAAGGTCTAAAAATGCCCAAAAAATAATCTTAAAAAAAAGAATGTTCCTAAACTTTGACTTATAAGTAAAATAAAAGAAGCTAAAAGTTAAGTGTGTTACACCAGAGGTGACTGCATTGAAATAAAAAAAAGCACTGAATCAGCCAATAGGGGGGCCTCCAGAGAAGACGTGCCATGGCCGCATCACATCAGTCATCACGCACACCTCGTTTATTGTGTCTAACGCTGGCATGCTTTTATTAAATTGAATCATGCATGGGGAATGCAGATATAACGTATTTCTCCTACATTTATCTTATCAGTAACAAATCTAAAATTAGTTAAATAATGATATAGTAACTATTTGAAGTGATATATATCTGTGGTGGTTATATAAAATACTGGTATTATGTGTTTAATGGTTTGAAATAAATATTGATTCTGGGAAAAGTATCGATTTTAAAAAATTGTCGCAAAAAGAATCACAATACATAGGATTTTTGATTATAACCCCCTAACCCTAACCCCCCCCCCCCTCACACACACACACACACACACACACACCCCTAATGTCAATGTTTTGAAAATGTGAATTACAGGTAGCCTAATACAAGCGAATGCACATCACCTTGATTACATTAAGGGGTTTCCTTCTCTGAAAGTCTGTCACGTGTTGCAGTGGATTCATCATGATGAGCACCACAGATACGCCTCCATCTGCTGCCCTCTTCTGTCCACATTGGTCTACTGCTGTAACAGCTTGTCACACAGTTTAGAGGCCAAACTGTATCTTCTCTAAACTGAAAAATGTGTCCCTGAACAAAGGATGGTCCAAATTCAAAGTTGCAGAACGTTACAGGGAAGACATCCTCCTCCCTCATGTTGTACCCTTCCTACAGGCTCATCCTGACATGACCCTCCAGCATGATAATGCCACCAGCCATACCGCTCGTTCTGTGCGCGATTTCCTGCAAGACAGGAATGTTAGTGTTCTGCCATGGCCAGTGAAGAGTCTGGATTTCAATCCCAGCACGTCTGGGACCTGTTGGATCGGAGGGTAAGGGCGAGAACCATGCCCCCCAGAAATGTCCAGGAACTTGCAGGTACCTTGGTGGAAGAGTGGGGTAACATCTCACAACAAGAACTGGCAAACCTGGTGCAGTCCATGAGGAGGAGATGCACTGCAGTCCTTAATGCAGCTGGTGGCCACACCAGATACTGACTGACTTTTGATTTTGACCATCCTTTGTTCAGGGACACATTTTTTCCATTTCTGTTAGTCACATTTCTGTGAAACGTTGTTCAGTTTATTTCTTAGTAGTTGAATTTTTTTATGTTCATACAAAGTTTTACGCATGTGGCTGAAAATAAAAGCAGTTGAAAGTGAGAGGATGTTTATTTTTTTGCTGAGTATATTTCAGTACTTGAGATGGTCAGCCCATAATTAGATGCTGATAAGAAAAAGAAAACTGACAAAGAAATAGCTCTATATTAGGACTATTTATTAGAAAGGATGACATGGTGCCCCATGGTGGTACATGGGGTTTATTTTTGAGGGATAATGTAAAGCCAGCCGGTCATTATCGCATCGGGGACAGCCTTAAGGGATAGCAGTACATTGTTCAGTGAGATGCAGATTTCTTACAGTATCAGGGAAGACGCTGTCCCTTAGCCTAGTGGCGCTGGCCCTGATGCTGGGTCGTCTCCTGTCTAATTGGAGGAAAGCAAACTGTCCGTTTGCAGGGTTGGGACAGTCCCTCATGATGCAGGACAGTGGTACAGTGGTGGAAGAAGTACTCTACTTTGGTAAACGTACTAATACCACACTGTAAAAAATACTCTGTTACAAGTCAAAGTCCTGCATTCAAAATGTTACTTAAAAAAATATATATGTAAGTATCATCAGGAAAATGTATTAAAGTACTAAAAGTAAAAGTACTCAATGCAGAAAAATCCTCCCGTTGTAGAAACTGGAAACGTTCCAAACAGTTCTGTGTTTAATCGGCTAATCATTTCAGCTGGACTTGTGTAGGCCTGTATATTGTTGGGTAGTTTAATTTATAATAAAACATCGTATTTTATAAACTACATGTGTTTTTATGCAAAAAACTAACTAACTAAACTAACTAAACAATTTGTAAAGTAACTAAAGCTGTCAGAATAATGTAGTGGAGTACTGTAAAAAGTACAATATTTCTCTCCGAAATGTAGCGGAGTAGAAAAGTGGCATGAAAAGAGAAGACTCAAGTAAAGTACAAGTACCTCAAATTTGTACTTAAGTACAGTGCTTGAGTAAACTTACTTAGGTACATCCCCTGTTTGTCCCACCCGCTGCAGTGACTTAGCTCTTCATATGAAAGTATTGTGCAAATTGAACAGCCTTTAAATAATGCTTGGTAGTGATTTGTGTATTGCTCTTAGTTCTGCCGGTACACATCAATAAATAAATAAAGTAGAGCAGATATACCGTACGTGTCAGCAGGACGTGAGGATGCTCCAGTCTCCACCACACACCTGTAGAAGGACGTGAGGACCCAAGTGCCCAGGGCCAGTGATCTCCAGTTGGTTCAGAAAGTTAGTGTTGCTGGGCCTTCTTTACTATGCTGTTGATACTCCAGGTGAGCTTATCTGAGATATAGGAAAAGAAGACCATTTTTACTGCAGCACTTTACATACTACTTTACTAGGTACTTTAAACACCTATAGGCCTACTTAAAAGTAGGATTGTGAATCCCGGATTTGTTATAGAGACAAACAACAGTTGTTACATCGTTGCTACTTTTTACTTAACTAAAGGATCTGAATTTCTTCTCACCACTAGGCCTGTCTGTACTGAAAATGCATAGGCTACTCTCACTAAGTAGGCCTAGCCTACACTAACTCAATCCTTTAGGCTACTACATTATTGTAGGCTACTTCTCACTCCACTACATTGTCTTTAGTTTAGTTATTTTTAGTTTTATGTTATTTCTGTCATGCCAAACACATTTGACCCATCCCACATGATAAGTTATTTAACAGACAATTTCTGGTCTTGCATAGGCTACAAATCATGTGGAGAAATACACTCACCTAAAGGATTATAAAGGAGCTTGCACACTGCTCCAACAAACAGCAACAAACTCCAACATTCTAAAGTTGGCAGCTGTTGGCAATTTTCAGTTGGTAGTCTTTAGAATGTTCATGAAACTAACTGCCAGTCCACACTGCCCAGACAGTAACAGACAAGACTGACTTTTGTCACCTAATCCTACCTTTTCTCATTTGAGTTTTGGTTTAATGTAACATGGATGAAGTGGAGACCTTGTTGAATGTGGCCAAAGTAGTTATGGTCTACATGACCTGTAAAGTTGCTAGCAGTGTAGCCTACATGAGAGATGGCAATCAAGACGAGCCAGGAGGAGACTGTGGTGTAAACATTGGACATTGCGACATGCAAAACAGGGTGTCTAACCTAACTTGTGTCAAGAACTTTGCTCAGAAGATACTCCAGCTTTTGTTGGATATTCTATAACTCCACCAGACCAGACTGGACATGTCAAACTCTAACGACTCCATCCAACAAACGGCAACAAACACAGACGGCCGGCCCACACTGACCCAACTGTTGGTGTTTGTTGGAGTTTGTTGGCATTTGTTGGAGCAGTGTGCAAGCTCCTTTAGGAACACCTCTTAAATTTCTCGTTAATGCAATTATCTAATCAACCAATCACATGGCAGCTGCTTCAGTGCTGGAGATTGTGGTCCAGGTCTAGACAATCTCCTGAACTCCAAACTGAATGTCAGAATGAGAAAGAGAGGTGATCTAAGCCACTTTGAGCGTGGCATGGTTGTTGGTACCAGACAGGCTGGTCTGAGTATTTCACAATCTGCTCAGTTACTGGGGTTTTCACACACAACCATTTCTAGGGTTTACAAAGAATGGTCTGAAAAAGGAAAAAACTTCCAGTATGCGGCAGTCCTGTGGGCGAAAACGCCTTGTTGATGCTAGAGGTCAGAGGAGAATGGGCCGACTAATTCCAGCTGATAGAAGATCAACTTTGACTCAAATAACCATTCGTTACAACCGAGGTATGCAGTAAAGCATTTGTGAAGCCACAACACACACAACCTTGAGGTGGATGGGCTACACCAGCAGAAGACCCCACCGTGTACCACTCATCGCCACTAAAAATAGGAAAATGAGGCTACAATTTGCATGAGCTCACCAAAATTGGACCTTTCAAGACTGGAAAAATGTTGCCTAGTCTGATGAGTCTAGATTTCTGTTGAGACATTCAGATGGTAGAGTCAGAATTTGGCGTAAACAGAATGAGAACATGGATCCGTCATGCCTTGTTACCACTGTGCAGGCTGGTGGTGGTGGTGTAATGGTGTGGGGGATGCTATCTTATCAATATGGGCCAATATTTCTAAAGAATGCTTCCAGCACCTTGTTGATTCAATGGCACAAAGAATTAAGGCAGTTGTGAAGGCGAAAGGGGGTCAAACACGGTATTAGTAGGGTGTTCCTAATAATCCTTTAGGTGAGTGTACATGAATAACAAAAACAGTAGGCCTACAAGCCAATATCTCCAGAGCTTGTTTTTGTCTTCTCCCAGGTTTTAGAAGATAACTGGCTAGTTTATATGTTTACACGTAAACAGCCATCTCAGTCTTTGAGCGTCGTGCATATTTACAAAAATCAATAGGCTATCTGTGTATATCTTAGGCTATAAACAACAAGGCATTACGCTATTGGGGGCATTGGGCATCGCTTATGGTGGCAAAATACATTAACACAATATATGATGTGGCGATTTAATTTGATTGAAATTTACTAATGATTGGCTTATCGTATGCATGCAGCAACAAAAAAGAAAGAAAGAAAAGTTTATTTAGGCTCTTTCTCCAGGGGGGGGCAGCTCAATCAGGGCCAACGGGCTGTTGCCCAGGCAACAAGAGCCAGTCCCTGCGCTGTTGGCTGTTCACAATAAAAGCCTCGTAGTAGCAAAGAGTATGGTTAGAACTAGAAGTACTAGTAGTGGCGGTGTTGCTGTACATTGCTTATAGCTAATTTGGCCAGCAGAGGGCGCTGAATCTCCATGTTGTAGCTGAAATGCTTGCACCGACCTGTCATTTGTGCCCAGCTTGTAAAAGTCAGCCAGATACCAAAACAGGTAAGCCTAAAAGACATCCTACAGTCTGTCAGGGGATTAGCTAGCTAGCTAATCAAAGAGGTGAAATGTTAAAATAATGTTGATCTGCATCTACTGAGGGGAGAACTAGGCTATAGCTAAGTACACCTGATGGGAAAAGGGGTGTGGGTAGAAAGAGAGAGTGGAGGAAAAGTGTAGCCTATAAAGGAGGAAGAAAAGAGGAGGAAGAGAAGAAAGAAGGAAATGAAGAGGGTGTGAAGTGGAAGAGGGAGGACAGGCAGAAATAGGAGGAGGGGTACGATGGATGAGGAAAAGGACGCAGAAAAGAGTAGGGGTGCGGAGGAGAGAGTATGGAGGAAAATGATGGGAGGGGGAGGAGGAGGAGAAGAGGGAGGAGCAGAAGGGAGGCTGGCACTCAGTCTGTTCGCCCAGCAGCAGCAGCAGGACAATGGACTGTCTCCACTACGGATCCTAACGGGCACCGGGCTGTTTCTGGCAAATTGGAATATAAGGTATGGTTGACGGAGCGAGGCGGCGCAAAGAGTCTCAGAAGGTCTCGGTGTTAACACGGTTCAACCTGCGTTAAAAATGTGCCGTTTGTCTGTGAAAGAGGAGAGGTTGCAGGAAGGAAGCGACGCAGCGCAGCAGACAGACACCCAGCAGGGCCTGTCGTCCGTCTGCCTCTGGGTCCTAAACGTGCCGGTGACACGTTCAAACACAGACACAACTATGACTGTTAACTGTTAATGTCGGTAGTTGCTGGATTTTATTGACGTGATAAATCACAGCAGTAAAAAACACATTCGGAATGCCCGCGCAGCGTTCTCTCTTCTCCAGAAAGAACGTCACGCCAAACTCTTCAACAAATGTCGCTGTTTTAAATTCCCGTGCTTACATGTTGGAGGAAACAGCTCTAAGGATGTGAACTAAGATTTATTTGTTTACCCCGGGGTCTTCTTGTGATTTCGGCTTATGAGTGATTCATCAAACCCTGTTTAATTCAAATTAGAATCGAATCTTGTTGTGCGAGCACGGAGCGTGTCGCCTTCCGCTTAGGTGTATTTTGACGGAAGGGAAATACGGTGACAACAGCGAACAACAAATAATAGTTGACCTTTTAACTGTAGTAAACGCTGCTCTGTGTATTACATGCATGCCGAATTAACGAGTGGAATGTAGGGATTCGCATTAGCTGTTCATTTTTATGTGGTTACGATACATTTGTGCTCCAAAAGCAACGGCACAATAATTACTATGTTTTTGGATGGACGTTCTGAGCTAGCAGCATGTGTCGGGTATGCCAACAAAGCGTCTCTCTAGCCAGCAGCAGCAGCAGGAGCACGCAGTGTGTTTCTGCCATAACCGTTGCACTAGGCCAGGCCTGGGAGTCTCCTCGACAGATGCAGGGATTGTGGGGTGAATAGATGGATGAATAGATGGAGTCATTGTAGTTGCCATAATGTGCCTTCTGTTGAACACTGCGTGTGACGCACATAGACAGGCAGAGATACAGAGATGTTGTGCAGGCATGGAGACTTAAGGACTTATTACTCATATGTCTGAACGGGCAGCATATTACCATTGTAGAAGCATACAGCAGTGGCTGCAGTGTCTGTCTCAAGACTGTGTTGAACACACACACACACACACACACACACACACACACACACAGACAGATGTGACTTGTCACAGATGTGACAGTCCTCAGTGCTGCAGTGATATGATGAGACAAGGTCATGTTTGCCACATTAACCAACCAACCACTTCTTACATTGTCACACTTCTCATTTAGAAAAACATAGGCAGGCTGTTTGTTTGTGGTATAGCCTGTATTTAGTGAAGGGAGGGGCTGTTCTCCCATCAATAGATTATAAGTCAATAGTCATTTACCTCCATATACTGAGGATGATTGGTGCAGGCAGGCAGTGGTTGGGCTGTAATGGTTTTATTTTAGATTGTATTGACCTGACTGAGACAGCGTGTTTGTGTGTAACATTCGTGGGAGGAGGAAGGTAGCTCTGGGTAAATGAAATATATTGGAATCTGGTTACAAAATACTGTAGATAAGTCAGTATTGACGGAAGGAGCCCAACATACTATATTCTTTAATGAACCAACGTCTCTTAATTTTCTCTAAAGATGAGTCAGATTAGTTAATGTAAGAAGACCCAGGTTGTAATGAACAGGAATTATCCTTTAACTCTGCACTGTCCTCAGGTTTGTTTTGGCTAGGTGAGAGTGATGCTTGATAATGTCCCCATCCTCAAACAGGACAACCAAAGTGCAGTTAGGAGTGAGAGAACACAGACCAAATGACAGGAGGCAAACCCAATCCGCGAAGGATTAGGGTTAGAAGGAGACAAATGAAGTTGTTCTTGGAAAGACAGGGAGTGTAAAATGAAATCTGTTTTCTTCTTTGCTGGTAGGAACACCAACGAAGAAGAGATGGATAGTTCAGGCCGTCGTGCTGAGTTGGAGTTTTGGCGACAGGTTTTGTGTGTCTGTGTGTGTTTTATCTGTTAGACCAGGAGCCACCAAATTCGTCTCAACAATGACAGGAAAGTGTGTGTGTGTGTGTGTTGCTTTACATTGGTTTTGCTCACTTAAGTTCACATGATCAGTGTGTGAGAGTCTACTATTTAGCAAGACGTCACAAGACATACTGTGGTCGCGGTGTTTGTGTGTCTCTCTGTGTTGGTCCCATCGTGGCCAGCTGTGCCATCTGGAGTCAGTATGTACAGAACATAAGCAGTCTTTCCTACATTCCCCATATTGCCTGTCAGCAATGTTTTCAACAATGTTTGTTTTATCTTAAAAGTTTTACTTGCCTAAAGACAGTTTCATTCTGTGACATTACAGCGTCCGTCCTATCAACATCCAGTCTGTTAGCGTTGCCATGGAAAAGGATGTAAACAACCACACAAACGGCAACATGATCCAACATGTTTTATCAGATGCATGTTGCAGCATTTTATTGCAAAGTGTTTGAACTTCTTAGATGAAATGAGCATTGAAAGTGAAGTTGATTGACAGAAAATTGAGCGTAAACGATTTTGATAATTGTTTAATCGTTTGTCATTTTCATGCAAAAATGCCAAACATTTCCTAGTTTTATCTAATAAAGGAGAATTAGCTTTTTCTTAAAAGACTGGTCAGACAATAACTTTGGTGATCCCCCTGACTTTTCCTCTCACTCAAAAATCACTTTTTCTGGGATTTGGGGTGTTATTTTGTGTCTCTGGTCCACACGCATACAAACTTTGAAAAAAAAACCATCCATGCTGTTTTGAGTGAGATACGGGTTTCTGAATGTGTCCTGCCTTCAGTGTCCAGGTGAGCTGTTCAAAATCTGCATGGCTTTCTACGTAACTAACCGAGACGAGGGGCCTAGGGGGCTAACCGTTAGCATGCTAGCTCGTTCTCAATGGCAAAACACTGCTACAAGACACGAATTCACCCTAATCTACAAAATAAATTGTATAGAACTACTTACATGTCCCTGTTCTGCAGGTATTCCACACAAAGTTGGAAGTGCGCCCTCATTTAGAAGAAGTCTCCCAGCTAATCCTGCCTTGTACAGGCCGAAGTTGCAGAAACACCTAGCTAGCTCATGTAATCCTTACCTAGCTACTGCACATGTGCGACTGACAACAAAGATGTTACAGAAGTTGAGAGGTCTCACTCTGTAGCTAAAACAGAGACCTGAACACAATGTGAAACGAGGAGCTGCAGCAATGTGCAGTACAACAAAAATATGGTGTTTTTTGAAAATTAAACCATGTAAACCTATTCTGATACAATCTCAAATTACAATTATGAACCTGACAGTGAGCATAATATGGCCACTTTAACACTTAGCTCACAGCAGTGCTCTACAGCCTAGCATAGCTGCTAGCATGGACTTGACTTGTTCACTATTTTCTGCCCTTTTATAGACCCAACGATGAATCAATTAATTGCGAAAATAATTTCCAGATTAATCAATGATGATAGTCTTAGTTGCAGCCCTAGTTCGAATATATGTTTATTGGTGCAAACTGTGCTCCAGGCTTCACTGCACGTGTGTATTTTGTCCATATCAAATCCCTGCCAATCGGTCCTAAAACGTCCCAGTTAAAGAGTAAATGCCGTAAACATATTCTTTGTAAATCTTTACAATTATTCCCCAAAAGAACAAGCAGTCCTGCCTTGTTGCACAATCATATTTTTAGTAAAAAGTTGCCATTTTCAGCGTGTAGCTTGCTAGCTCGGAGATTGTGGTTGTTGTTTCCCGTAGCGAACGGAGTTTAGGAATGGAAACACAGAGACAGTGGCCGGATGTTCCGCTGATTATCCTGGAAATGAACTGTTGTTTGTCCAAACTAGGTCTCTTTGGTCTGAACGGGGTAAAACATTTTGACTTTAGTATTTGGCTTGTTCAGACTCAAAGAAACAAAGCACAAGGCGAGAAAGACTGTACACTATCAGACTTCTTCGGACTGGGTTTGTTGTGTATCGAGGAGCGTTGAATCAAAAGAAGCACACGCTGTATTATTGTGACAATGTACTGTATGTATCAGTATGAAGCTTCACACATCTGCTGTGAATTTTCACACAAACCCCACAGTCTGTGTCTGTTGGAAAAATGCGATATGTCTCTGGCGCCGTCCACATTTGATTAAGTAACTGTCTGAGTTGCAAAACCTATTTATCTTTCATTTAACCGTTTAAAGTGGCCAACAGCTAGATCCTTGTGTTATTAGTATGGTGCTTAGCCCTACTTGCTGTGGTGTTCTGCTTGCCAGAGATCAGCAGCAGTGGGACTGAAGCATTTCCCTGAGTGAATTTCTTGTTGATGAAGTTTGTGTTTTTGCAGATGATGCCGTTTTTTTGGTCCGTTTAGCAGTGTGGGCTATCACTGCTCATGCTATTTGTTCAGTTCTTCTTTAATTTGCATAGTTCTTCTTTAATTTGCATAGACTGTATGGTTGCTTCAGACTAACTAGAATTATAAAAGACATTACTTTTAACAACCATTGGTACTATTGCCATTGTCGAGTTTAGAGCTGCAATGATTAGTCGGCTAATCGATTTAGTCGATCGACAGAAAAATAATCGGCACTATTTTCCTAATCCATTAATTGTTAAAGTAATTTTTCATGCAAAATTGGCAGAAAATGCAGTTTTCAGCCTCTCAAATATGGAGGTTTCCTGATTTTTTTCTGTTTTATTTCATATTAAACTGACTTTTTTGGGGTTTTGGACTGACAAAACAAGACCTTTAAAGACATTACCTTGGACTTTGAGAAGCTGGGATGGACATTTTCACTATGTTTAGGACATGTTAAAGACCAAACGATTAATCTAGAAAATAATCGCCAGGTTAATCGGTAATGAAAATAATCATTAGTTGCAGCCCTAGTTGAGTTACCATACCATTTCATATGTGTATTTGTTTTCTTACCGAGGTAGACAAGAACACGGAAACCACACTTGTGTCTGTATGCTAAACATGTAGCCTAGCTAGCACAGAGACTGGAAACGCAGGAAAAGATAGTCTGGCTCTGTCAGCACCTCTTAAGTTCATTAATTGACAAGTTATATCTGCTGGACTGAAGAGTTTTTACCTTTTGTACAATGCTAGCTGTTTGCTTGTTTCAATTTTTTTTAATTTAAGCTAAGCTAACTGTTTGCTGGCTGTAGCTTCATACTAGTCACAAAACTGCTAGCATGACCTGAAATCACTGAAAGCCAGGCAGCTAGCAAAGAAAAGTAATTTGCTCAGAGAGACAGAAGCTGAACATTTCCTGCTATTTTTCTTATAATTAATTATCAAATTATCATGAATAAATCAACATTTCCTAAGACCTCTATACACCTAGATGAGATTGTTTTGTAGTCACAAACTGTGCAGCCATATTTTGATATCAACCGGCAAATTTGGTCACAGTTAGTAATTGTTCGAACTCTGTTTTTCTGTTAGTTCATATTTAGTGTTTGAGATTTCTTTTTTTATATTCATATCTTTATTATATTCAGGGAACCAATTTAATAATTGTGTGTGTTTCACAACAGTGGTCTTGTTGGTGGTGTAATTATAAGACGCAGTATTGGAAATGAGGCCTGATGAAAACATCAGGCGCCACAGTAGCCTGACAGCACAAAGTGCAAACGCAATCAGCCAGTTAATAAGATTGGGATTATGAGAAAACAGTTTGATATCTGGGGACCCCGGGAGTGCTCTGCATTCACACGCTGATTTTGTCACAAAGTAAGTTTTGCATTCAAAGCAGCAACATGAAGACACACATGACACGTGAGCTCACAGTGCGTCATCATTTTAATTGGATTATTTTGACAGCTCCTGGAGCTCCATGTGGGGGTTCTGAGATACACAGCCAAGCAGTTGTTGTTCTGTTTGATGTTGTTTGGTTGATAAGTTTGGTCATTTACTGCTTAAATACAGTTGTTGTTTTTTTTTTTTCGATCAAAGTTTAAATCCAACAATGTTTTCTCCCATTTTCTGTTGTACTGTAGGGAGTTAGGTTGGGAACCTAAGGGTAGCTGGTTAAAGTATGGACCAAAGTACGGTGGTGGAGTAGTAGCTGGAGAGATGCTAGTTGACCTTCTGGCCACTCCCCAACTGTCCAGCAGTCTCAGCCCCCTCACTTTGACATCTTCATTTGTGCATGCATAGGACCTGAGCATGTATGTGTATTTCAGGCCTTATTGTAGTGTGTTCTAACAGAGTGTAACATTGTAATAACCCCACTGGGGATCAATAAAGAGTATAAATTATTAAAAATATTATACATTACTAGAGCTCCAACTAACAATTATGTTAAGTATAGATTCATCTGACAGTTATTTTCTTGTTTGATTAATCTTAATATAAAATGCGGGCGCCCGGTTAGCTCAGTTGGTAGAGCGGGCGCCCATATATAGAGGTTTACTCCTCGACGCAGCAGGACCAGGTTCGATTCCGACCTGCGGCCCTTTGCTTCATGCCCCCCCCCCCCCCCTTTCATGTCTTCAGCTGTCCTGTCAAATTAAAGGCCGAAAATAACCCAAAAATAATCTTAAAAAAAAAGAAATGCCAGAAAAATGTGAACAATGCCCTTCACTATTTCCTAAAGCCCAAATTAATCCATTTAAACAATACTAAACAAACATTCAAACAGTACTAAACCCAAATGTATTCATTAAACAGTCATAGAAGACTAAGAAAACCAGCAGATATTCACATTTTAGAAGCTGGAGTTTGTGACTTTTTAGCAATTTTGATGTAAAATCCACTTAAGTTATTTGGATTCCATAAAGTTGGGCCACTTACAAAATGAAAATGATCAAAATTGAAGTAGCAGTGGCCGTTTAGCTCAGTTGGTAGAGCCGGGCGCACATATACAGAGGTTTCTTCCTCGACGCAGAAGGTCCAGGGTTCGAATCCGACCAGTGATGGTTTTCCTGCATGTCTTCCCCCCTCCCCTTTCATATCTCAGCTTTCCAATACAATAAAAGCAGAAATGCCCAAAAATAAATTTTTTTTGAAGCAGCAGAGGCACAGATACGGACTTTTAGTCCAGAAAAACGGCATGTACTGTAATGCAACTCAATGGGGTCTTTTGTTAGGGCTGTAATGCAGTCTTTCTGTTGAAAATGTGAAGTCTCAAGCAAAACCCAAGATAACCCTGATGATGATGATGATGATGATGACAGGGTTCATACTGAAAGTGGAGGCTATTATTAAAAAAAACCCAACTAATTCTTGATTCGCCAACGGCACATTTAAATCAGATCATTTAACAAGTATTCTCTGATGTGAGCAAGGGGAGGGGGGCTACAGTATGGTAACATAATTGATTATACGATGATGATGATCATTTAAAAATTATTACTACTCTTTTGTTGGGCAAGTGGGGTGTTATATTGCGTATTTTCCTTGTTGTTGAACCCTGGATGATGAGAAAGCTTCTTCAGAGCCACAAAATACATTATACTTACATTATATATCATACTGTTTTGACAGGCTGAGTGAGTAGTACGCCTCGTAGCCTGGCTTACTAGATGTACAGTGCTGGGATAAAGCCTGGCATGCAGCGTGTCTCTCATGCAGCAGATATCCCTCCCCTTCCGCTATCTATTTTGCAAGGATTCCATCACTGCATCCGGGGCTTAGCACCGCCCATGATGGTTGTGATTGGTTTAAAGAAATATAAACACGCAAGAGTGTTTTTTTTCTCCCCTATCCCAGAATAGATAAGCGGTGTAGCCAGACCATACTCCAGCGCTAACACAGCACTGTGGAGATCTGGCAATGCGAGACTAAGTGGGACAGCCTGGTGGCCCACGGGTTTGAGGCAGTTCAAATCCGTTATTTCGCCAGTTAGTTTTAAAATCGGTAGTTCAAAAACAGCTCAGAGACAAACTGCAGTCATATCAAAGTTGAATGTAATTTTCAATAGGGAATATGTTCTTCTTGACTGGAGCGTAAACAGTTAATCAATTAGTTCATCGATAGAAAATAAATAATTAAAAAATTTGACAATTGATTTAAACATTTTGTCGTTTTAATCAGAATGCCTTTATGATGCACCAGGCTAATGTTTACAAAAAAAACTACTTTTTAGTTATACATCCATGGTGAAAAGGCATATATTAAATTGATTGATTTCTGGATATTGTGAATTGATATCAGATCGCTCAAACAACAATCAATTTTAATTGGAAAATCGATTATTTTAGCCTAGCCCTACTGGCTTGAACAAGTTAGTGGCTTGTGTCACTGTGACCTCTGACCAGAAACAGCTGACTCTCTTCTCTTCCATACAGCACCTAAAAAGTATTTTCATGCTTGATTATTCTGACGATTATTTATCTGATTTATATAATTAGTTGTTAAGTCAGAAAATAGTGAAGGTGCAGGTGGTGCCTTCAGTTGATTTCTCTTTCGTATCATTAAGAATAGAATACTTTGGATTTGTTGGTTGCACGTCAGACTAAGGATAAAGTTTGAAGACCATGCTTTGGGTTGTGGTAACTCATCTGTTATACTATAACTCATCCCAAATATGAACGATCGATCTGTCTCTCTCTGTGTGATTCAGGAGGTGAATATCAAACAGCTCCAGGATGCTGCCGTCCTCATCCCTGCTAATCTGCTGTTCACCAGCGGCCATCTGATTTACCAAACATGATGAAGACTGAACCCCCGTCGGCCACGGGGGGCAACGGGACCTCCGGTGGTAGCAGTGGGGGAAGCGGGAGCTCCAACCTGCGGAGTCCCTCGCCCCACCGCAACGCCTATGAGGCGGGGCTGGCGGCACTCAAAAAGGCCACTGACCACCTCAACAATGCCGCAAACGGAGGTGCTGGCCCTGCCTCAAAACCCGCTCCTCTGCCTCGCCCAACCGGAAGGGGCCGGAAATATGGATCAAATGTTCACCGCATCAAGAACATGTTCATGCAGATGCAGTCTCCTGGTGATGAGGAGGACGGAGCCAAAATGATTGGTAATTCACCTCACTAGTTAGATTTTTGTCAAAGTCTTTAGAATAAACAGTATGAGGAGAACTATTATTATTTGTATTATAATGTTACCATTTTGTCACCCACTACTTACATTATGATTCTAATCTTGAGCTTAAACTTTCCTTAGGCAATATATCAATATAAATCGATATCGTGATATGGGACTAGATATCGTCTTAGATTTTGGATGTTGTGATATGACAAGTGTTCCTCGTTTTACAGGCTGCATTACAGTAAAGTGATGTCATTTTCTGAACTTTCCAGACTGTTCTAGCTGTCTTATTATTTGGCTTTACCCACTTAGTCATTACATCCACATTACTGATGATTATTTATCACAAATCTGACTGTGTAAATATTTTGTGAAAGCACCAATTTTCAACCCTACAATATCGCCGCAATATCGTTATCGAGGTAGTTGGTCAAAAACATCGTAATATTTGATTTTATCCATACCGCCCAGCCCTACTTCCTGGTAATGTGGCTCTTACTGGTTAGAAAAATTAGTCCCCGATATGGGGTGTCTAGTCAGGACACGGAAGGCAGGGATATTCTTTGCAAGGTTAAATATGTACTTATACAGATGCACAGGCACTATTCCTTATACACTTTTTGTAGCAGTGTAGGTGTTGTTCTAAAGGAGAGGGAAATAAACATACATGTTAACTAACATAAACCTCACAATTGGGACTACTAACTCTCCATACTTGCCGATATGAAGGCTTAAACTACAATGAGAATGTCATTCTACAGGCTACACATACAACACAGATAAAGGTTAAAGTCAATTAATACAAATTTGCTAATACATTGCTACATAAGGAGTTGGTAAACTTAGACATTGCACTGCATAAATCACCAATATTAACTTATATCTTTACAACTTACTTGTGGTCACTGACGCACACCAACACCAACTAAAACTTCACTTTTAGGAACTGAAACTTAACTGACAGTCATTCTCTACAATCCTGGGCAAGATGTAACAGTTGGAAAGGGTGTGTGGCCTAGCAACGAGTGAACACTCACAGTCCATGCTCACATTAGCCTTTTGCACACTGGTCATTCCTCAGTCCAGCATTTTAAAGACCGACACACCCACACAGGTGTTTTAATACTCTTGCTAATTAGCCTGTAGTCAGGTGGAAGTTGGGTGGAACTATGCTTGGAATTGAACATTGAACCTGAACAGCATTTGTCCAATCCAGTTGTCCAAATAGCTTAGCAACTGTAAGGCGGCACAACAGGCCTGTCACGTTTTTGGACTGTCCACATGTTGAAGCGGTGTGTAAAGGGCTGTAATAAAAACAATATTTAGTATCTTAAGAGTTAGTTGAGGTTGATGACTTTTTTAACCTTTCGTAAACCGAAAACACAACAGCAAAAGTGCGAGGAATGGAATAAACAGTGTGTATTCGCTCTAATGTAAGCTGCAAATGCTAGCATGCCTGGCTAACTGACTTACTGTCTACTTTGTAACCGCTTCCAAGGCTAAGAGTTAGAGCATCATTAGCTAAGTAGGGGCTGTAATAAGAGCAATATTTAGTATCTTAAGAGTTAGTTGAGGTTGTTTAGCCTTTCCAAAACCAAAAAACACAACACCAAAAGTGTGAGGAATGTATTAAACAGTGTATCTGCTCTAATGTAAGCTGCAAATGTTATCATGTCTGGCTAACTAACTTACTATCTACTTTGTACTACTACTTTCAAAGCTAGCGCATCATTAGCTAAGTACATTGTTTTGTGGGATTACATGTTATGCGTTTGAGAGTGTTCTTACATTTATAACACCAGGACTAACTAGCTCTACACTGCAATAAAATAACAAAGCTGTTTCTTTATTTTCCTGTCTTCTGCATTGATCATCAACTGGTGAGGACACCAGTTAGCTTTAGCCTTAGCCTCAGCCTTTTAGCACAATATCATGTATGTAGCCATCAAGTGCACAATTAAGACCCCTTTTACAATGTTCTCCTTTTTAAAATTAGTCAGCTGGAAACATTTAAAAGTCAGCCACTAGCTAAAGTTATCTTTAGTAGCTATCGTTAGCTAGCTACAGTCATTGTTTTCTGGCAAACGTATGGCAGATAAAAAAAGGTGTTATTACCAATTTTCTTTTGGTAATAAATGTATTAACCTTAGTGGTTGAGCCATGCATATTAAAACTATTTTATGTACTCAGGAATAAACATAAAAAGTCAAACCTCAGTGTTAGGTGTTTTATGATATTAATACTGTAATACTATGTGCAATTTTAAAAAATAATGTAAAAGTTACACAAAGCTGCTGTTCACAGAAAATCTGGTTCATTACAACTTGGGTTTTGCTAATGAGACCTAAGTTGAGTGAAACTGGATTTCTTTTGTTTAACAAACCTCTCTCTTTCCCTTTTTGCCCTTAGCCATCTTTCCAATTAACTTTGGCAACTCATTGGCAGGTGTAGAGCAGGGGGTGAAACTGTCCCTACCGAGGGCATCCAGCCTTAACGAGAACGTCGACCACAGTGCCCTGCTCAAACTGGGGGCCACGGTCTCAGAGAGGGTCAACCGTTTTGACTCCAAACCAGGCGGAGAAGGCGGGGGCTTCTCCAAGCTCCAGGAGACCAGGAGGATCTTCGAACAGCGGACTCTACAGGTCAGAAGGGTATTTGTGTTACTTAAGGCACTGACACACCAAGCAGACAGCCAAGAACTAGTGGCGACGAAAGCCAACTGTGGTGTCACCTCACACGCCTTTGTCTTGGCCAAAAAAATGCACTTGAACTCACCGCAGAGACTACAGTCGACAGCCAACTACCATGTACGTTCTGCGCCTGCGTGAGAGGAAATGACTATCCATGCCAGCTGTAATCTATTCGTCATTCAAAAAGGGAAACCGGGTTCAAACGTTGCTATGATACCCACACTGGTTTCAAAAAATGAGCCAAACGTTATGGTTTTTAATTAAATTTTACATTAGAACATTAGTATATTAACATTTATTTTGTAATGTGTCAGTATATATCGTTCTTTTAAAATACATTTATGTTGAAATAAATGCACACTACACAAGTAGTTATGTATCTCGTTTGTTCATCTACGTACATTTGCCATATTATGGACATAATGTGTTTTATAGAAGGAACGTTCGGACGTCATTTTTGGCCAGTTTTGACAGCTCTATGTGTATTGAATGGATCAGATGAGATGAAAAATGAGAAGTGCCTTATGTGTGCACTCTTCGCAGTTGTTTGTTTGCTTTCCTCTCCAATCAGATGCATTGGCTATTCAGCCGGCGATTCAACATGTCGGCCCAACTTGCACCAATATCCTTGGTGTGTCAGGGACTTTACTCGTGTGTTCTGATTCTGATTCGAGACCATCTGACTCAATGACTATTGTCTCTTTCAGGAGAAGCAAGCTGCCACCAACCGGATCTTGCTGAAGAAGGAGCGGGCATCGGGATTCCAGGACAGCCGTCTAGATGTTGTGGCTCGCTTTAATGGCTCCACCGAGGCTTTGGACCGACTGGACGACCCCCCTGCTCCCTCTCCCGTTCCTGCTACTCTTCCCGCACCGGCTACTCTTCCTGCTGCGGCGGCTTCAGTCGGGCCCAGTGACGCCGTCAGCCCCACCGTGAGCCAGCTCAGTGCCGTGTTCGAGAAGACCGAACCGCAAACCAATCTCCACGCCCCCCAACGTCGGTCAGGCCCTGCCCTAGCACCAAAGCCCAAACCTCCAGCCAGAGCGGAGGCTACCGGGAGAAAGGTGAGGAGTAAGGCTGGATATTGTTAAAAAATAAAATAAAATAAAAGATACCGGTTCCTGAACGTTACCTTTTTCGATACCAATTTTATAAAAATCCATTTCAACAAAAATAAATGTTGCCTCGTCTCTGTGCGTAGCGTAGAGTTTTTCCTGCCTATACGACGTGTAACGTTAGACATGCTGCAGGCTTATTGGATTACTGACGCTGATGAGATTTAATACTTAGGTATTGAAATTTGGTATTGAACGATGAGGCATTTTTCAATACTTTTACACTAAGGAGGCAATTCAGTAAGTGCCTAAAAAGTATCGAATTCGGTACCTTCTAAAAATGCAGGAAATCACAAACTGCGGTAGAAGTAAAGAGAGAACCAGAAACTATGGATGATAAAATTATCTCTCCGTCTCTCTCTCTCTCTCTCTCTCTCTCTCTCTCTCTCTCTCAGGGGAAGCTGCTCCCTCCAGGTAAGGAGGACGACGAGGAGGTGGGAGTTGTTTGCGTCCAGGCAGCAGAACTAGCAGAAGTGAGCGGTTCTCTACAGGGGAGCTCAGGAGAAGTGAAGGCCAGCGAGGAGAAGGATGGGTTCGGACAGTCGGGAGACCAGCTCCCCAACTCCTCCTGCTCCTACTCTTCCTCATTGACCTCTTCCTCTTCGGACGTCAAACCAGAGTCGGAGGCCCAGCCAACGGCGACTGAAGCCAGGGGCTCAAGTACGGTGGTTGACCCAGAGCAAGAGCCCCAAGCTGATGAGCCAGACGGCTCCACGGGGGGGTCAGAGGCCGGAGCCAGGCTGGTGCAGGCCGACGTTCACGCCTCGCTGGAAAACGGAGAAAAAGAGCCTCCAGGTTCCTCTCCCTCCTCGGAGGAGAGAGGAGAGGACTCTGAGAGGAGAGGGGAGGAAGGCGAGGAGGAGGAGGATAACGATGAGGATGGCTCCAGGAAGGAGGATTACTCTGAGGGTGATCTGGTGGACATCAGTGCGTACAGCGGGCTCGGCGAGGAGGACTCTGGGGGCAGCCAGCTAGACGACGAGGAGGATGAGGAAGATGAGGAAGCGTATCAGCCGGAGACCAGCTGCTCCGAGATCCCGGGTCTCCCAGAGGAAGAGGAGCCACCGCCACCCAATAGGAAGATTAAATTCAGCACAGGGCCAATCACAGTGAGTGAGGTTTTGTCAGATGTAATTACTTTTACTTTTCAACACTCAGTCAGAGCCTTAAATGTCTCCTCAGAAGAGCAGTTGTTTTTAAAATGGTGACTATCATCACACACATTAGAAGATTTAATACTGACAATGTGGCCCCAAGAGACTGTCCTCCCCCGAAAAACGGCCACACAAGTTGTTTGTTCGAGCAGCAATTACGACACATATTTACGTTAATAGTGCCGGTGCCCTCTAGTGGGCATACGATGGGAGCAAAGTATAAGAGCGGCAAGTAGAGTTGGGTACTGAATCCGGTACTTTTTTGGGTACCTACCGAATTGTGTTGGTACTACAGAGGACCGATTCATGTTATATCAAAGTGGGCCAAATTTCAGTACAGATAAACGCAAGCTTATCTGTCCTCTCTGCATTTTGACAGAGAGCGGGGCGGCGGACGTAACGAAATTACATCGCCTCGGCAGTTTGTTTAACGTTAAGTCACAGTGAGTCACGGCAATGCCGATAAAGCGGTTGCAAGTGTGGTTAAACTTTTCAAAACACCACGCGGACAGCATTCGCTTCAACATAATATAATGGCGAGCCGAAAGCAGTCGCGGTGCGGTTACACTTTCTCTGAGACAGACGGGCAGTGTTCTCTAAGCCCTTTTGACTGACTGACAGGCTGGAGATTGTAAGGCAAGGCAACTTTATTTCTATAGCACATTTCAGCAACAAGGCAATTCAAAGTGCTTTACATAAAACATTGAAGAGCAATTAAAAAGAGATACAAAATAAGATACAAATACAAGAACCATCTTTTCCTAAACTTAACTAAGTAGTTATCTTGCCTAAAACTAACCAAACTGCGACTGTTTCAAAACATTAACGACGTGTTTAAAACTGCGAAAGTTACGTTCTCTAGTTTAGCTATGAGTACGGACACCACTCCTGTGGGTCGTATTTCCTGCCACCGCTAGGGGCGCTAATTTAAGAAACGCTCCTGTGGGTCATATTAGAGATTAGGAATAAACAACCTGTATTGTCGTGTGGTTTGGAGGACTTGTTGGGCCCCAACCTGTTGTGGAAAAATATTGCATTTGTAACTTTGGAAGTTTCCCAGTTGATGTCAGTGCTGTCAGTTTTATTGGCCCCAGTACTCAGCACTCTTAAGAGAAGTCCTTGAGGCACTTCCTCTATGGCTTCAGTGTTTATTACATTATTATTATTCTGAAAGTGTCAGAAGAAATTCAAATACTGACTTTGATGCTATTCGTAAAGTCTTAAGATGTTTAATGCAATCTGTTTGATTCTGTATTTATATTTGATGTTTGTAAGTGTGTGTGTGATGGTGGCATTGGAGAAAATGTGACATCAAAAATATTCAAATCATCTTCTGGGGATGGTGAATATCATCAGCACATCACTCTGCAGCTCCCCTTAGGTCTTTGGAGCGCTTAAGCGTCTTTCAGCTCATAGTTTTGGTTTTACAGCCTACAGTTTGAGTTCCCTCTCACTAGGGCTGGGCAATATATCTATATTATATCAATATGGATATATGAGACTAGATACCATCTTCAATTTTGGATATGTAATATCGCAATATGACACAAGTGTTGTCTTTTCCGGGTTTTAAAGGCTGCATTTCAGTAAAGTGATGTAATTTTCTGAACTTACCAGACTGTTCTAGCTGTTCTATGATTTGCCTTTACCCATGTAGTCACAATGTCCACATTACTGATGATTATTTATCTAAAATCTCATTGTGTAAATATTTAGTGAAAGCACCAATAGTCAACCCTACAATAAGCCGCAATATCGCCATCCATGTATTTGGTAAAAATATCGCGATATTTGATTTTCTCCATATCGCATAGCTCTAACTCTCACCGCTTTCATCCACCTTAGAAATAAATAGCATCTAGCTTGTGAACATAGTGGAGCATTTAGCTGCTAAAGAGCTTGTTATCTTTCTCAGGAGTTGGTGGAGACCGAAAAAACAGAGCCAAAGGAAAAGTAAATTTATCAAGTAGCCCGAAACATCTCAAACGCAAACATGTGCAACAACTTCTAAGGATGTCGGAAGTTGTGTTTACAGCTTGTTTCAGTGCTGCCTGTCAAGTCAAATCAATGAATGCAGGTTAAATGATGACAGACTATGAGATAGTGGGCTTTAGTTGTTGATATGGTGAGCCCTGGACAGTTGGTATCTGATAATTACATCATAAAATGGGAGAAAAATGACGTGTGTGTGTGCGCTCTGCTATCTAAGAGAAAGAGATTGAGGAAATGATTGAAAAGACTTCCTGCTTTGTTAACATCACACACACGGGTTGCTGGGGGTTTTTTGCCACAATATTTCCTGCTGATTCTAGCTCAAAGTGTGTGTGTGTGTGTGTGTGTGTGTGTGTGTGTGTGTGTGTGTGTGTGTGTTTCTTTGAACTTAGAGTTAGATTTAACAGAAGCTCTTTTCTATAGCTTGTTTCTCCTACAACCTCCCCATCGCTGCGGCAGTCAGCTGGTTGAGCTCTGTGCATTGTAAAACATGTCTCAACGAGCCCTAATGATGTCAAGTTAACGGCATACTTCCTCAGTGAGACAACTGAATACCATAGAACAGTGTTTCTCAAATGGGGGTACACCCCTAGGGGTGCTTTGGAGTACTGCAGGGGGTACGTGAGACTTTTTTTTTAGATGTTAATTTATATTATAATATGCTATGCATGATTCCTAAAATAATTTTACTATAATAGTGAATGCATTTAGTGATGGCTTCTAAACATTTGAAATTTAGCATTTAAATGTTTTCAGTTACAAGGCTGTAAATCTATCACTGTCGGTGCTGTATTGTTCCTCTTTACATAGGCTTTTATTCTACCAAAAATGTTTTGCGCAGTTCAGGGGGTACTTGGCTGAAAAAAAAAAATTTAAAGGGGGTACATTATTAAAAAAGTTTGAGAACCACTAGAATATAACATGATAATGTACCATGTAACAGAAGAGGTGAGAATGGGGAAATAAGAAGCCTTGATATTGAAAAGCAAGATGTTTAGGCAGAATTTTATGTCGTTAGACAGGACAAAGACTACATAATGGGCATCGACATGGATCACTGAGGATCACTTTTCCTGTTCGGTCATGTCCACCTATGCAGGCGGTAGAACAGTTTTGATGTCAAGCCAAGTTTTTACAGTTTTTATGTCAAGCCGGGCATCACGTCAAAAAGGAATTCTTCACATTTTCTTGGACCTTAAAACGTTTAACCACTGACCTCTTTAGCCACAGTGCAGCTGACCTCTTTAGCCACAGTGCAGCCCAAAGTAGATTTGTGGCCTGATGCAGCGTTATTTGCTACCAAGGTAACTGCTACTGTTAGCTGCCTGGTGAATCATGTCAAACCAGCATCTGCTTCTGATGTGCAATTACCTGTCCTCAGATTCAGAAAACCTTTTTTTG
This sequence comes from Sander lucioperca, assembly GCF_008315115.2. Taxonomy (NCBI): domain Eukaryota; kingdom Metazoa; phylum Chordata; class Actinopteri; order Perciformes; family Percidae; genus Sander; species Sander lucioperca. The sequence continues at coordinate 17,346,515 of NC_050193.1, forward strand.
TTCAATATCATAAAACAAAGCATCACGATACAAACATAATGTACATAGCCTGACGTATGTCTCTTATGCAAAGCAACTAACTCATTTCAACTTCAACAAACCCACAGAGACAATATATTTATCGGAGATAAAGTGTAAAAAATTGGTTGCTGCTAGACATTTCAGTCATAATGATTCAGCTGTTTGCTGGCCACTGCTTTGAAACTAGCTTTCACTTCCTTTAGCTGCCTCCCTCAGCTCTTTCTCTGTCTCATCTCTTTAGAGCAGGGGTCTTCAGCATTTTTAAGCCAAGGACCCGTTAACTGAAAGAGAGACGGAGCAGGGACCCCCTACTACATATATTGTATAAAATTAAGTTGGATATTAAACTGGTCCCACAATAACGTGTGGGCGGCCTAAAGCCTTTATACATACATACAATTATACTTCTTTTTTTTTTGCATAGACAAGCCTACTTAGCTATTAAAATAATAATTGTTGGCATGATTTTGTGATCATGATCATGTTTTAATGTTAAACATTCATGTCGCACAGTGAATCCGTGAAAACTGTATTTGTGGATGGTTACCCTAGTGACTACCTTACCAATCATCATCAATGTTTTCTTCAAAAATAGGCTGATTTATATTTGCTAATAATATGTTAGATTCATGTGTTTCAGGATATTTTCTTTTCTTGGAAACTTTCAAAAAATGTACTATAATTTGGTGGCCCCCCTGCAGTAACTCTGAGGACCCCAATGGGGGTCCCGGACCCCCTGTTGAAGAGCTCTGCTTTAGAGGGTCACTGTGAACAATGTGACAATAAGGTTCATTATAAAGCTACATTGACCTTATCTAATCACAGTCAACAGTAAGACCGAAATGAGATTCAGGATATGAAATGTGATGTGAAGAATTCCATTTTCAAAGTTTAATCAAAAAAGAAAATTATAGACAGGTTTCCCTTTTACAAACAATCAACGATGATTTTGCAGTATGGGCCTAGAACACTAAGATAGTCAAGATAGCTTATTTATGAAATTTTTTTAGGATTTAGAAATAATCAATCATTTAAAACAAATCATTGTTTAAATATATATGTGACGCTCATCCTTGCATTTTCCAAACCTTTCTACCACACTTTGATAGTCAACTGTCTCTGGCTAGCTAAAATAACACATTAAATTCAAGTGAGATATGAAGGATAGTAGCGTAGGCTCTGGGTAAGCGTTAGTTCATGCGTATAAGTATTGAGAAATGATCTAAGTGTGTGTGCTCATGCAATGAGCAGCACAAGTTAAAGGTCAATCCCATTTCACACAAGTAACGTTAGTATAAAAAAGTAACGTTAGCATCAAATAGTAACACTACCATTAAAAATGAACGTTAGCATTAAATAAATTTACAGAATAGAAAAAGTTACATTAGCATAAAAAAGTAACATTAGTATAGAATAAGTAACTTAAGCATAAAAAAGTAATGTTAGCATCAAATAGTAACACTAGCATTAAAATGAACGTTAGCATTAAATAAATTAACAGAATAGAAAAAGTTACGTTAGCATAAAAAAGTAACATTAGCATAAAAAAGTAACATTAGCATTAAAAGGTAATGTCCGCATAGTTAAGAGCACAGAAGCCCCTCATTCTACATATTATACTACTAACATCATACTAACAACTTTATTAATGAGAACACATTAGAACACATTAGAACTGCTGCTAAATTTGTACTAAACTCTTTCAAGTCACTGAAAGAAAGAAATACTGAAAACAATTACTATATTACACAGCTTTTTGAATGATACCTTGGCAGATGTTTTGGGAATAAAAGCAACAGCAGTGGCAATAAACCATGCAACTAGTAATAATCATGTTATTTATTTATTTGGTTCAGAAGTGAACCTCAGCCAAATAGGCAGATTAATATTGTAACTGAGGAAGGGTTAGATCCTAATAGCATCCATAAAGGATTCAACATGACAGCATGTGGTGTGAGTGAAGCCCTTTGAGAGAAAGTGGCATGATGTCTGTAGCTTGTCTTGCATGTTCAGAGAGGTGTTCTGCTGCAGGGAACAGAGCCAGTGAACTGAGACTCACTGCCTAGGCATGTTGGCGGTTGTTACTCAATTTCAAAACTGGTTGGCACTTCAAGGAAAAGTCAACCAGGAGAGCTCAAACCTCCTCCGGTACTTAGAGTCTCCAACCTGCCTCCACAGCACGTCATTTTGCAAAAATGTCCTCCACATTTGATACCATGTGATTACAGCACTGTTTAGAAGCTTATTTTTAAAGTTCTGGATGATGTTCTTTCACAGGAGCACATAAACACAACATAATGGTAAAGGGCTATAAATGAGGAACGAATGTAGAAAACCTGTTAAAGTAGCAAGGTTGTCCTGCATCTCACTTTTACTGACACATAACTGGATTTGTCCATGTTGAGTTGTATACAAGGCTACCTCTGTACATCTGCAAAAAGCAGTTGGAATGTACCTGGGTGTGTTTGTTTTCCTTGAAAACTCATGTGTGAACACACACACACACACACACACACACACACACACACACGGAGAAGCTGATTGATAAGAAACACACAAGTGGAGCTTTGTTTGGAAGAAATTGTGTGTGCATTGATGTGAGCTGAACAGCTAATTAAGTCGTGCTTTTTAAAGAGTTAAGGGATGCACCCGATCCTGATTGAAATCATTAACGCAATGTAGAGAAGACAAGCAGGATTGTGGTTGTGGCTCTGTTGTGTCAGGGAGATGTGGAGGGGTTTGGCCTCGCTTCACCTCCAGCATGAACAGCTCTACAAAGTGTCAGAAAATAGTGAAAAATGTCCAAGCAATGTCATCAAATAACTTGTTTTGTCCGACCCAAAGTTCAAAACCCAAAGTTGTTCACTTTATTATCATAGTATCAAAAATTAGGGGTGGGGGAAACCATCGGTACAGCATAGTATCAAGATATTTTCCGTGGCAATACTGTATCGATACACAGACGGCAAGTATTGATCTTTTATTATATATGTGTTGGCCAGTTTGTCTGCTTGACAATCCCATTTTGCAGAAATAAAAGTGAAGTGAGATGAACAAACAGAGAAATGTATATTTTTTAGATATGTCTCTTTTGGAGCCATAATTTGAAATTGGGAAAAATTTGAAGTTGGAGAAAAGGTAATAAATTGCAGTATATCGCAGAATATTGCAAAATGTTTAAAATCGCAATAATATCGTGATAATATTGTATCGTGAGGCCTCTGCCGATTCCCACCCCTAATGACGTATGACGTGATGTAAAACAGCACATCGTCACATTTGAGAAACTGGAACTAAAAGCCATTTTTGCCTGAGAAATGACTTGGGAGAGATGACTTACATCCCAGGATTTCAGAATTTATTTAAAGCCATATTTTAGGAAATAGGTTAATTCGCTTTGGCCCCGAAACGTAGATGAGAAGATCAATTCCATTGTCATGTCTGTGCAGTAAATATGAAGATGGAGCCAGTAGCCGCCTAGCTTAGCGTAACCTAGCCTAAAGACTGGAAACGGCTCTGTTCAAAGTTTAACCAATTTCACCTATCAGCAGCTCTAAAGCTCACAAATTAACACGTTATGTCTCATTTGTTTTATCCGTACAAAAACCAATGTGTAAAAACAACAGTTTGCGTTTTGATTGTGTTTGACTATGGTTTGGGGTAGACAGATTTTGTGACCGTTGGACAGAGCCAGAATAGCTGTTTCCCCCTGTTTCTAGTCTTTATGCTGAGATGTGAGAGTGGTATCGATCGACCTTACTTTTATTAAGGATACAAACGAAAATGTCCGACTATTGCTTTATATATTATAGATTATAAATGAAATTCAGAACTACAGTAGCAGACCACATTTAGCTCTTTTGCATTGTATCATTTATGGGTGGGACTAAATATCAATATGGCAATATATCCATGTCCTTCATGCGATATGACAATCAATACACTAGCGCCAAATATTGGTATTTTAATGAATAAAACAAGGCTCTAAAAAGATTTCCCTGCTCCCAGTGTCGCTACTTCATGGCTCCTCGAGGTGGAGCTCTACACATGAATGAGGGAAACTTGAACAGAAGTTAACTCGCCGTAGAGGAAGAGGTTTTCAACGGGATGGCGGACTGCAGTTTGAGGAAAATAACATGCCCCAGCCACGTTTTAAGTCCAAAGTCTGGACCCATAGTTGCTCTAAAGTTCTGTAGTTTTAATTTACAGACTGCAAAACTTGTGCTGCAGAATTGTACTGTTTTGTAACAGTTTGGACTTGCGGTGAGTAAAGAGAGAAAACCTGCACTTAACCTTTTCACAGGCATTTTGTATTCATAGTTAGGCCTATATCATGATGCATCATTATAGTATAGTCTAGCAAAATATTGATTATTGCAGAATTGCTGTATCGTGATATAATCGGTATCGTGAGCCATGTATTGTGAGGCACCTTGTGATTCCCTTAGTATCAATGTTCCCATTGTGTGTTTCGTGCCAGTAAAGACTGAGAGACGAGTCTTTGGTAACGTCCTTGCCCAATCTTGATCCAGTTACCTGTCTGAAATCCAGCTGACTAGAGTGACTCAGGCTAATTCGCCACTCAGCCAACATGGATTAGCAGCAAGTCTGCTTCTGTTTTTAGCTCCAGTGTTTATACATTGTAGTCATTTTTGTTCTTCATTGTTTTTTTGTAATTTAAGTAATTGTTGAGCAAGTGTTTTAGTAAGCTAGTAGTTGCTGCTATTGTTCATCATAGCCATGCTGCGTGGATTAATCTGTCAGTTTAGATTTCAATTATAGGACCTCATGTGATACTAGATGCTAAAAATCTATTCGGTCATTGGAATAGGTGGAGCCTGTGTGCACACTGCCCAGTGTCCTGATAATATTCCAATGGACAGCACTTTGACTCTTAGTCCCACAGTTCAACTAGCGATGTGAATTTGTCTGTGTCTCTGCTTTTATCCAGGGTAGTAGTAGGTGGCTTGTGATTGGTCAGATTATGCAGAGGCTGTCATTCAGGAAGCAGCGGCGTCAATCAAAAGCAGGTGGTCTATTATTCCCTGTTAGGGCTGCACGATATGAGGAAAATGTGCGATATGCGATAACATGGTTGAATATTGCGATGACGATATTACTTGCGATAAACAAACGGATATTAAACTGTACTCAGTTCTGCTGCTTTCAGTATTCTGCTAAAATACAACAAACATGCTTGTTGAATTTAAAACAAATGAAAGGAAATCATTTCAAGCAGTATTGCACACGCTCATTTTATTGTTTCTTATGCTCTAATGCATAGTGGCACAATCTTACCTGCACTGCTGTCATATTTGTTTAATATCTGTTTAATGCTTTTTGCACTATTCATTTGCACAAACTGTATACAGATTCTGTACTACACTCAGTATTTATATTTGAGCCATATTTTTTGTAGACTCTTTGTTGTATTTTGTATGTTTTATATTTTGCATATTTAATGTGTAACTCTATGTTGTCTCGCACGTTTTATGCCTTGCCTTGGCCAGGTCATCGTTGCAAATGAGAATTTGTTCTCAATCGGCTTACCTGGTTAAATAAAGGTCAATTAAATCATTTCCAGCTTTCTATTATTTAAAGAACTGCAGTTACATTTTTAAGTGCAGTTTTCTGCTGATATTTTCTTTCAGCTAGCACAAAAAATCTCTTTGTGTCTTTTGCAATATGTCGCAGCCTTTCGCGATGGGTTTATTGCGCCAGTTGATATTGCATGACGATAAAAAAACTATATATTGTGCAGCCCTATGCCCTGTATTTGGGCCAGTCCATCCAGGCATCAGGATACAGAGCACTGACCCTAAGCTACCCTGTGTATCAACACAGGGTAAAGGGCATGAATGACCAATTATGAAACATTATATATCAATATAACGGTCATTCATGCCCTTTTCCCGCATATCTGAATCAATAGTCTGCTATTCACGCTTTAAAGTTCCTGTGGGGAAAATGGAGGCTCAATCTGAACACTGACCTCACTGTTATTGATCAGTGGATTTATCAAGTGACTGAAAGTTAAACTGGGGGGGGGGGGGCTCAGGGACCATCTGTGTCAGGCTTGCTCAGATTTGTTCTGGACCATCACATGAGCGGAGCCACACCGCCAAACTAAAAGCATATTATAGTTGCAGTAAAAGGTTAAAACCTTCATGTGAGTGTTGTGACTTAAATGATGAATTGCTGCTGCTTTTCTCTGTTTTAAATTATATTGTAAATTTGAATAGCCTACCTTTTTAGGGTTAGTTGATTTAAGGATGTCACCTTTGGCACTGGACAATTGCTACGCCGTTTCTGGTTACCATTACCAAGCCAATGTTGATAGCAATTTGTTCTAATTGAACTAAATATCTATCCAGCATAGATATATAGTTCAAAGCACAGCTGTTTAGTACAACCTCACAGAGCCGCTAAGGAGAGCTCTTAGTTTTGTTTAGCATGAGAAAAGAAGATCAATTATTTCTTTGTGCATTCTTGTGTTGGTATTTTTGTGGCAAAGTATAGAGATTGTGTGTACAGGCAGTGCCCTGAAGCTTTATGTACACACACATAAACACTGCTTTAAAGTTACTCAACAGGAAGGAAACCTGACTACAGGAAACCGTTTAACAATCACTCCCACTGACCCTGTTTGTGTGTGTGTGTGTGTGTGTGTGTGTGTGTGTGTGTGTGTGTGTGTGTGTGTGTGTGTGTGTCAGTCTTCTACATTCAGGGGAATGTAAATAATACTATAACGAGCACATCCTACACATAAAGGCCTTTGGCTGTGTCTCTGTCTTTCTAACGCACATTAGCATATCTGCTAGACAGGGACAGAGAGAGAGCAGGTCAGTGCCAGTGCCACACTCACGCTGGGCAAGCCTGTGGTTTCCACGGCAACGAAGCCACGTGATCATGGAGATGGTCACTGGGGAGACAGATGCTGCTGACCTTTTTTAGAAAAGGGGGGAGGGGTGTGATAGAGAGTGGATAAAAAGGATTGGGCCGATGCAATGGAGATGGGGAAAGTGAGAGCCTATTCACACATGATGTGTGATTTTATCCTCTTAAGGAGATGGGATATTTATGTCGATTTTTATAAAATGATATCCATGTATGTTTTCCTAGCGCAATATGAGTCAGCAGCAGCGGTGCAGAGTGGCTGCTGGATGATTTTGTTGTCCATTACCACTCTCTCTCTCTCTCTCTCTCAAAGGTGCAGTGGCTAGAATCAGATTGAGCTACAGATGTTTAGCGTCTGAATGTTCCTGTGGTCCAATCAAGATGTGTTGCCACATTGAGGGTGTTGGCAGTGGTGGAGTTGGTCAGATCCGTTACTTAAGTAAACAATGACACAATTCACTATCAGGCTTTCTGACCTTTGACCTTTTCCCTGTGTAGGTATTCACCACCTACTCTAACGAAGACTATGATCGGCGTAATGACGACGTTGACCCCATGGCGGCGTCAGCCGAGTACGAGCTGGAGAAAAGAGTAGAGAAGCTGGACCTGTTTCCTGTAGAGCTGGAGAAGGGTAAACACACATGCGCGCACACACACACACACACACACACACACACACACACACACACACACACACATATATACACACACACACACTTAGTGCGTTTCACTATCTTTGTGGGGACCCGTCATTGACATAATGCATTCCCTAGCCCCTTACCCTAACCTTAACCATCACAACTAAATGCCTAACCTTAACCCTAACCATAACCTAATTCTATCCCTAATCCTAAAGCCAAGTCTTAACCCTCAAACAGCCCTTTAAACTTGTGGGGTCCAGCATTTTGGCCCCACAAAGCTGTCCGGACCCCACAAGTATACTGGTTTTTGGACCCCACGAATATAGTTAAACAAGAACACACACACACACACACACACACACACACACACCTTCACACTCATTGACAGTCACTCAGTCAAGCCTCTTATGTAACCATACACGCACACACATTCACGCACACATGCACGCACGAACGCACACACGCACACACACACACATATGCATGCGCACACACACACATGCATGCACGCACACACACGTGCACACACATGCACACTCACACACATGCACGCACAGACACATACACACTCACACATACGCTTGCACACGCATGCACACTAACACACATGAACACAGCTGACAGGCTGCTGTTGGTGGACATACTCTGCTTACAACTCCATTATCCCCTTATGGGATTACATTTAGCACGGATTAGCCTAATTAGCAGGTAGTAATTCTGAAAGTAATGGATTGGAACCAGCAACCATCCGTGACGGCTGCTCTCAGCACAGCATGATAGCTTAAACACTGACTTATGTTTCATTTTTAAAGCATTGAACGAGGATAAATATGTTATCTTCAGATATGTTTTATAGCTTTGACTGTCTGCTCAGACTGTATCAGGTGATGTAACTTTATGGCTATACCAAAAGAATGAATACATATACCTGATGATGCTAAGAACAAAAGGAACATATTGACATAATAATGCCAGCAGCAATCACATCTATAAAGATGCAATTCAGTGTGATATTTTGTGTCTGTGTCTGTCTCTGTCTGTGTGTGCATGCAGACGGTGATGGTCTGGGTATCAGTATTATAGGTATGGGTGCAGGAGCTGATATGGGTCTGGAGAAACTGGGGATCTTTGTTAAGACAGTCACCGATGGAGGAGCTGCACAGAGAGACGGCAGGTACCCTGTTCACCTCCTTTATACATCTTTATCTGTGTCTCACGCAGGATATATATATATATATATATATATATATATATATATATATATATATATATATATTTTGGGGCATTTTTAGGTCTTTATTTGACAGGACAGCTTAAGACAGGAAAGGGCAGAGAGAGGGGGAATGGCATGTAGCACAGGGGAGCAGCAGTAAGAACTGAGCCTTTGTACATGGGGCGCACGCTCAACCAGGTGAGCTACCCGGTGCCCCCCACGCAGGATTTTTAATGCTCTGTTATCTGTTTTCTAATAACAAATTGTCAACAAATCTCGTAAAAAAACAGAACCTATAATATGTCAGTTAGACTGTCTATACTTCTCACTGTGTTGGTGGTTTGCAGCCTGAACAATATAATAATTTCAGTTTTAACAAAGGCTCAGTTATTATATTAAACAGAAGTAAATAGTGCATTTGGGGACTATGTTCAGCTGTGGATTATTACACATTTCAAGATTCAGCTGTATTTTTTATTATACAGTACAAGACAGGATTGCACTATGTATAGACAAATCCGGTTGTAGGCGGAAGTAGACGGGCCATAATTAACTGCAGTTTCACCTCACTTAAACTGGCGTATAGCACTGTAATTTATGTAAAGGTTTTCATTTTTTAAGCACTTTTGCCAAGAAAACTGCAGAACCAATTATATGATGAAAATATAGTTAGCAAATCACATTAAAATAACAACTTTTCAACAAGATATAGTCCAATTATAACAGACAGCCTATGGTCTTTTCTATTCTAAACTTTCATCAGCTGCTCCAACAACAAAATGGAAAGACAAAACCAAAAGCCTCTGCTCCATGACATCAATTTCATTTTCATTAATCTCCATTGTTATTAAATCCTCATGTTTCGATGGCATTATGAGCCTCTTGCCGACAAAGGGCAGATGAAAGCCATGTGTCATAACCAATTTTAGTGTGGAAGTTAAAGGTCCCATATCATGCTCGTTTTTAGGTTCATACTTGTATTTTGGTTTTCTACTAGAACATGTTTTAATGTTTAAAAAAACACATTATTTTTCTCATACTGTCTGTCTGAATATACCTGTATTTACCCTCTGTCTGAAATGCTCCGTTTTCGCGCCTGTGTCTTTAAGCAACCCCTTCTGAAAAAGCCCAGTCTGTTCTGAATGAACCTGTCCTCTTTGGGCGTTTTCACACATACCTCATTTGGTCCGGACTTTCAGACTTTTTTGTTTGATCCGAACCAAAATTAGAGGTGTGAAACCTCCCCCGGACCACGGTCCGGACCAAAAGACCAAATATTGGTCTGATAAAAAGAGGTGGTCTCGGTCCGGACCATGGTCCGGTTCGTTTATAGTGTGAAAGCATTTTTTGTATGGTTCGGACTTTCGGACCAAATACAAGGAGCTCTGGCAGACTCTCCTTGTGTTACAAGACCGGGGAAGCTCCTTTAAGGAATAGCTCGGTGCTTAGTGTGTAGGCTACATGAGAGAGTAACGGTGAATGTGCTCAGAGCAGACAGCTGTCGGCTATCAGAGCAGAGAATACATCAGCAGTTTATTTGTTAAGTGGTAGTAAATGTACAGTGTAGGTTTCCGTTTGTCTCTGAATAAATTCTCCAGAAAGAAAGTTTCCGTGTCTCGCTTCTCAACATCACAACAAAACAAAAAGAGCCGCAGCAGTAGGGGGGAGCAGCAGTCAGCTGAAAAAACTCCGACACAGAGAGAGGAGACGAGAGGACGGGGAAGCCCGTCTACAAACCAATCAATTATAAGTATCTGGAGACGCAGCTCACGTATGTGATGACGACAGGACGTAGTTTTGTCACATTTAGATCTTTAGTGCGCTTGCATAACTGCAGTGTGAAACCAAAACTTATCGGATCAAATGTATACAATGTAACAAAAACATGAACCTTGGTTCGGACTTTCATGTGTGAAAACACCCTTAGTCTTTGCACCGTCATTGCAGCTGGGGAATGAGCTACTGTAACGGTACTTGTTATCATATATACACATATGTTTATTTGGTTTACAGCGTGTTGTTTATTTTGTTATTTTATAGTGTTGAATATTATGGCTATTCATCTTGTCTTAAATTTTGTATAGGGAGGTGGTGATGGCGAGTGGGGGGGTTCAGATGGAGATGTGATCTATCCATGTCGTGAGCTGTATGTTTTGTGTTAAAAAAAAATGTTAATCAAATAAAAAAAATTAAAAAAGGGTAGAATAAGAAGAAACGCTGAAATGATAGTATAGTAGTACTGAATGGAGAAACAAAAGCTGTGGCTGGGGGAGGGTATTATCCTTTGTCTTTGTCTCTGTTCATGTTCACACATACTGTTTATTCTCTTTATGTCCGTGTGTCTGTGTAGGATCCAGGTTAATGATCTGATAGTGGAGGTTGATGGGACCAGCCTGGTCGGCGTCACTCAGAGCCTCGCTGCCTCTGTCCTCCGCAACACCACCGGCACCGTCAGGTCTGACACACACACACACACACACACACACACACACGCTAGGCCTGTCACGATAACAAATTTTGCTGGACGATAAATTGTCCCAGAAATTATTGCGATAAACGAATATTGTCGTTCTGAGACCATTTTCATCTAATATAATGATAATGGCATAATAATGCAGGTACACCTTTTCAAAGCTCAATAAACTTTTATTTCTAAAGAATATTTAACACTGGAACTGGAAGACATTTTAAATATCCACAATATGTCTTTTGATCTCCTTTAGTATGTCGTCTGTCACGCTGTTGTACAGTTGTGGAATTGACGTTTGTGACACGTATGTTCTCCCAGGCAATTCGTACTGGCTGTCAAATGTTTGCAGCATTCCTCGAGTGTTTGTGCAATAGACTACAGACTGTACTACATTTAACAATTATTTATTAAACACTAAATATAAAATTTAAAAAATAATATATAATTAATAAATTATATCTATCTATTTCTATGTGGCTATCCGCCACATGGTGAGTAAATGTTTGTAGTAAAAATGTTCTGTTTTTCAGTCTTCATTTTGCTCCTCTGCTGTCTGCAGGTCGGAGCTTCGCGGTGGGGTGGGGGTAGAGTAACACGGCGGATATCGCTCATACTTCTTTTTTTTGACGGCGCCTTAACTGCAAAGTGCTGCGGGAAACCCTGCTCGTTCTCTGTCTCTCTCTCTCTCTCTCCGCCAGGAGTCCCGCCTCCCTAGACAAAGACCATGTGACTGACAAGAGGGTTCACTCCTCGTTACGCTAAGGAACCGAGAGTGGTCATCCAGTCTCTTTGGTAGAGAGAGAGAGAGAGAGAGAGACAAGGAAAACAAAAAAGCATGCAAATGGAAATTATCGCGGCCGGAAAAATTATCGAGCTAATTTTTTTTATTGTGCGATTAATTGATTTATTGACTATCGTGACAGGCCTAACACACAAACACAGACACGCACACTCACTCACTCACTCACTCACTCACTCACTCACTCACTTACTTACTCATTCATTCTCTCTCTGCCCTGCATAAACACACTTTAATGGAGCATATTCAGATTTTTGTTTTGCTCATTTCACACAAAATGTGTGGATTAGTTTTTTTTGTTTTTTTGCAAATTTGTGATATACATTGATTATTTTTCAGGTTTTTGGTTGGTATATGCTAAAACGCTCAGGTTTGTAACGGATGGATTTCATGTTTTTGCATTTGGTATGGTGTGAATCTTTCAGTTTTATGCACTGGAATGTTTTTTATGTTTGCGATTTGTGCACGTGTGTAATGTTTTCAAGGTTTGCAATGTTGCCGTGTGTTTGAGTTTCTCAGATTTCCGCGTGTGTTTTGAGATCATTAACTTGGCCGATGGATTTCAAATGTTTCCCAGGTTTGTGATTGGTCGGGAGAAGCCCGGGGAGCAGAGTGAAGTGGCTCAGCTGATCCAGCAGACTCTGGAACAGGAGAGATGGCAGAGAGAGATGATGGAGCAGAGATACAAACAGTACATGGACGATGACGAAGAGGTACATGCTGAGACGCACAAACACATGCAGGACGCACAACCATACATAAAGAATATGCATTCATACATCTTTCACATGGCAGCAGCTTTGTCTTTCGGAACGTTAGGAAATAAGGAAAGGTTTATGTTGAATAAACACAGACTCCAAAAACATTTAATAACTCAGAACATCATCAGCTAATGTTGCTTTGTCAGCTCATGGGCCTTTTAATAGCTGCAGGAAATCAGAAGAGGGATTAAGAGAGAGAGACAAGAGTAGGGCTGCAAAGATTAATCAATTAGTTGTCAACTATTAAAACTATAGTGCGCAACTTAAAAAATATATTATTTATCTTTATATTAATGAATGTTTGTTAAGTTCAAGCCATTGCCAAATGAGTTGATACATAGCTAATTAAGTCTATCAGCTGCACACAACTCTCTCTGTATTTCTCAGTATGGCTATGTTTACAAAATGGTGTCACCCGCGACATTGGCGCCCAGCAGTTCGAGTCATAATTACCTCTTCTGAAGAGTCCATCATGTTTGTTTTGTTTAATCCTCCGTGTCCTCCTTCATTTGACGGGTTAAACGCTTCTAGCAACTGCGTTGAGGACGGGTGGGGTGGTGTGCGATCACAGAAGGCTTGCGTCATGTGGATGCACCGACAGTGTTGTTGTGAATACAGGACAGCTGGGTGAGAAAGGGGAGAGAGAGGGGGAAGACATGCAGGAAATCATCACAGGTCGGATTTGAATCCTGGACCTCTGCGTCGAGGCATAAACCTCTCTGTATATGTGCGCTTGCTCTACCCACTGAGCCAACCCGGCCACGGTTTAAGTAATTTTTAAAGAAAAAAATTAGGGCTGTCAGCATTAACGCGTTACATGCGATTAATCGTGATTAACTATAGAAATTCAACGATTAATCGCGATTAAGAAAATTTTATCGTTTGACAGCCCTAAAAAAAAAAAATCAAAAATCTCTGATTCTAGCTCCCTAAATGTGAATATTTTCTGGCATATTTACTCCTGTATGACAATAAACTGAATCTCTTTGAGTTGTGGACAAAACAAGACGTTAGAGGATGTCATCTTGGGCTTTGGAAAACTGTGTGTGTGTGTGTGTGTGTGTGTGTGTGTGTGTGTGTGTGTGTGTGTGTGTGACAAAATGTCGGTCTGTGTGTCACCACGTGGCCTCTACTTTCAAACTCAGTCCAGCGTCTCCACCTTGTGACCAGAGAGGGAAACAGACGGTTCAGCACTACAACAATAAGCATTGAAATTGTTGTTGAGTGTTTCAATAAAAGCAAATTGCAATTAACTAAGTATATTTGATTATTCCAGTAGCACACTCCATTCCCCATTACACTGGGGTCAATGGACTGAATGTAAAGTGTCCCTGTAATTACAGCATAACTAAACGGGGAGTTAGGTTGTCGGGGGCGATTAAAATCATGGCTGCAAGTTGCCGTCATTCCCCATCACCAGGCGCGAAGCTAAAATATGTCAAGATCATGGCCTCGGGAATATATGTGGAAATTTGGGGGTTTATAATGACCTAAAGGCAATTTTATACTCTGATTCTAATATCTTTTAGACAAAATGTGACTGTTCTTAGGCAAAAAACTAAATATATGAAATTAAAATGAAAGCAATGTCTCACCAGAATTGCATACTTGACACCCGACCATATTGTGGTGAGGTAGAAATTACGAAAATATAATTTAATAGTATAGCTGGGTGATATGACAATCTAAAAATGTCCATCGTATATATTTTTCTATATCGTTTCTGTCGCAATGTCAAATAAAGCAACGGTCGAACTGCATTACGTCAACATTTACGTCCTTTGAACGAGGCTTTACAGTCAGATCCTTGCACGTTGTGTTTATTTTGCACTAAAGTTCTTAATAAAATGAGAAATACTCCGTACTTTTCATTTGTCAAGTATTTAATTCACACAGGAGTATACAAAAAATAGGCTTTACCATGTGGTTATTTCATATAGACTAATTATTGAATTACCAGAAAACATGCCATATCGTGATCGAGATATGAACTGACCTATATCGGGATAGAAGATTTTGGCCATATTGCCCAGCCATACTTGAAAATACTACAAAGTTTGGTTGGTGGCTTGTCAATAATTTCTTATTGTGGTGGGATTCTGCCAGGGGAATCTGTAACTGTGACTTATTTCAAAAAGCCTGGCTACAGCTCTGCTCATCACTCATCTAAACAGGGGTTTCCACCAGCAACGTCCTGAACTTTTCCAAATGTGAATAGAATAGTTCATGATAGTGTTGCAGAAATTCTCCTTGTTCTCCTAAAAAAAAATCACAGAGTCGCTGGTGTGATGAATCAAGTCTTTATGTCATGCTGTATGGAGGGGCGGCATATTGACAAATCAGCGTATTGACAAATGTAATGTTTTTCTTTTCATCTTTTCCACATCTCTTTCTGTTTACCTGCAGACGGGTGAATATGCGACGGACGAGGAGGAGGAGATGAGTCCGGTGTTTCCAAACTCCATCGAGGTTTTCGACCTGGCCGAGAACCAGGACATGTTGTCTCCTGTGGAGCTGGACCCCGAGAAGCTAGCCCACAAGTTCAAAGAGGTATGTGTGATTTTGATCATTTGGATGCTAAATCATTTTTTTTTTTTTCATTAATTTATTTCAGTCATAGTGTAACGCGTGTTACACCATGTAACACACTCTCCATAAATGTGAATGCCTGAAACTCGTTTCTCAGCAGGCAATTTATTCAATTTACGGCGTTAAAATGCATTGGTCTTTTTATAGCGAGTCAGCTTACAATAACATTACAGTTACCTCGAAACAGTGGCATAGGTCTTAACAAGACACTCTGCTCCAACTCCCCCTTAACACAACAAAAGAACAACACATTTAATGATACAAGCAATACCATAAAACAGACAATAAATACTCCTAACACCCATACTCTAAGATGCGTACCGGTCTCGAAGCATCAACTATTAGAGCAATTCACTGAGAAATTGTCTGTTCCCCCAGTTTTATCAGGCTTTTGTGTTTGTTTTTGTTGTGGATTTTCTTTTCATCTTTGTCTTTGTCTGTAGCTCCAGATTAAACATGCAGTAACCCAGGCGGAGATCCAGCTGCTGAAGAGGAAGGTGAGATTACTTAACTTTTCATCTCATTAACATGCAGCAATGAAATACACTGCAATAGGGCTGCACGATATGAGGAAAGTATGCGATAACATTGTTGAATATGGCGATAACGATATTACTTGCGATAAATAAAGAGATATTTGAGTGTAGTCAGTTCTGCTGCTTTCAGTATTCTGCTAAAATGCAACAAACTGCTTGTTGAATTTAAAACAAATGAAAGGAAGTCATTTCCATCATTCTTTTATTGAACAAATTGAACATAAAAGGCACCACTAAAAAAAGAATGATACATTTTAAAATGCAGTTTTCTACTGCTATTTTCTTTTAACTAACACAACAAATCTCTGAGTGTCTTTCGCGATATGTTGCAGCCTTTCATTATGTGTTTATTGCGCCAGTTGATATTGCGATGTCGATTTTAGAAAAAAAAAAAAAAGGATATATTGTGCAGCCCCACACTGCAATATCCAGGTTCCACTGCAGAGGAGAATGTACACTAGCATAACATCAGATCCTTTGCTGGCTGAACGATGACTTAACGCTGGCTCTACCTCCCACATACCTCCTCCTCCTCCTCCTCCCACATTTCCACCCCTTACCTCCAGCTGGCTCACGCGGAGCAGGATAAGTTGCGTTGGCGGATGGAGCGCGCTCAGTTGGAGCAAAACATCCGGGACAGTAAAGAGAGGATGGAGAAACTGGAGGGCTACTGGATGGAGGCGCAGTCCCTGTGTAAGGTAATCTATGAGAGGATAAACACTCGAAGCAAGGAGGACTATCAGTCATGAATGGATGAAGTATTTTCTCTCATCATTTATCTCCCCAAACGTTTTCATTTGCTGATGGGGTGTGTGTTTGTGTGTTTTCAGGCAGTGGATGAACACCTAAAGGAAACCCAGGCTCAGTACCAAACTCTAGAGAGGAAATACAGCAAAGCCAAGAGACTGATTAAAGAGTACCAGCAGAAGTAAGGAAGGAGAGATGCATTCAAGGTTTGAGAGGAGTAAAAGACACCAAAGCTTAAATGTGTTTTGTGCGTTGCAGGGAGATTGAGTACCTGAAGAAGGAGACGGCTCAGCGTCGAGCACAAAAAGAGAATGAGGCAACACATAAAGAGGAGGCGGACAATCTGCAGGAAAAGGTTAGTGAAATACTCACCCTAACACCACTGGTCTCAAGTGGCAAGAGTTCTGTGTCAGTGCGTCAGCCCCAGAAAACGCCTCGTTTTCCCATTTTAGTCGTTTTATATTAGGAATGGTATTGATTAACCGTTTAACCGTTAATTGATGATAAGAATTTTGACTGATCAGTTAAAAAACAGTTATTAAAATAAAAGTTATTGAACAACTTCTTGTTGCATTGTTAAAACAAAAGTAGGCTAATGCAATCTATTTCTTAACTGCAAGTGTACTTTCTTTGCGCTAGCAAGTTGCGTTTTTTTTTTTTTCTGCTCGTGGCTCTCTGCTGGACGGTGCTTACAGCGGAGAGCTACGTGACACACGTTACTCTAGAGATGAGGAATGGCGGGCTAAATCGGCCGTCCTACACACAGAGTATGCCTGGCGGACACACAGCTGACAACCTCGCAGGTGGAGACGGGCTCAAACATACATGCCGCAGACCGCTGTGGACTTGTGCGGTTGCGCAAGCGGTTCCAGAAAAGTGGCTGGATGTGTCCACGAAAATGCACAGAACATTTTGGCTGCACGACCGGTACAAGTCCGCAGCTGTCCATGGTTAGTGATCGGTTAACAAGGGTCGGCGATCGGTCAGAAAAAAATATTAATATTATATTAATTAATTAATAATATTAAATATTTGTACACATTATAAATCCTCCATGCAGTGCAAATCCACAAGCGTGTTGGAGACTGACGCATTGAAAACAGTTCTGAGGCTGTTCAGGTTCATTTTATAGTGGTGTTTCCAAAAACAAGTTTTCATTTTAAAAAAACTTTAAAAATAATATGTAATATGTAAAACAAAAGACCATATTTTCAATTTAACTGTTATTTCATGTATGGCAGTATGGTGGTATTCAACTGCAGATGGTTATTGTATGAATCATTCTGATCACAAATAGAACTGTGTACTTTTACGCATGGAAAACATGGGGATCGTTGGATCTTCAACATGTCCAGAAATGAGTAATATCACATAACCTCTCTTGGCATTATATTTGAGCTGCTGTATATTCATACAATATATATCATAAAAAGAAAAGGTAATCTGAGGATAACTCTCTACAGGATTCCCAAACTGTCAGTGAAAGTAACAGATGTGATTGGCCTTGATTATCACAGCCTCTAACACACCCACCCATAATGTATGATAATGTATTCTTCCAAGTGTGATTCATGCCAAGAAGTTGCACTTTACTTGGCACACCCCCGAAGCACTCGGCACAGTGCACTTGAATGTGATACGCGCCATGCACAACAAAAATCGAGCCCTTGATAGTGATACAGATACCATTCTTTAGAAAGAGTTGGTATTGTTCAAGTGTATTTCGTTGTCCTTATATGTTGTTGCTTTCCCAGATTACAGACTTGGAGACAAAAGTGGATGCCCTGAAGACCCCCCAACCCTCCTAGACTGCTGCTGCTACTTCCTACCTCCTGTCTGGGACTGGAAGAAGAGGAGCTCTGCCTTCATTCTGACCTAGGCTGTATTTTAATCCAATCAACCATTTACTGCACGGAGAGGTAGTGGGGGGGGGGGGGAGAATAACAGGGATGACAATTGTGAAAGAGAGGACAAAGGGGGGGCGACATTCAAAGAGGAAAGAAGCATCCTCTCATCTGACATTTAACCAGCGATCAATAACCAGTCAATAACCAATCCCAAAAATGCTCCCTCTGTAATACCCAGAATCCTCCTTGTGTGTCTTCCTGGCAACCCGGCTTGGCAATCAACACGGAAACCACATTCAACAACCTGTGCTTTATTTATGGATGATCTGTATTGGCTTCTCCTCTCTTCAATATCTTACCCGGATTCAAATTTATTTTAAAAGAAGCGCTTTTATCGAACGGGCTCGTCACAAAGTGCTTTACAGAGTGACAAGAGGGCACGACCGCAAAATAAAACCGAGGAAAAGGACATTTGATTTGTTGTTCTACTACTTTTGAACTAGGCGGTTTGCCGAACCATTCCTTCCGTTGTTTGGGACTGGACTGGATTCTTCTGAAGAGGACAAACGTGTTTTCTGTCGCATGGCATTGATCATTCGAATCCAAACCTACACGGAGAAGCGGCCACCGCATTTTTAAAAGACAAATTTGGAAGTGGAACCGTGGTAGTAATGTGCAACAAAAAACTTTGAAAGGAAATAGCCACCACCTGCTGATAGTTAAGTAATAAAAACTACAAAACAACATGACCGACAAATTTCTGATTAGTGACATAAACTGTGAAATAGCAGAACGCCCACCCAAGCCTTTGGTTTCTCTTTTCTAGCCTCTCTGCAAGCGATGGAAGGAGTCAGTCAGAGACGTGTTTTTTTTTTTTCTTTAGGTCTGAACTGTGGTGGCATACTGTTTGTATATATTCTATACATGTATTTAATAGTGTTTAAATGGCTTAAGCAGTTAAGTAGGTCTGATATCCGAGAGAAAGGCAGTGCAATGAGCGAATGACTACGAAATGGTTCCGTAGTCCAGATTCAGTCTGTTTCATCTCTTTTCTATCGACATCAATGGCAAACAGGGTGTGAATAGTCTGTGTGCTTAGAGCTTCTGATGGTGTGTATTTGTTGGTGTTTACTACAGTATCTGTGCGTTTACACGCACACCAACATCCTCTTATTAAGGATAGTCATGTACTAATGGTGCGTTCCATTTACCTCTCGAACTCGGAGGCCAGAGCTGGTTCACACCCGAGTTGAATGCGTTCCATTTAGCAAGTCGGATTTTCACTGTGGGGGTTAGCTCTAGCCGGGTTAGCCATTGTTAGCAATACCAGTTGATAACAACGCATTACGCTATTATTTTGTGCATAGAAACAGCGATACAACATGTCCACAGATAGAAGATGAACAGTAATGTGTGTACGACTGACAGGGTTTCCCCCAAAAAACAAGGGGCCGTCTCAAACCAGCCACAGACTGATGGCAGCATTAATATAGAGCCCAATAGTTTCTGTTAAACACAATCATGGACAGAATTGCGAAATTCAGAATTTAAAAAAAAGCTATAAGACAGATTCCATAGAACCCCATATTAAGTCAGGGCTGAAAGTTAACTGGAATTAAGAAATAATTATAGCTACGTTTAAGTTTCCAACCGAGCTGCCCCTTTGTAACTGTAACTGTAACTGTAGTTTAAAAAACGTCTTAAAAATATATGAATAATTCCCAGTGGCTTAGGCCTGGTGGGGGGGGCAACTTACGCCCCGTGGGCCACCAGGATTGCAATTGCAACACTGGGGGAAACCCTGGACTGATTTAGTGAGACACAAATAAGACAGCAGTGCTAATAAAGTGTATGTTACTACAGCTTTCACTACTGTTGATGCACGGAGCAGCCATGTTGGATTTTGAGCTCGGGGTACTGTGAGGTTTTCCGACTCAGGGGGGGGGGGCGTGTTTCCTTGGAAACTTCCGACCTCCGAGTACAAATGGAACGCACTATGAATTCATTGAGTTGGTGCAGGGTTTTCAGAAACCTACTCTTATCCAGGATCACAGAAAAACTGAATCTGCTAGTTTGAATTTACTAGTTTCCTGAGGATATTTTGTGTACAGCTTCTAATTGCACTCACTGCATAGTTTCATGAGCCCAGGCTAAATTTTGAATATTCAGTTAACATATGTACAACAGGATCTCCTGAGTGCACTTTATAGTGTCCGTTGTTCAAACATGTCCTGGAGGCAAAACTGTCATGCAAATTATCTCATTAGTTGAGGTAAACATACGTGGGTGTAGCCAGAGTGCCTAAAATTCCTGAGAGATCAAATCTGTTAAAAACGTATGTAACTTAAACAATTGTTTATATTAAGGACACTTCAATTTGGCTTTTAAAGAATATTGACCTGAATATGAATATTGTACTGAACATTTACAGTAATTTGCCAGGTCTCTGTGGTGGACAAACTATTTAACTATTTATCACTGTTTCCAAATGACCTCAAACATATTTTCTGGCTATTTTAAACCATTTCTTTTTACATAGCAGCTAAAATCGATTGATATGATCTACTATGGAAACCAAGAAAAGGCCATAATTACTTATTTTTTATAAGCAACTGATTACCTAATTTAAATGTTGAAATTTAAATACCGCTGAATTTATAGCACTGCATTTTGTTTGACTTTGAAATCTGTCTGTCTGACTTCATGCGGTTTTAATTCCCCTCTTCATTCCCCAATTGGTGCATTTTAAAAAAAAATTTCATTTTCGAGTCTGAATGTAACCGGTTTTTTAAACTGATGTAGAATTTGAGTCGAGTTTTGTGAATAATGAACGCAGGTCAGACAGATGGTTTTATATTATCACGTTATATTTAAGTGCTACACATTCAGTGGTATTTCAATTTCAACATGAAGTATTCAGTTAAGGTTACATTTCAGACTTATCTATTCAGCTGCTTTTGTTAAATTCTAATTATGGCCTTTCTTTGCTTCCATATTAGCCTGTCCCTTTATCGGTCTCTAATAGCTAGTCAGTTAGCTAGTTATCTAAATCCTGTAACTATTTATATATGTTAATGTAGCCTACTGACTTCCTAAAAGCTTAAAATACAATATTCATGAATGAAAGACTAAGTAAGCTGTTGATATTGCGATCAGTATTTCTTTTCTAATCAGCTAATGAAGCCTTGTTATGCTAACGTACCCGGATAGTTTTGCCTCTGAGAAATGTTTGTGAAACTAGACCATGACGTGGATATTGTGAGCGACAATGTTATTCAGAAAACGGTGTGCGTGTAAACACACTCCACATCTCTTGTATTAGGAGAAGAGTAGAAGGTCCCAGTGCCAGTATTATGACTTTAGAAAATGAACTTAAGTTAGTGATACATGCCTGATATAGTCCAAATATGGGTTGAATACAAAAGTGTTACTGTGGTCGGGAAAGAACAGATCATTTTTTTCCGGAACCCAAGGACCAATGGAGGTTCAGGTTCAGCCGCATAAAAACGTTTTTTTGGTCAGATAAATCGGATAAGTTGCAAACACTCAAAGCAACAGAAGAGAGGGTATATCTTGTTAAATAAAATATGCTCTTTGGGTCAGATCTTGAAAATATATTCCACCAGTAATACTTTGAGTCACTCACTGTAAATGTGGAACTGTCATAATTGGACCATGGAAAAAAACAAATTAAGACATTTGTCCATGCAGTATAGTCTCTGTTTATACAATATGATTTTATATATATAACTATTCTGATTAGACTATTTTCCAGTAGTTGATGATGACAAATATGAGCTTCATATTTACATGTGGATGGCAAAATGGTGCTGAGTAAGACAGTGTTCACACACAAGTAACTTATACAAAACTTTGAACGGGCAAATTGTGTATTTCGCTGCTCTAATGTTCATCACCATGGTGGTTGTTATGATTTTGTGTATGTCTTTATCAAGATAATACAGCTTGCTGGCAAGCTCTGATTAGGTTGCATTAATAATAAAAAAAAGACTAAATCAAAAAACAATTTGATTATCAATAATGAATGCAAACCATTTTTTTTTTTTTTTTTTTTACAAACATTCCTGGTTCCCAGAGAATGAATCCAATGATGTATTTTAGTAAGTTCAGTGATCCCTTGTCTTTTCCTCTAGCACCATCTTCTGGTCATACTTTTAATTTCCCATCAGCCTCAACTCTACATTGTATTACTAGCATGCTAACCCCGTAAACTAAAGATGGTGATCATGCCTGCTAAACATCAGCATGTTAACATTGTCACTGTGAGCATGTTAACATATTAGCATTGAACTCAAAGCACCGCCTCGATAGAGCCACTGGTGTGGCTGTAGGCTCTTAGTCACGCTGATATTATAAAATGTTATAAAATAATCTCATCTTGCAAACACAGAAACACATTCACAAATATGTGGGTAAAGCAAGTTCTGCGTGTCATGAAAATTCAAGTCTAATGTTTAACTTCCAAGCACACAAATTGATGGTTGTTCATAGCACGTCACTTTGACACACAGTGTGACGGAGCAGACAGGCCTTTTAAAATAAGGCATTTGCTCATAGAAGTTGTTTTGTGCTGACCTATCTGTCCCTGTATACCAGCGTCTGAATCTGTTCACCTCTGACCTAATGTTACAGGAAATCTTTTGCTTTTTAGATTTTCAGTGACTCATGGGAGCAACGTTTGTGTAGTGCTCGACTCAAGAACTGTGTGTGAGAAATGTTAACCCACTGACAGTGCTAATTTTTCTGTTTTTCTTCGTTCTGGTCAAATGTGTCATAATAATAAGACCACCCAGAACAGTTTGAATGATGGACCGATTAAATATCATGATATAAGTAGGTTTGAGTTAGACGAGGAGGAGCGACTACAAACTGGTTGATGTTTTCATGTAAGATTTACATTTTTAAAGACATCAAGTATTTGTTCAAAACATGCAGTATATTTCCATCGTAGTCCTACCGGACAGGAACAACTGTCTTCTTGATCATTTTTAGAGGAATGAAAATCAGCCATAATCAATCTGCCTTGGGTATTTTTAATTTCTGAAGTATTTTTTGATTACAGTTTCATCTCTATGTCAAACCAATGTGAGCTGTACAGTTGCTGTTTTATCACCAAATCAAGTCCGAGTCACTTTGGGTTGAATATCTTAACACAGTAAGTGACCACTCTGCCTTGTTATGACTTCTTATTAGTAAATGGCAGGGTTGGTAATGTTGAAAAGCTAGCAAGATTTGAAAGTAGCATCTCCTCGGAGGTTTCTCTCTCTCTTTGCCCCTCTTTCATTGGTTCTTTCCAAGCGGACCGTTTTTACAGGATTCATTTAGCAGCTACAGATGACGGATCTTTTTCAGAGCACATAAGTTATTTATTGCTGTCGGGGTGTAAAGACCATTTCCAACAATATATATATATATATAAAAAAAAAAATGTACATTGGGAGTAGTTACCAACCCTGCCTTAACATGCTGCTTTTGCCTTCACAAAGCCTTCTAATGTGTGCTAGCTGTAACGTTAGCTGACTATCCCAGTTGTCTGTCTGCCCATCACTCATGCCTGCATTAAAAAAAAAAAGTGTTTATAGAGTGTTTACCAGTGAGTACAGTAAAGACAAACTGCCATGTTGGAAGACATATTAGACAGATATATAACTATTACAGATTGTAGACAGATTGATGCCTTTCTCCACAACATATTCTTTTCATATTTTAAATAGTAACCAAACACAGCTCTTTCCCCTGCTTCACATGTCCCACTGGTGGCCTCCGAGGGTTTAGTGCCTTGCTTCAGGGTTAAGGATAGAGAGGTTAGAGAGGGCACACGTTTGTCAGACCTCGCAGTGCATTTTGGTGAGTAACACCGAATGTAAACGGACCATTATACTTTCTTGTATGTCTAATTTGACCTTTACAACTGGCAATTCCTGTGTAACCATCGGTAACCAATCTCTAAACACTTCACAGACAGAACCAGTAAATCAGAGACCTGTTGTGTAGATCAAGTATATGCTTGTGCTCACATAATGTGTTGAGTTTTGAGAAACTGGAAAAAGGTTTAAAAATGAAAAAAAAAAAAAAAAAAAAGCACTGCAGAAAGCGTGGCAGTTTTTAAAATAGTTTTTTTGGTTTGAATTTTCCATCTGCTTTGTTCTATTACACTCCAGTATTCAAATTTCATGGCATTTTGAAATCATTTCAGTCCTTTTTATAAATGCTATTAACTCTTGGCTTAACTTACATTGATGAAATTCGAGAGGTGTCCCATGGTGTGCTAGATGAATGAGCATGGACGGAGCGGTGCCAAACAGTGTGAGCAGGACAATCTGACAGCGGATAAGATGATCTTTGAGTGTGTCTCGGGTCTGAAACAGATTTCCCTCTCTGCCTGGTTCTGTTCTTCAGTTGATGCCACCATGTTTGTCTGAACCAATTCCTGTCTGTCAGCATTAATAAATAAACATCAAATATGTTGAACAAGAAGGGAAACATGATTCAAATCAGCAATTTGTGTGTGTGTGTGTTACAAAGCATTTTACTTGTTTTAACTACTTCGTATCTGCAGTTAGGTATTTTAATCCAGTGGTTCCCAACCTATCAACAATCTACCATTCAAGTCAATGTTTGATAATCCACCAGCTGCGCACAGCGCGTCCCAGAAGTATGGAAAGCCAAACAGTTCAAATACACGAGATTTCTCACACGTAAACGACACGTTAACACGGTTTTTCCCACGTAGACATGTTAACGCGTAGACAAAGCGTTAATTTCACATGATTTTGAGCCATTTGGCCACTTCTCCAGTTTGAATTTGTGTACTAAGTTCTCATTGGCTGCTGAGCAGTAGGGTTAAACCATTTTTAAGTAAAAGTATGTATCAGTAAAATGTGATAAATTAAAAGAACTCAATGCAGAAATATCCTCACATTTTAAAAACTGAAACCAGCCAATCTTAATTTGTTTAAACGTGTTGTCTACGTGTGAAAAATGTACGTGTTAACGCATTGTTTACATGTGAGAAATCACGTGTATTCGATTTGTTTGGCTTTCCATACGAAGCATGCGTGAAAATGAACGTCAGAAAAGAGAAGGCATTGAGTTTAACTGTAGGAGTACTTGGAGTGGAAGGTAGATACTAGCTTAAAAACACGTGATTGTTCTGTAAAGTACTAGAATAAAACCTGCGAGTCAGGCAGCAAGACGCTCCGCTTCTGAACAAAACCGGGACGCAGCACAGACTCAGTGGAGAATCAGAGTAAGTGACAAACAGAAAAGGCTTTGATACACATTTCAATTTGCTTTTATTTTTTAAGACTTTTTTTCTAATCTTTGTTTTTTGTGAAAAATGATAAGATACATTGACCTCTTAGGGCCTTGATCAGTTACTTAAATACTATGGGGTTTAATTACCCATTGTTAGCATGCTAACATGCTAAACTAAAGTGACCATGGTAAAATAGTTTTAGCAGTATACCTGCTAAAACAAGCAAGTGTACAGCCAATTCTAAAACTACAAAAGAAGGCAGTCTCCACTTTCATAGGTCATATTTTTATTCATATGAAGTGCTAAATATAAATACAAAACATTTTTGAAACACATCTGGTAAAGTGACAAAGACCTGCTTCAGTCAAGTTTTGCTCATCAGAAAAGGTTTTGAAATTTACTTTTCTAGCTTTAGCTGCAGTTTGGAACTTCATCCTTTGAAACTCAGGTATATATGGTGTGTTTAAGTAAACTTGATAATGATCAAAGATTCGTTATTCATTTCCATATGATTTAGAACAACCCTCCACTTCTAACGGGAGTCCTCCAGCTGGAAGGGAACTACTCATTTGTCGCAAAAATAAATATAAAATTTGAGCAGGCATTGAAAACGATGGCACAATGTTACAACGAATGACTCATGAGTACATATTTCACAAGTGCACTGCCATACAGTAACATGTTTGTAACATCCAATTAACCCAGACTGAGAAAATATTTCCTGTTAATTCCAGTTCAACGTTAGCGAGTAGATTTGACACCAGATTAGCATCATGCTACGGCAACCACACGGTCTAAACTAACTATATAATAGTAGCACATTCATACACCACATAAATAAACAAAAATCTGACAAGAGGGTTAAACGTGCACTCTGATACTCAAATGAATTAGCTGGGAACCAGCATTTCCTGGATTAATTACAAGGGCCGTTATTAATTCAGTTTGCTGAGATTTCTACACCTCTGATTGCAGTAGTGAAGGAAGGCCTGTGTGTTGGGAGTATGTCCTGTAGAAGGCACTGGCAATCTTTCTCATACTATTGGAGATTGTACTGCAAGAGACATTCGATTCTAACAAACATGTTCTAAGCTTCACAGATTTACAACATTCATTTCTATGAAAACTAATACAGACAAGATGGAGAGGTGAGAAAAGACTAAGAGATGAGTATAAACCCGAGGTGTGTACAGTTTATGGGCAGCCATTGGAGAGACAGGTAGTAGTCCATTAATGACACAGATCTGTGTGTGTGTGTGTGTGTATATATATTCAGTCATCTTCTATGTTAAGCTGCATTTAAAAAGGAAAGGGTCAGCATTTTTATTTGGATATTATGATATGAGCAGGTAGTGGATATGTTTGTGTGTGCAGCAATTTCAGTGTATGACAATCACCTATGTTTCTGAAGACATCTGAAAAGGCAAATGGTGTGTGTGTGTGTGTGTGTGTGTGTGTGTGGTTCAGTCATCCACCCCTATGTTGCGGAACAGGTAGGACATGGACTCTCCGTTGTGGATGCGGCGGATGGCCTCCGACAGGATCATGCTGATGTCGACCGTTTTGATCTTTGGACACTGGAGTTTCTGGAGCTCATGGGGAATCGTGTTGGTCACCACCACCTGGAGGAGGAATACGAGAAGTGAGTGTGTCATCTAGCAGAACATAGTCTGGATCGACGACTGTTCATTTGCCTTGCAAAACTGTTTCGGGAAACAACAACCTTCGAGCTAGCCAGCTACACGCTGAAAATAGCAAGTTTTGAAAACAATTTGGATCTTGCAGCAGGACGTGTATGTGTGCTGTGGAGTAAGGTCATGCGAGACTATGCAGAACAAAACCTAAGTATGACACTGGAATATTTCAAAGCACACACACACACACACACACACACACACACACACACACACACACACACCTCATCGATGGCTGACTCCTCTATGAACCTGGGGGCGTCGCAGGAGAGGAGGCCGTGTGTTGCCATGACGAAGATCTTGTAGGCCCCTCGTTCCTTCAGCGTCTCCGCTGCTGCCACAAAACTGTCCACGTCGTCGATGATGTCATCCTACGAGACAAAACGCAACCCGTATCAAACGAGTTAATCAACGTTCATTCATTCGGCCTGTAGAAGTAGCATCTCACAGCACCCTCTAGTGGCAACATGCCACCACGAACATTTTGGGCTTTTACATTTTTTTTTTTTTTTTTTTTTTTTTTGAGAGTTTAGGTTGTTCCTTTATGCATTCTGAATGCTGTTTTTACCACGATCTAAAAAAGGTATTATAATATTATACTAAAGTATTGTTAACTTTCACTTGAATTGGGTTTTTCCACTAAACATCTTCAGACAAATTTAATTCATTTTAATTGAATTAACCGGAAATAACAACAAAATGATGCTCAATTTCAATTTAAAAATGTTGAGTAGTGTGTGGATCTTACAAATTCCAAACTGATCCACTGTCAGCGCAACTGTACAGTAGCGCAGCAGTAAAATGATAATTGATGCCGTATCATCGGACAGACGCAGGATCTCTGTCAATCATTTATCAGCCATTTATTGTGTGCACGTGTGCTCACGCCACGCCAACAACAGTCCAGCTGCTCGTATATAGCGACAGTCACAGCGGAGACTAATTAAAGCCACAGCAAAATACTGTAAAAGAATAAGCTATTCTGCGGATGCTTTCCAGGGGGAAAAGCCAGACTGGATTCCCTCCATCTTCTACAGAATGTCAGCTGAGTGTCAGCGCTCTGCCCTCGTGCAGCTGCAGACACACCTGCAGCTTCTCCTCTGCTGCAGCTGCTGATCCGCCTCCTTGCTTTTCTTCTCACACTTTATTGGGCTTTTTCTCATGGGGCCCTTGTTCTACGACAGTGTGTTCAAACCAGTCAAACTGTGTGCTCTCACCACTATGATGGCGATGCGTCCTCCTACATCTCCTACCACAGTGATGGGAGGCTTCTCTTTAGGGATCAACACTGGAAACACAAACAAAGAGTATTTAAGCTCATTGTCAAGCGGCAATGCGTCTCTATGCCATGTAATGTTATTTGCAGTGGCAGAGCAAAAGTCAGTGTGTGAGCATCTACCCAAACATATTCTGACACATGGAAGTTACATGATGTGTGTGTGTGTGTGTGTGTGTGTGTGTGTGTGTGTGTGTGTGTGTGTGTGTGTGTGTGTGTGTGTGTGTGTGTGTGTGTGTGTGTGTATTACATGGTATCTCCATGCTGGGGTGAATGGCTCCGGTGGTCTTGACGGTGGGCGGCGAGTGTCGCCCGTCTACCTGGTCTGACTCGGCGTCCTGAGCTTCACCGTGGATCACCGCTATACCCAGACGCAGTCGCTCGGCAAACGACTGAGCCCTGCACACCCAGACAGAGGTGAACTCAAGATACTGCGGCTGTGTATTACGTCAAGGGGCACGGTAAAACGAGAAATGTACAATAGAGAAAGATAACTTTTGTTGTATACAATATGAAAAGGTTCTGACTTTGGCACCCCCTGTGGTAGTATTAAAAAAAAAAAAAAAAAAAATACCATGGCAGACAGCAATGATTGCTGCTAAATAAATGCAATTTTGGACTTTAAAAGGGATAGTTTAGATTTTTTGAAGTGGGGTTGTATGAGGTACTTATCCACAGTCAATGTATGACCTATAGTAGCTGGCGGTCAGCACGCCCCCAGTTTGGAGAAACAGACCGGAGTACTGACACGAAAGCTAAGCAATGTACTGCTGTGGACAGAGGCAGCAGCTAAACTTATTTTAGACACCTAAAAAAAGGCCCACCTTAAAAAACGCTATGTTTAAAATATTTTGACCGCTTACCTTGCCATCTGACAGCCTTTTACGACGGGGAACTAATGCTATATCACTCTGTAAAGCACTTTGAATTGCCCTGTTGCTGAAATGTGCTATACAAATAAAGCTGCCTTGCTCTCTTCAAAGCCACCAGTCATTGACAAAAAAAAACCCGCTAATTTTACCTTGCAGCACCAGATGAGCTGCTGGTCTACCGCTGCCTCGATCGGTTAGTTAGTGTTATTGTGAGACTTTGGTGAATCCGAAATAACCCTTTTAAAAGCACTACAGTCACACAATAACACAAACTAACTAACTGATCGAGGCAGCCGTAGACCAGCAACTCCTGTGTTCTGTGAGGTAAAATGACAAAATGTTTTTGTCAAAGGAGTCTGGCGGCTTTGAAGAAAGCATAGATGGATATCACAGCTTCAGTTCTCTATTGGAAAGGACTGTCTGACGGCAAGGTAAAGCGGTGAAAGTATTCTAAATATAGCGTTCACTTAAACCGCAATAGTTTTTTTTTTTTTTTTTTTTTAGGTGGCTAAAGTCTGTTTTGCTGCTGCCCCTGTCAACAGCAGTGAACATCCAAACCTTCGCTTTAACTTCCTCAGGGAAGGAAAGGGTGGTGAGAGGGAGAACAACAACAAAAAAAAAAAAAAACTATGATTAACTTAATAGCTAGCTAGCTCTGCACTGTTGAAGGTGATTTCATAACCAGTGGGTGAGGAGGAGGAGGAGGAGGAGGAGGCTACTGTACCTTTTGGCAGAGGCTGGGGATTTGGCCACAATCACAGCATTTCTATAGTCAGGGATCTGGAGGTACATGGGAAATAAAGACAGATTAAATTAGATTAGATTAAATAGACTTTATTGATCCCAAATTGGGAAATGTCAGTGCTACAGCAGCAACATATCAGACACACAGCACACGTACACAATATACAAGAAATAATAAATAGGATAGAAGACAAGAACAAATTTTCAAAAAAACAAAGATAAAAAATACAAAGGAAAGAATGTACAAACGTATATACAAGTTGGTAATAAAAATGTACAGCTACTAAGATGTAGGTAAAATAAAATGTCAGATTTGCACACAATTGACAGTTCACTTTAGTTCAGTTTGAATATGCAAGTCATGTGTTTAGTATGATGTGTTTTGACCTCTTCCTGTATGTACTGCAGCAGGAAGGGGGAGGCTCTCAGGTTGTCCACTGGGATGTTGAAGAAGCCTTGAATCTCTTTCTGATGGAGGTCCATGGTGATCAGGTGGGTGAGCCCTACACAAACACCGCCAGTTTGATAGTGTCAATGCCTGCACTTAACCATAGTTGTGGATTTGCATTTTGCAATAATGTGTAAAATGTGTGTAACAATGGACACTAGGGGTGGGGGGGAAGAAATCGAAAATTGTATGCATCGTGATTTTTTTTCTTTTTTTGCGACGATTTAAAAAAAAAATAAATAAAAATCGATTCTTTTCCCTTGAAAATCGATATTTTTTATTTTTGTTTTACCAATGATTCACCTGATTATTTTCTGTTTATACGCTAGCGCTGACAGCGACTACATCACATCAGTTTCCAGCAAAATGATGTACTATTTTTTAGAAATGTCTCGTGATATATTGTCTCTAGAATGCAATTTGTCAACTTTTGTTGTTGTTAAAGAAGGAAAAAGAAAATTGCGATACTCAATACTAACCAATCACAAAACTTCTAGAATCACAATGAATGAAAATCGCAATACAAATCGATTTGGAACCCATGTATCGTGAAAGAATCAAAATCGGGATAAAGGCACATGGTCCCAGCCCTAATGGACACGCACACTTTCAGATTAGCCTTGTCCTACTTCAAGCTATAGTGCGTAGTTTCTGTCTCCCCCATGAGGAATTCAAAGTAATAACAAAACTGTCAACACGTCCACATGATACAAGTCTTCTGTAATCGCGCACACACCCCCCCCCCTTCCACACTCTTGTTTCTGTAGCTAAGGAGGACATGGAGGATTAAATAAACATGACGGACTCTTCAGAAGAGGTCATTATCTTTGCTCGATTTTCTGCCCGCGACGGCTTTAACAAATGCACTTTGCATGTATGTCAAACGTTCTGCTAATAATATGATACAATCTGGGCGCCCGGATGGCTCAGTTGGTAGAGCGGGCGCCCATATATAGAGGTTTAGTCCTCGATGCAGCGGGCCTGGGTTCGATTCCGACCTGCAGCCCTTTGCTGCATGTCATTCCCCCCTCTCTCTCCCCTTTCATGTCTTCAGCTGTCCTGTCAATAAAGGCCTAAAAATGCCCAAAAGATAATCTTAAAAATAAAAAAAAAATTAAATAAAAAAATGCTACAATCTGTCATGCCGCAAGCAAATAGAAACATACTGAAAATGACAACTGTATTCTGATGTTTCCCGTTCATCCTCCTGCTCCAAAGCAATGCTCTCCCACTTACCAGCTTTACACATCATAGAGGCAATAAGCTTGGAGACGATGGAGCCCCTCTTTCTCATCTTGCACTGCTTGCTGTAGGGGAAGTAGGGGAGGACGCCCGTGATGCTTCTGGCACAGGACGTCCTGCACGCGTACACCAGGATCAGCATCTCCATTATGGTGGTGTTCACATCCCTGATGCAGCCGAGTGATGGAGAGAAAAGCCGCAGAGGGAGGGGAGAGGGGGCCAGCGTGGACAAAACGTGATGTTAGTGAGATGTTTCAAGGGGGAAACTGTACTGAAATGTTCAATTGGGTGCTTGTTCTTCCTTACTTGGACATTGTTTGGATCACAAAGACATCTTTCCCTCGCACCGACTCTTGGATCTGTACCCGCGTTTCTATGGAAACAAACAGGACGTGAGAACGAGAGAGAAGCCAGGAAGCGCGCACACATAAACACACAGTCAGTCCCATGTTGCGCACACTCCTAGGATATCTGCCTCTCACACACACACACCCCACTTCCACTGTGTGAAGTTGTAGATACTAGCGTTCCAAAAATGTGCCTCCCACAGAAAAGAGATTAGAAAACAAAATGCTATCTAGGCAGAGCCAAATGTCCAGCAGAAACGGTCAGAACTGATAGTTGATGCAAGCAGCCAAGAAACTTTGAATATTCGGGGTGTGGAATTTATTTCTGTATACATCTACTACTATTAAACACGTCAGTTAAACCAACACTGACTGTAGCACATGCATAATTTTGCCCATTACCAAACAATTTGCAAATTATACTGTACATTTATGACTATTTTTAAAAAGGTGCCCTGCCACACGTATTTCATGATTTTGTGGTAATGTCTGAAGTTCTACCATGGACTCTAACATTTTTTTGTGGAAAAAATGCCTTGGTTACCTTGTTTCAAGCCATTCTAGTGTGGTATAGAAAGCCTGCAGGAAGCTCGATTTGTGCCAGATCTCATCTGGCACAAATCTGCTTATTTCTTTTCAGTGGCTATAGCTGACAGAGGAGGGAGCAGTTCATTTTCACATTCACCACATAACACAAACACACATGGACCTAATATATTTCAAAAAAATACAAGTACAAATGGTTTTGTGTGGCAGGGCACCTTTAAAAGCACCCCATTAGCGCTGGGCAATATACAGTATCGATAGATATGAGGCATTGTCTTAAATTTTGAATATCTTAATATGACACAAGTGTTGTCTTTTCCTAACAGGCTACATTACAGTAAAGTGACGTCATTTTCTGAAGTTCTAGCTGTTCTATTATTTCCCTTTACCCACTTAGTCATTATATCCACATCACTGTTGATTATTTATCAAAAATCTCATTGTGGAAATATTTTGTGAAAGCACCAATAGTCAACCCTACCATATCGTCGCAATATTGTTATCGATGCATTTGGTAAAATATTGTGATATTTCATTTCCTCTATACTGCCCAGCTCTACACACCATACATTTATTTCAGACTGATTTTTCTACCCTTCAGACAGTTTTTGATTTCTCAGTATGCCACAGAAATAATCTTGCCTGTACTTGACAATGTCTTGAGATCTGATGCGATCTACCACGCTGATTATTTGCTCTTTGTTTTGTCTATCTTGCATCAACATCGTGTGATAAAGCAGGTGCAAGCAGCGAGTGTTTGGAAAGTGTTCCTGAGGAATTGGTCGTCTGTTGGCAAACACGTTGTACTGGCCAGCTATCAAATCCACAAAACAAACCATAAACTACAAACGCTGTAGAAAAGGTTAACGTTCAGTTTCCTGGATAAGAATTAGGGTTGGGTATCGTTTGGTTTTTTTCTGATACCAGTGCTAAATCGCTACTTTTAAAACAGTGCCTAAACAAACAAACAAATATATATATATATATATATATATATATATATATATATATATATATATATATATATATATATATATATATATATATATATATATATAATATATATATATATATATATATATATATATATATATATATATATATATATATACACACGGAAACGGTGCCCTATTGGCACCGCGTTTCGGTACCCAACCCTAAAAAGAATAGAGTGGTTGTTTGTGTCATGCACACACAAGTAGAGCCGCAAAGGTTAATCGATTAGTTGTCAACTATTAAAATGAATTGGCAACTATTTTGTTTATTTTGATTTGTCATTTTGTTAGAAATAAAAAAGTCAAAATACCAGAGGCCTGTACTAAGAATAATGTTCAACATGCCCTGGATTTATTTTAGTTATTAGTTAGTCACCTAACCTAACAACCTAACTGTGTCACGACGCTGGTTAACAACTAGTTCAATCAACCCAGGGTTTCCCAATCCAGCGGCGCGCGCGTTCACATAAAAGAGGCGGTGTTTGCACAGATCGACCAATCACAAACATCTACCAGAGCCGCATATTTTATATAAGAAGAGCAAACTATAATTCTACATAAATATGAAGAACACAGACACGGTTTTACAGGCAAAACGCAATACAGTCGCTGCTTCCTAAAACAGGAAGGAAAGCTGGCAAAAAATAGCCTACGCTGTAAATGTGTCAATCACAACTCTTATTAATATCACTTCCCCATCAGTCAGGCACAAGATCTGATAATATAATATAAAAACATAATTAAACCGCTGCATTGGCAACACACGGCTCAAGAAGCCGACAAATAGCCTATATGTAATGCCCTCCGCTCAAAATCTATATCTTTCATAAAAATACCCATCAGGGAATGTTAACGGGGTTGACTGTCTCTAAATGTTTTAACCTTTATGAGCGCACCTCTCTCTCTCTCCGCCCACCGAGCTCCACAGGAGAACGGTGACGCCGTTATCAAGAGTATTGATAGAATAGACTTTAATTGCCATTGTGCAGTAGAACCATACAACGAAATTTGCTTGTGCAGCCTCTAAAACAATACTTACTTTCATATACACACACTCGCACAATAGATAAAATAAGAAAAATATAAAAAACATTATCAAGGCATCCAATATTGCGTATATTGAGTCCCATTACATAGAATCCCTATCTAGAAAGTGCAACTGTGCTGACTGGGGGGGTGGGGGAGCATGATTGTTCAGTTCTGTGATGGCCCTGGGGATAAAGCTTTTCTGCAGCCTGGAAGTGTGTGCTCTAAAAACCCGATACAGCCTGCCAGATGGAAGCAGGGAGAAGAGATGGTTTGAGGGGTGTGGCTCACCCTGCAGAATATTGTGCGCTCGGCGGATCTTAAAGATGTCGTCCAGTGGGGACAGGGGAAGTCCAATGATTTTTTCAGCGGATTTTATAATTCGATTGAGGGATTGGTCAGTAGGCTGTGCTTTTACACCAGTTTATCTCTAATCTCCAACATAACCTGCTCCCGAGCAAGTTAGGTGTTCAGCGTAAGTTACCTCTGGTGTTCAGACAAAGACTTCTGCACGTTCTCTGACAAAAACTACCATGGTGCTCATAAAAGTCCAAACTATAGAATAGAGAGGAATGCACGGTCTCTGGACACGTACGAACATTAAAACCAGTAAATCTGCAGTGTTGGAACGGCATATAACGTTTAGTTATGTAACAGGCTTACATTTACTTTCTGCTTTACACACAAGCAATCTTCCCTTTTAATAACCAAGGGGGTACCACAAGGTTCTGTGCTTGGCCTATTATTATTTACAATCTACATGAATAATATTATTACTCCCACCCAGACTTATAATTACGGCTGCCAGGAACAACTATTCTCATGGTCGATTAATCTACCGATTATTTTCTCAACAAATTCATTCATAAAATGTCAGAAAAATAAAATAAAATGGCCATCATCAATTCCCAGAGCGACTAATCAATAATCAACTAATGGTTTTCAGCACTCTTTTTCACACAGTACACACACCACATTAAATGGAATGAATTACAAAGGACTTCAAAACTTGATAGTCTCATCCTATTGGAGGATTGTAAACTTCAGAGATGTGTGTGTGTGATGCTGTTTGTAGGAGCTTATGTGTAACTGGTTGTTTTGTTGTGTGTCTCATCTTGGTTCCATTTCTTCCGCAGTACTCAGGTCTCTCTTGTAACTACCTGGGATGGTAGCATAGGGAGTCACTTTGTCAGACATCATCTTACCTCGGTTAGCTTCCTGGTACACCTGCACCTTGCCAAGCTCCACCCCTAACCGCCTGAGAGAGAGAAAGAAGGAATGCTTTTCTCAACAACAATCAAAAAACTAGATAGGAAAAATACACGATAATACACTACAAGTATAGACGTGTATTTGTTGTTACACTGCTTCACTTGAGACAACCTGACCTGCTCACTCTGCAGTCAGGACATTTACACCCTGTTAACAGTTAACACATTGTGTTTTATTCATATCCGTCTCACACACAGAGCATGGGATTTAGTGTCCCACAAGCCAGGCCGGCAGCTCTATTTGTTCTATAAACATGCACTCCCCTGTCCTTTTGGAGTGCATTAATGTGCGTTTCAAGTACATTTTGCAGTTCATGAATGTTTTGATAGTGTGACAGGTTAAAGAAAATACACTCATAGCCTGTCATAAGTTACAAAGTCTTAGTAAGTTCATCGTCTGTGAGGATCTTAAAATCTGTAATACGGTTAAAAAGATCATACATTTAGGAGTACTAGTTCATAGGGATTGATTGAAATCATAAAACTGTGTTACAAACAGTTAAATCAGTATCAGTCACGTGCAAAAAGTAGGGTTGGGTACCGAACCCGGTACTTTTACCGGTACTGACCGCATCACGTCGGTACTACCGAGTATTGGTTCACGTAAAATCAAACTGTGCCAAATTTCGGTACCTGAGTGTAAGCGCAAGCTTATCTGTCCACTCTGCATGTTGACAGAGAGCAGAGGTCCGACACACACGTGCGCGCAGAGGTGCGGACGGAGCAAACTACGTCAGCTCTGCAGTTTTGTTGAAGTCAGTGAGTCACAGCGATGCCGATAAAGCGGTTTCAAGTGTGGTTACAGTTTTTCAAAACTTCACGCAGACACCTTCCATTGTGATATGATATTAATGGCGAGCCGAAAGCGGTCGCGGTGCTGTTGACATTACACTTCCTCTGAGACGAGCAGGCACAACGGTGGTTTCTCTGCCCTGGAGACTGACTGACAGGCTGAGGTTGCAAGGCAACTTTATCTCTACAGCACCTTTCAGCAACAAGGCAATTCAAAGTGCTTTACATGAAACATTAAAGAGCAATTAAAAACGGTCATGATGAAAATAAAACAGGCTAAAATATAATAATATACAAATACAAGAATAAAAGTTACAGTGAGTAAGAAATTAATAATTATTCAATTTAATAGGTTGTAGGGACGGGTTTGGGAGGAAAGAGGGAGGGGTTTTATTTTTGTTTGTTTAATTTCTGTCAGCGTAAAATATTCTAAATAAATAACATAATGTTCTAAGTAAATCGGCCACTGCAGCAAGACGTCGGGTTGCATTTCTCCAAAAGTTGAGTCAGTCTCACCTTTTTGCCGCAGGCCTGCTGCGTTTTTTTTGCGTGCCACCAGGTTGCCACAGCCAGAAGACAAATTTTGTTTCAAAAGAAGCTGGAGGCAGCAAAAAAAATAAAAAAAACGCTGCTGGCTAAACTATTTAAAAATGGCGGGTGTGTTCAGGACACCCCAGTCTGTCGCTAGCAATGATGACTCAGTGAATAGTGACGATTCTCACTGACCAATCAGTAGTCTGCAGGTTTTCACGTCACCTTTTGGTATCGCCTCAGCTCGCTTGGAACCTCGACGGAGGTAGTACTAAAAAAAAAAAAAAAAAAGTACCTGTGAGCTAGTACCAGGTACTTTTTTTCGTAATGGAAAACCAAAAAAGGCGAATAGAGTCGAGGCGAGTCGAGCAGGTACCGCATAATGGAAGGCTGAGGATTTGTTTAATGGTGAAGTTATGATGAAGTTTAAAGGGCTTCGTGCCAAATTTGATATTACTAACAATCACTTAAATTTTTGCCGTGCATTTTCATTACAATTTAACTGGCTAATGCCTACATATATATAACTCCAGTCGAACTACATAAATGTCACATTAATATTCTAGACACATAAGTGTGGATAAGAGAAAGGGACGCCGCTTCACTGCCTTTGGGAGTGCAGTGAGATAAGAGAGTTCTGGTGTGAGGTATCACATGCAGTACGTAGGATGATAGGCATACATTTACCTCTACAGCCTGAGTTGTTTATTCTAGGAATTTACTGTACTCACTCTGAAATCCTCTTTCCCAGCTCGCGGCTGGCGGGGTGCGAGTTGGCAGTGAAGATGACCAGGCCACCCTTGGTGTGATTCATGTCTTTGGGGTCTCGGCCGCTGTTTTCCCCGCACTCAGGCAGTGGCTCCCTGGGCACCCACGCTGCGCTGAGCCCTTCCTGCAGTGGAGAGGGAGTGGAGGGGAGGGGAGGGGAAGGGGGGCAAGTACTTCCTTTAAAAAAAAATAGTGTCAACTCTCGTAACTCAAGTAGAGGAGGAACAGTCTCAGTTAGTTCCCGAAGACTTACAAAAAGCCACTGAACTGATTTTTTTTTTTCTTCAAAAAAGCAGCCTTTTCAGATTAAAGCATAATCATAGTGTATAGTGTATAAAACACTACTTGCCAACCATCCTTGATTAACTAGTGTCTGTCTGTTTGTGTGTATGCAAAGCTATTTTAATTTGCATTCAGACTGATAGTTGGCCATCGGAAGTTCCCTTCTTGGCGGTGTTGAAGTTACAAACAAGCACAAACTGCGGCA
This sequence comes from Sander lucioperca, assembly GCF_008315115.2. Lineage (NCBI taxonomy): Eukaryota > Metazoa > Chordata > Actinopteri > Perciformes > Percidae > Sander > Sander lucioperca. The sequence continues at coordinate 17,385,354 of NC_050193.1, forward strand.
TAAAAACGTTCCAAGTACCTCAGAATGTGGCTCAGTTATTCATCAACTTCCTGCGAACTGCAAGGAGGACTTATTTTCCTGCAACGCTGAAGCAGCTGCAAACCTCTCATTTTCAATCAAGTGTGAATCCAACAAACTTCTCAATCTTTGAAGCAGCTTTGCCTTATTTTAAATTGATAGTTACTAATATTTTGTGTGCCTCTTCTAAATCCAGGAGAGGAGAAGATGGCTTTCCTCTTTTGAAAAGGTTGATAAAACTCCTAAGCTAGTAAGACCAAATGTGCAGAATTTGCAATTGTTAGGATCAATTTCCTATTAAAAGACGCTTGACAAATACTGTAGATGCCCACTCAAAGCATTCATAGGATAGTTAATGAGCTTTCAATGTGAAGGGCCACTGTAGCAGCCTTCCACCTTCAACAGTAATATTCAAATCTACTTTTATACTCGTGCTTATTGTAGTGCTGACGATTTGACTATGCTATTTTATTTTAACTTACTTTGGATGTTATTATTATACATTGTTTTACTTTATAGGAATGCCTGAGCATGGTAAGTGTTTGGTAGATAACAGTTTGGAGTGTCTACAGGAGGTTTTGCTTGTACATACCTTTTTATATACGGTCTATAGAACAATACACTTGAGAGGATCTTGGAACAAATAACACAGAGCAAACAAAAGGCTGGTTTGCCAACGTATACCATGTAACCATGTGCGACCTACAATAACTGGAAGGGTAATGCAATTATATTACATTAAATCTGTATCTTAGCATTGCGAATTCTCTTTTAGGGGGTCAGTGGCGTTTAATGGGCTAACTCGTGATTTTAAAAAGGACGTAGAAATCGTTCATCAACAGTCACGATATTAGCTTCATCATGTTGCTAAGCTAGCAGGACAACACAGGATTTTGCTGTTTACGTAGCCGCATGTTATTCGAGAATGAATGTGTTAATAAGTGCAACCGTGTGTTGAAATTGTAGTTGCAAAAAAAGCCGTTAGACAATAAGTTTAAATTAACCTCTGCTAATATTAAATGTTTGGCTGTAATATTATGAAATAACGTTAGCTAACGGTAACACACAAGTACTAACGCGATAGCTCACAGTAATCTTGCCATGGCAAAGCTCTTGAATGCGCGAATTGATTTTTCATGCATTAGAAAGCAAGTATTTCTATGTAGCAAGTAGAGAATCAAACAACGACTATTAAATTAAACAAAGCACAGTAGTAGCCCTCACCAGTTTGCGTATTAGGTCCGGTTACAATCTGCAACCAACAGTATTTGAATATACAAGCCTCTCTTTTCAACCTGTTCCCCTCACTCCGACTGCTTACGATGTTGTCAGTTTTGATGGACGTGCAGCTCGACCAATCACATGCTAGGAAATGGAAAAAGGCCGATTGTAAGATGCATTCAAGTGCTCTTTTTAAACCCGTAATGATACCATTTTTCACAGAAAAGTAATTCATTATCGTCAGTAAGGTTTTCAGTGAGGTCCAAGTAGTGGTGGAAGAAGTATTCAGATCCTTTACTGAAGTAACAGTACTAATACCACACTGTTAAAATAGTCTGCCCTGCATTGAAAATGTTACTTAAGTATAAATATTTAAGTATAATCAGGAAAATGTGCTTCAAATATTAAAAGTAAAAGTACTCAATGCAGACAAATCCTCACATTTTAGAAAATGTTTAATGGTCTAATCATTTCAGCTGGACTTGTAGGCCTGTATATTGTTGGGTAGTTTAACTTATAATAAAACATCATATTTTATAAACGACATGTGTTTTGTGTGCAAAAATCTTAATTTGTAAAGTAACTAACTAAAGCTGTCAAATGAATGTAGTGGAGTAAAAAGTAGGCCTACAATATTTTTCTCTGAAATGTAGTGGAGTAGAAGTAGAAAGTGGCATGAAAAGAAAAGACTCAAGTAAAGTACAAGTACTTCAAAATTGTACTTAAGTACAGTACTTGAGTAAATGTACTTAGTTACATTCCACGACTGGGTTCAAGTGGTTTCCAAGACCCTCACTACGGTAATTTTATAATGCAAACACTATTTCTCAAAGTTTTGTGTGTTCCTTGTCAGAGTTCAGTCATTAAATCTAATTTCAAATTACCAACTAAATCCACTGTTACATGGAGATTTGCTAGTTTGCTCAATTTCTGAATATTCTGAACCTTCTGATGTTTAATGTCATAAGAAAAGACACCAAAATAAAACAAAGAAAGCAGTGCTATGCAACAAAGTGTTTTGTTTATTAGATGTTTTTTTTCTTCTTTTCTTATTACATTTTTAAGCTGATGTGCTGACTGTGATAATGTACTTACCTACAACTTGGTATAACTATATTCAATAGTAGATGCATATTCCAGCCAGCGGTTTATCTTAAAATGGGCACAAAAAGACAAATGTTTTTACTTATCATTGCTCATTCTCTCAGTGCCTCAATAGTTCCAATAACGAGGCTAAACACTGATAGCCTTCCCAGGAGGTGCATGCTTTGTGACTGGCCACTTGAGGGCAGTGTTTGATTTTCTGAATCCTTCACACAACAGCCCTATTTCAGTTCTTGTTAAATGAAGTGACTCTCATGTGGTTTCATGTGTAGTGTTAGCCTGATAAGCATTACTATACTATTCCCTTTAACCACACACTAAACAGCTATTCCAATCTCCAATCCTTTAACCACCATGCAGTCAGAAAGATATGCTTCTGGATTCAAATGGAAAGAGACATATAGATACATCTCATTTAGGTATGAGAATGTTACATTCAATGGGCAAAATGTTTACTGAAATATTATGAAATTGTGCCACTACATACTGTCTATTAAATATGCATCTAAGCACTTCATCTCTGCTGCTTCTTCTTATATCCGCTTCCAAAGATCAAAGTTGTCCTTGTCCTTTAAAGCATTGCAAGGTGTAATATTTGCTTTATCTTAAAACAGTCCCCTGTCTTGTTTTCATGTGTGCAAAGCTTACATGTACCAATTTCTCTTAGAACCCAGAGAAAGTACCATACTGGTTAGGAATTTCACTCCCCATACCACACAATAAACACACACTGATAGAGAGAAAGAGAACAGGTCTCCCTTTGGGTGTAATAAATATGGCTACAGTAAGTAGCTCGTGAATCTACAGTTTCCTCCTTTTGGACATAATATAAAATCGTGTCTCAAACCAACTGTTCCTGTCTAACAATGCCAGAAAAAAAGACACACAGAAAGATGGAGAGGGAGGTATGAGTGTTGCAGGTAAACTCTAAAATTATGAGCATTTATACATCATAGTGTGGGGAAAGTGAGCAGCTTTTGCATTAACAGAGACAGATTTATAAATATGCTCATGGGCTACTCTTCAGTATTCTTACATAACTCACTGGATATGTGGAGGAGGCAGAGAGCAGCATCCAGGCACTGCCCACACACACACACACACACACACACACACACACACACACACACGCACATGCACACACACAATGGAGAGGAGAGTGGAGTTAAAAATCTGGAGGAGGTTGGACAGAGAAAGAAAACAAGTTTGTTGTTGCAGTTAGAAGTCAGGGTCAAAATCACTGATATGTGCTCTGCTTTCCCCAATTGTCTTCATGACCACAGCATGTGCATTCACTGTAGGTTCTATATGTAGGGTATACAGGTTTGTGAAGAGACTGGATTCCTAAAAATGCATCAAATATTACAAATATAAAAACTTTGTGTACTTTGATATGTTATCTAAAAATTGAATCTGAAGGATAAGTTTGACATTACTGGGAAATTCTCTCATTTGCTTTTTTGCTGAGCTTTAGATGAGAAGATATCTTTGGCTACAGTGAATATGAAGCTACAGCCAGGAGACAATTAGCTTAGCATAAAGACTAAGAACAGGGTGAAGTCTTTGTGCTAAAGCTAAGATAACCTGCTGCCAGTGGGTAGCTTTATATACACCGTATAGCCACGAGAGTGGTATTGATCCTCACATCTAACTCTCAGCAAGAACGGAAATAAATGTATTTCCCAAAATGTAGAACTATTCCTTTAAATACAGTAATTACAGAAACATACAGAAAATTAAAATGTGTGGCTAAGCATTAGTGGCATTGTGATGACAGGTGACATAAATGATGCTAGAGTATTACCATTTCATGAAGGCCCTGACTGATGGGAGTGCCTGAATCCCGGATGAAAGAGTTTGTAATTGCATTCTTTGTAAGGAACAGTGTTTCCAGCCATTTAACAACAGCATACAGGAATGTTTCAAAGCAGTGTGATATACAGGAGGATTTAAGATATCCACTTCTATGCCACTTACATAGATAATCACGTTTTTTCATGGGAATGAAAGGCTGATGGGAATGTTAGGCCCTATTTGGTCACAAACCAAAGTACTGGACAAATCAAAATGTTGACCTGATGATGGTTTTTGACAAAGAGCGAAGGGATCACTGATCAAGTTAAACCAATTGTAAATAAACAGTGTAGGCTTCTGTTTAATCAACAAAGTCGATTAGTGTTAATGGGACCCTGTTAAGCTTTTCCGTATTTTCACGCACCAAGAATGCATTTGAAAATCTCACTGCGCGCAATTGGATAACACTACCACCAATCACAACAATACACGGGGTGACGTATCCAGAGCCCCATAAGCTTAGCTACCAGTGGAGCTAACTGGTAGATTAAACTGTCCTCATCTCGCCTCTGGCCCGCCTATATCAGATACACCGATGTGATTGGTGCAGCTCGGCTACAAGGGCATAGTTAATGAGCATCGTTTCTCAATGCCAGAGTGACTCGCTGAGCAAATTCAAATTGTGCTCTTGCGAGAACTCTGGAAGCTTCAAATAATGAGGTAAACATCTTTCAGAGAAATCCCTGTTCTGATCGGATTTTTCTACTCTCGGCCCAGTGTCGCATAACTCGGAGCTGGGTTGCTATGATTGGTCATCTGCTCCAGGCAGGCTACTGAACGTGTTTTTTCTAGGCTAATGTTACTGCAGTTGTTCATTGCCACAAGTACTGTAGCTACATGCTAACGCCAGAGAAGCTGTAATCTTTGCTACCAATGTTCGTTTCTCGTCGATTCCAGGTCACATTACTGCTGAAATATATCCGGTTGGGTAGTATTTGGTGTAAAATATACTGTATATATATATATATATATACAGTATATTTTGACAGTAAAAAGTACCGCTATATTCTCTTACTGTCCATTGCTAACTATAGTAGCTGCATGCTAACGGCAGGGAAATTATATATTTATATATTTAATATTTGGTTTATAAGGTTTATTATTATATTATTGGTGTTTTTCACTGTGCAAAGTCCAGCTACAACAGGAACGGTGGGTGATACAGAAAGCTGACCAATCAGAGCAGACTGGGCTTTTTTGGGAGGGGGGCTTAAAGAGACAGGCGCTACAAAAGATTGTCTTATACAGAGGCTGAATACAGGCGCAGCAGCCATGGGCAGTATGAGCAAGATAAAGTGTTTTTTGAACAGTAAAGCTTTAGTTTGAGTAGAAACACAAAATACAAGAATGAACCTGAAAATGCTATATAATAGCTCCCCTTTAATTGAATATTTGCAATGACCTCCTTCCATCCATCCATCCATCCATCCATCCATCGTCACCCACTTATCCGGGGTTGAGTCGTGGGGGCAGCAGCTCCAGCAGGGGCCCCCAAACTTCCCTTTCCCGAGCCACGTTAACCAGCAGTGACTGGGGGATCCTGAGGCATTCTCAGGCCAGGGTGGAAACATAATCTCTACACCTAGTCCTGGGTCTTCCCCGTGGCCACCTCCCAGCTGGACGTGGTGCCCAGGGGGCATCCTTACCAGATGCGCAAACCACCTCAAATGGCTCCTTTCGATGCAAAGAAGCAGCGGCTCTACTCCGAGTTCCTTATGGATGACTGAGCTTCTCACCCTATCTCTTAAGGAGACGCCAGCCAACCTCATGAGGAAACCCATTTCAGCCACTTGTAACCGCCATCTAGTTCTTTCGGTCATAACCCAGCCTTCATGACCAAAGGTGAGCGTAGGAGTGAAAATTGACCAGTAGATTTACAATGACCTACTGACTATATTGGCTTTGTAGCCATGTTTTTCACAGATTTGTGGCCCGTCTGAAATACAACTGTTGGATGGATTGCCAAGAAATGTTGTACAGATATACACGGTTCCCCGGACTTTTACTTTAGCCATGTCACCATGAGGTTGACATTTGTGGTTTTGCGTAAAATAAATATTGCCATGAAATTTACACACATTCATGTGCGCCTTGGAATGAATTTTGATAACTTTGGTGATCCATTAGCTTTTCATCTAGCACCATCATCAGGTCAAAGTTTCAGTTTAGAACAACTGAGACAGCCCAACTCAAAGTAATTTCCTCTTATCTGTGTCACATTGGTTTCTCCACTGCCACGCTTCTTTAGGAGACTAGCGGCTAGTGACTGAACGTGAACGCAGATTATGACCGATTATTTTGCCCCATAGTCACCACAGTAAATATTGGACCCATTCTTCACAAGCTACTAATCTCCTGAACATTCTGACACTAAAATGACATTTTTCAGATGGACAAATCAGGAAAAAATTAACTTTGTTTGAGACCTCTGTCACATGAACAAACTTTAGCGAGATCTGGCAACACAGATAAGCTAACGTCAACTAGCCTAACGTTTGCGAACGACGTAGCAAAACAAATTTTCGTAATGCTCCATAGGCCTATGTCTTTTAGCGGTGTAAATATCTAATGTTGGCAAAAGAAAATGTTTACATTATACAAATATAACTTTTCATCCATCCACACACCGTTCACTACACTTTCAAACGAGGTCCACATTGGCGCAGTGTGTAATGCTAATATTTGGTGCTTATTAGCAAATGTTAGCACACTAAACTTAGATGATGAACATGGTAAACATTTTACCTGCTTAACAACATCATGTTGGCATTGTCATTGTGCAGTAAGCGTACACCCTTACGTGGCTGTATAGACTTTGTTTTCCTCCTACACGCTCCAATTTATGCTTTGTGTAATATGATGTAGCCTAGTATTGCTGCAGTAGCCTAGATCATTGCTGCCCTGTGCAGTGCCATAGGAAAAAAGGGGAGCGGGGCCAGTTCTTTCAGGGGAGCTAGAATTTCTCTCTACACACCTGCTCAGGAGGCTTTTTACACTGAGGCAGGTGTGTCTTTATAAAATGTGATAGAGGACCGTGCGTTTGAAATCGCTTTTCTCAGATAACTGTAATGGATTACATCTCTAACTCTGCATCACTTGGGGAAAGGGTAGGCTATATGCAGTGAAGCTAATATAGCCAACTATCCAATAAGAAGAAGAGAGTTGAACACATTGATTAGGCTATTCACTTTGTCTGTACCTTCCTTGGCAGCTGAATAAATCTCCGCAGCTTCTCTGTAAAGCAAAGAGAGAGGGCCATAGAAACAGAGCCAGAGAGAGATGAAAAAAGGAGGCGGGAGAGCACCGCGCTCCTGGTCCGCCCCCAAGTTGCAGCACGAGCCATTTAGCGGTACGAGCTGGGCCAGCTGTAGAGCGCGCGGGCGCGTGTACGTCCCCCCCCCCCACCCCCACCCACCCCTCACTACCCCTGCCCCCCACGCGGAGAAAACCATTACCAAATACAGAGCCAGAGTGCACGCGGAGCGATGGCTGCAGCAGCAGCAGTAGCAGCAGCAGCCCTGGACTGTGTTTACGACGCAGAGCACGAGAGCGGCAACCTCGGGAGAAACGGACACCGCACGCATCCGATTTTTAAACGCACAATCATTTAGGCTACTCTAGCTTCCTGAGCCTGCGAGGCTACTCGCTTCATCAGTCCGTTTGACGTCCCCTGCCTTCAGCGAGGCGAGGCTGTCTCCCGTTCGGTTTTAATCGTTGTTTCGGAGCGCAGCTGCAAGGGGAGACGAATCAGCCTCCCGACGTTATCACAGATGAGGAGCGCGAGCAAACCGTGGAAACGAGAAACCAATCATCTCTACCATCAAAATATCACACGCACGCGACGCCAGCGCGCTGATACTGGAATCTAGAACGGCCGCCGTTGCCCCCGGTCCCGTCCACATTAAGCGGCGCTGCCTGCCCTTAGCTGGGGGAACCCGAGAGCATCCCTCCATCCCACCCCAGTCTATCCTTTCCCTCTCTCACCCCATCATATGCCAGAGCTTTAGGTGGTCTCATCCAGTCAGGGACCAGGGGGGAGGAAGAGGGAGGCTGTTCGTGGCCGCTGTAGACGCACCCTCCGCGTGGTGAGGCTGGGGTTGAAGCGCCGCTGTCTCGGAGGATGCTGCGGGAGTAGAGCGGCTCAGAGCGGAAGATGGGGAAGGACCAGGAACTGCTGCAGGCGGTGAAGACCGAGGACCTGCTCACCGTGCAGAAGCTGCTGCAAAGGCCCCGGCCAGGGAAAGCAAGTAAGACATTCTATTCTGTTCTATTGTAGGCGGAAGCCTACTTAAAAAAGATAATAACACAGCGTTGGTATTCTGTTGAAAACCTACCCCTCTGATTGGCTGTTTGTTGCTACTATTAGGCCTAACTGATGATGATGATATCTGGATGATGTGTATGCATGTGTGTATGTGTGTGTGTGTGTGTGTTTGTGATTGAGAGAGTGAGATGGAGAGAGCAAGGGTGAAAGAGAGAGGAGGGGTTGTATGCATCAGGGTGTTTCAGAGAAGATTAGTGGTGTGATTGGAGACTGACAGCCCATCTTGAAACCCCTGTCTGAGTGCACTGCAGCAAGGGAGAGAGAATGAGGGTGGGAGAGCTGCTGTGTTTTTGGATGAGGGATCCGTTTGACCCTCTCAGGAGTGAGTGATGTTGCCGGTGGCCATGTGATTGTTAGGTTTTTCAACATCAGCTTCAATGACAAACACAGACATACAGGGATCCAGATAACATGGCTGGTTAAACCTTGTGTGTGTGTGTGTGTGTGTGTGTGTGTGTGTGTGTGTGTTTGTGAGGAGTAGAATCTCTATTCTATTCTGCTTCCCCTGGTCTATATGACTCTGCTCTTCTACTTGTTTTATTTTCTGTATGCAATGTAGCACTACATCATCCAAAAATGCTTCGCTTCCACAGCCCACTCTAATGTGTGGGCAATGCAGAGTGGCGCCAGAGAGAGAGAGAGCTGCGGATAGACCATTCTGTCAAGCCATGTAGCTGCCATACTGATAAATACTGGCTGATACCGTTATCAACAGACAGGGGAAGATGCTATAAGGGCTCAAGTGCATGGCATACAATTTCTGCAGATTTAAGTTTAAAAATAGTGAGTCTTTCAGTTAAAAAATCATCCCATTCTACAGATCCAGTCCAGACAGAGTCCCCTCACTATCCAATAGCTAAAACTGTTCCAGGCAGGGAGGTTTGCAGCATCTGACCTGGTGCTCACACTGGATATTCATGATGCGTTCCATTTACCTCGGGAGTCAGAAGCCGGAGCTGAGAATGACGTCCCGAGTAGACCATAACTGTTATTTCACAGTGGGGTTTAGCTCTAGCCAAGTTAGCAATTGCAAGCAATACCAGTTGATGACATCACATTAGGCTGTATTTTATGCGCACAAACAACATAGCAACATGCCCACAGATAGTTGGGCAGTACTGTGTGAATGACTCATTTAATGAAACAAAAATAAGACGGACAGAAGTGCTAATACACTGTATATTACTACAGCTTTCACTACTGTTGATGCACGGAGCAGCCATGTAAGATTTTGAGCTCGGCTTTGGTCGGGGTTGGTGAGGCTGTCCCGAGTCGAGTTGAAATTTTCCGACTGGGAATTTCAACTTCCCTGTTCAAATGGAACACACCATTAGACTCCAAACAGCAGGTGGGCCTCATCTGAATAAAAGGAGCCGGTGTCGATGACAGAGATTGGTCCAGAACTGTGGCTGTCTTGCGTGTGATGACTTTATGACAAAAATCATTGACACTGAACAACATCAAGCCCGACATTTCTCCTCTTTGATTCACTAATATTAGGACCCTGTGCGTGTGTGTTTTCAATTATTCCGGCTAATTAGACCTCTGTGACACATATGTGGGACCTTTTAATTGGATCTTTATTACCCATAGTCTCGCTTTGCTCTGGCTAGTCCACACAGCATTCCGGCTCTGTTTTTTTTCGGCATTTCTTTGTGCTCATATTATTATTATTATTCATTGTGTTATATATCTTTTGTGTTCATGTTATAGGTTAACAAAGTGAAAAAGCCCAAAGTCCACCCCCAAAGGGACTTACCATCTCCAACAGAAAACACTGTTGACAATCTGCTCCAAACAGCTCTATTGTAGTCCAGCCTTTACTTCCGTCACTTTGTAACACACGTTATAATGCTCGCCTAGCTGCTAGCGTGGCACGCCCTCATACTCTGCTTCTTAATGGCTAGTTGTCCTTAACTAGTTACTGTGCATCTGTGACTCCCAACAAAGATGGTACAGAAGTGAGATGTCTCACTCTGTAGCTAAAACAGAGAGCTCAACACACAGGGTGAAAAGAGGAGCTGCAGCAATGTGCAGTACGACGAAAATATATGGTGTTTTTTGAAAATTAAACCATGTAAACCTATTATGAACCTGAAAATGAGCATAATATGAGCACTTTAAACCAATCACAGTCGTCATGGGCGGTGCTAAGCTCCGCACGGAGCCGCTGCAAAAGCCTCAGGAAGGAACTTGTTTTGGTGGAACATGTAAGTTGTTTTAGTCGTGCAACAGAAAACTCAGGTTGGACAGATAGTCTAGCTAGCTGTCTGGATTTATCCTGCAGAGATCTGAGGAGCAGTTAACCATAGTCCTCATAAATCCACCGGAGTTTAAAATTCCAACACAAAGAAAGCGGAAGATAACGGACATTGGCGAAAAGTCATGCATCCGGCAGAATTTCCTGCAGTACTGTAGCAATCCCGGAAGTGGAACGTCGTGAATATAGACTAATGTACCCATAACCATGAAAGACTCAAGGCAGGTTCAATACTGGTTTCCTGGTCTAGCCGAAATACTAACTGCGTGTCAATCACTGCTCATGCACACACATTGATTCTCCCTTGTGGGGGGAGGGGCTTAGGAGACCATTTTGGGCTTTAGCACAAAGGGGGGGAGGGACTGAGAAGTTGTCGATGTTCAAATTCTTTGGCTAAGTCCTGGATCTTCGCAATCCCACCTACAGCACCTTTAATCTCGCTTGCTTTAAAGCAACACCAACGATTCTTTTGTACCTTAAAATAATGTTTCCAAAATGGTTTCAGTGGTTCATCAACTCGTAACAGGGTGAACGGCACTCCTGCATTCGCTTTGCGGCTCTCTATCGGCTATAACCGCACCCGCAATGGAAAATTCCGCTTCCAACCTGTAGGGGGACCGAAGTGGAAAAGTAGTTTGGTGTTGCTTTAATACATTTCTGGGTGAAACGGGTTATTGGATGTGACATAATGTGGGAAGGGAGTATATATTAAGGCGTATAGAAAGCATTATTTTTGGACTTATTTTATAGAAAGCTAACTTTTACACTGCGATACGATAAAACAGATGGCAAAGCTCACTCTGCAGGACTCTGTGGTGTACAGCACAGCTTTAAGACAGTTTGTAGGAAGCAGTGGGGTGCACTGCATGACTGCAGGCGGCCAACAGTGGAGCAGAGCACATACAGGAAACCCCTTGCGTTAAAGATAGTCTGCAGATGGACGGCCTAGTGCAAAATACAGACATCCCTTAAGTAGAAAAAAAAAGAGTTGGTAGGGTCCAGCGTATTCAGCTAGTGCCCAAAATACAGTAGTGTCTGTTGAACTCAGTGGAGTACATTATGTACAAGAGCACATCACACATCACAAAATAGCCGTTAAGCTGTAGTGAAGTGCACTTCAGCTGGAAGCCCCTCTCAGAACGCTGCTTAGTACATCAGATACAGAGGACAGGTAAGCCCTCAAACAAGTTTTTTTCAGGCGTCAGCCAGTTGCTCGCAGCACACACAGATGTGCATCGAATATGAGCCGATCCTCAGTGGATTGCAGTGCATACACAGTGCAGCTAAAGCAATTTAAAGCCGATTCTGCAGGTGGAAGAGGCAATAGCCTGAGACATGCTGCTTCTTATAAGCCCTCTGTTTATTACAATCTATTAGGGATCTAACGATGCATCGTGAATCGGTTATAAATCAATATAAATGTGTAAAGATTACAACCAGTTGAGATAAAAAAAATTAATCGTGATGCAATTTTAAATGTCCTATAGTACATGTACATAGTACATTTACTTAAGTACAATTTTAAGGTACTTTGACTTTACTTTTGAGTATTTACATTTTCTCCTAGTTACTTCTACTCCACTACATCTCAGAGGGAGAGAGAGAGTCTCTACTTTCAGATTAAGATTTTACATAAAAAGATTCTAGAAATAAAAACAATAATGCTTTATTAAACGCATCCATCATTTCAGAATTATTTCCATGTTTTCTTTATATATATAGTCAGGTACTAGGAGACAAAGTTTGAGACTGAGTTTGAGTGTAGTAATATTAATGGCAGTATAAAAAGTAATATTACTGTAATGGCAGTGTGACTATATTCCTCCGTCCGGTATTCCTGCTGCTTTATACTCTCTGTATACTCATATTTAAACGAGCAGCATGCAGGCAGACATGCTGGACAATCAATCATTCATCTGGCATCTAATGGCTGCCATCACTCCCAAATAAACACATAAACCGCATCATTGGCTGAGTACAACATTTTATGGTTCCATCTTGAGGTTTGCCCTGCTATAACTTACACTTATGTCTGGTTTGAAGTACCATCTTGCTTAACTGAAGGTGTTTATACAACATTCAAGGTCTCTCCCACTCTCTCTTTCAAAGCCCTGCCTTTCCAGCATCACACTGAATTTCATTGTTTGTATTAGAACTGCAAAGATTAATTGATTATTCGATTAGTTGTCAAAAGTATTTCATTTTCAGTATGTCGTTTTCTGTAAAGAAAAGAAAAGAAGTCTAAATTCTCTGATTCCAGCTTGTTAAATGTGAATATTTTCTAGTTTCTTCTCTCCTATGTGACAGTAAACTGAATATCTTTGAGTTGTGGACAAAACAAGACATTTTAGGACAGGCTTTATCGATTAATTGAGAAAACGATCAGATTAATCAACTATGACAACAATCACTAGTTGCAGCAATGGTATTGCAATTGTATCACTAACGCTAGCACAGAAACGGATTTGTGCTACACAAACTGGTTAACACTCTTTGTGAAATCTCATTTGTGGACGTGAAAAGCGAAGTAAACCGTATTTTTTCTCAGTTCCTGAAAAGCTGAGTGTTTTTCGGGGGATCGTGTCTGCAGGACACTGACATTACATGAGGCGGGCTGTGGGCCATTCTTTCAGCAAAAAAACCAAACAAATGGGGCAGATAGAAGCAGCAGCGAGGCAATAATGACAGAGTGGAGCTGAGAGTCCCAGACAAACAGCAGGGAAGTGTAACCCAAGGCTGATCTTAACACAGACCTGTTTGTCATCTAGCATTAAATACAATGCTCATAGGACGGATGTGTGTGTGTGTGTGTGTGTGTGTGTGTGTGTGCGTTTGTGGGTCTGGAAAAGGCTCTGCCCTGCTGCAACTAATTTACTCCTACTCAGGCCAGACATACAGTCTGTACAGATACACCTGCATCACACACACATGCACGCACGCACACACACACACACACACACACACACACACACACACACACACACACACACACACATACACATGTAGACACTCATGCAGACACATCTGGCACCATCTGGAAAGCTATCATCAGTTTGCTGTCACTCAGCACCCCCCTCTGCACATGGCACTAGACAAGGTTGTGTGTGTGTGTGTGTGTGTGTGTGTGTGTGTGTGTGTGTGTGTGTGTGTGTGTGTTTACATGGAGCAGACCTTGAGTGTGACCTGAGGTCTGTGTTTGTCAATGGGCTGTTTCAGTGTTTGTGTGTCAAAGTGGGTGGTGTAATCTGTATTGATGGTTGTTTATTGTGTGTCATTAAATGATGTGTGTGTGTGTGTGTGTGTGTGTTTGTGTGTGTGTGTTTGTGTGTTTTACACACATCAATGCAATGATTAGGATTTAACCTCCGGCACGATGTTTGCTGCCATGAGAGTCTGACACATACTTCCATCGCTGCACAACACCTTTCTGCCTCCTCCTTTTTCTTTCTTTGAAGCCAAGAGAGATGCTAATGCCCACCGACCATTCTAGATACCAACCCCCTGTCTCTTAACCCTCTCCCTCTCTCTCTCTCTCTCCCTCTCTCACTCCCTCTCCCCCACCCACCCCATCTTTCTGTGTTGATGTGCGAGGCTGGCAGAGGACTGGAGCAGATGATTGCATCCACACCAGTGCACATTCACAAAGGAGCAGGCAGGCAGGCAGAGAGGAAGCTTCACATACTGTCACAACTGTGCTCTGTCTGTAACTATATGCCTCAGCGAGAGAAACATGCTGTGCAAGAAGCTTGTTTTGTTTTGTAGGGTGCACTTATATTATAGTGCACATTATTCTTTTTGCACCTTAGTGCCCATGGTGCTAGCTTTTTGTGCTGCAGTGCTGTTAGAAATTGCTGAAATAGAAATCAAATTGTAATACTTCATCTTGTTCATGCTTTAGTTTCAATTAAAGTGTTACCAAATGACCATGCATTTACTTAGAAATAATCCATAATTAATAATCCAATATAAACCATAGGGCTGGGTTTGATTTTCTGATTCAAATCAATCTTCATTTGAATGATCCAATATCGATTCATAAAATCCAGAGATGGATCTTTTTAAAGCTACAGTGAGATATTGGTATCGTATGAAGCTAGACAATCTAAGGTAGGCTATTAATGTCATGCTAAATAACGCTCCAAAGTTAGGTGAAATTTTGGCGAGGAGAAAATCAGCTGGCATGACCGTTTTTACAGATGTATGGCTTTAGGTATACCGTCTCTGCACCACACCCTCTGTACTAAAGAAAGCACTAGTACAATTTTTTTTTTTTGTCTCTATTTGGGGTCGGTTCTTAACGACAACATTAAAATTGTCTTAATAATGCACCAGGTTAAAGGGTTCCTTGTACAATTTACAGCATTGGTTCTCTGAGAATCTCTTTCATATCCAAGCAAAATAGGTTTTGCAACTGAGAACATCCTGAATCGAATGGATATTGAATCGAATCCAAACGAATCTGGGCCTTGTGAATTCGATACAATTATTATTGTGCAAGAGCTACCTTTGCACAGAGACTTAAATTTTCTTCCAAAATCACCAATTTTTGCAAATTTCTCGCAAAATTTAGACTTCCTGTGCTGATTGTCCAGTCCAATCATGGCAATCTTTACACAAATTTTAGGTCCTTCAGATGAGATTTGGTGTAAATGATATGATGAACATGTTGCATCAGCTCAGAGAGCCTTGAAGATATCATGAAGTATGCTGTGGTGGTTTAATTCCAGCATGCTGTGTTTTCTCCGTTAAGCATAATGACAGCAGCAGCAGCAGCAGCAGCAGCACGGACACATAGATAGACAGATAGCTATGTAAGATCTGACGGAATGCTTTATTTATGAATATCTGTGCTGGGGCAAGTCAATCAAGTGCACCACACAGACTTATGCAGGAAGCGAGAGAGAAGCGAGAAGGAAAAAAAAAAGAAAAAAAAAGTCAGACAGTCTTATTGATTCTTTGATTATTGAGTTTTATCTTGAAAACAGCTTTCGAAATGAAAGAAGTTCAGGATTGGCTCGCGGTGCTCGCTGCGTTTTCCTCCAAAACATCATCACTCACCTCTCTGCTGAGCTGACTGCCTCCATGATTAAATTACAGAACAGATGGGGGGAGAGAGAGAGAGGGAGAGGGAGAGGGAGAGGTGGATGGATATTTGTTGCTTTGAGGAAAAGGGAATGGTGAGAGCAGTTGCAGAAGAGAGAGAAAGGGCAGAAAAAGAACTAGGATGAGACATCTTGTAGTGAGACAGATGGAGGAGGGGTGATGAAAGGCTGCAAATGAGGAAAGGGAGAACAGGGCGATGAAACAAAGGGATAGCTGAACACATTCAGTCATGTCCACCTCTTTTATTCCCACAAATAATACTCACTTACTCACTCACTCACTCACTCACACACACACACACACACACACACACACACACACACACACACACACACACACACACACACACACACACACACACACTTTTACCCATCTGCACAATGCGCTGCACCAAAAATAACATCCACATAGTTTCATGGGTCAGTGGCAAGTTCAGGGAGAATAGGAGAGCACAGGAAAGGTGAGGAGATGATGGGAGGAAGGGGAACGTGTGGATATGGAGGAAGGAAAGGAAAGGTGATGATTTGCCTGGAAAGTTAAGGAAGGGAAAGAAGGAAAGGACAGGACAAGAGAGCACAGGAAAGGAAATGAAAGAAAGAAAGGAAAAGATAGGACAGCACATGGAATTAAAAGAAAGGAAATAACACAAAAGGAAAGGAAAAAGATAGGACAGCACGTGGAAGAAAAAGGAATGAGAGAAAAGGAAAGGACAGGACCGGAAGTGAGAGAAAAGGACCGGACGTGAGAGAAAAGGACAGGAAAGGAAAGGAAAGGAAAGAAACTAAACTGCCAGGAAATGAGAGAAAAGGAAAGGACAGGAAACGGCCGGAAGTGAGAGAAAAGGAAAGGAAAGGAAATGAGAGAAAAGGAAAGGACAGGGCCGTGAGAGAACAGGACAGAACAGGACAGAAAAGGGCAGGAAATGGGACTCACATCGTGCATTGACATGGAGGACGTGGGAAGTGAAGTGGTTAGCAAAGGAGAGAGAAAGGAACACACAGGACAGGAAATGCAGTTAAGGAAGAGCTGTTAATAAGGAGAGAGGAGCAAAGGTGGGACAGAAATAAATAGTGTTATACGAAGTGTGATATGACCGTTAATGGTGAATACCAGCACACCTATTCTATTCTATTGTATTATATTCTATTGTAGCCATAGTGCAGATTAACAGGATGAGAGGGGAAGGGGAGTAAGTGGTTTAGTCTGGATATAAAGACCACCCACAAAATGACAAGAGCAGCGGGGTGGGACCTCCTGTGCTCAATCAGCACCGATTATAGAGGTGGCATTAACCACCTACTGTACAGGCTTATACGCACACACACACACACACACACACACACACACACACACACACACACAGACTAGCACCGAGAGGTGCAGACTCTGTTGGAATTTTCATTATCGGTGTTATGATTGTTAAGGTAGAAGTTTAAAAGTTGTCACGCTCTTTAACACGCACACACACACATACGCACGCACGCACGCACGCATACACACACACACACACACACACACACACACACACACACACACACACACACACACACACACATACACACATACATACAGCATAATTTGCTGGCAAAATCCTATGCAGACATGAGAGTTGAATCTCAAAGATGTGAGAGAGAAAATAAACAACAGACAGCTGAGCCATGTCATTTGGTAATTAGTAACTAATACAGTAGCTGTATGCATGTGTAGGTGTTTGTTAGTGTGCAAAGGTGTGCGTGTGTGTGTGTGTGTGTGTGTGTCTCCTCAACAGCTGCTGCAGAGTGCGACTGTGCTTCTCCATCGCCTTGCAGGATTTTTCCACTCACGCCCTGAATTCATAACATTATGTGTATTCTTACTGCTTTTGAATGTTTGAGCAGCTAATAAAGACAGGAAATGATGCACTTTTTCAGACTCAACTCCTAAACTTAAACTAACATGGTGTGGACAAGGTTTTACTGTACTACATAAGAACCTTTTAGAAATGTTCCGCCCTTCATCCACAGTGAATACATTTAGCATCGCCTCGGGACTTTGTGAATGAATGCCGGTGCTCTTGCTATGTGAGTGGCCACTCAAAACAGGCCTGTGACTCAGTTTGGTTGCCCTACACTGACACACCCTTAGGCCTTTGATATGTGTGAGAGTATATAGAGGGTGGACTGTGTGATATGAGCTTTGGTAAAACATAATAATAAGTATGACATGCTTTTTTCTGCTACAGTACAGGAGAATAAACTGAACCCTACAAATTTCTGCCAAACACCAGTGGATGAATAACTGACTGTTCACTAAGCCCCGCCCCCTTAGTTACTGTTGCTATGGCTGTCAAGCTTTACTTTCTCACACAGCACATATGCAGTTTTGAATGATGAATGGCGGCAGATTAACATTCTTTGTAATTTTAGTAATGGGCCCATGATTTCAGACAGAGGTAGACAAAAGCAGGCTTCTCATTTCTTCTCTTTTCTAATGGATGACTGCTGATTTAAGCTAAGTTAGCGCACTAATTAAGCTAATGTTAGCGCCTTACACTGAAAATGCTGTCTTCAGCTGACTTTTTATTGCCAAGCCAATACCGGCCCACTATGCAACTTGCAGTACAGTAAGTGTGATGTGGAAACTTGAAACCATAGAAATAGAATGAGAATAGAACAGACATTCGCATTCAAATCAACATCACTGTAAAAAACGGTTATATTCTGGCAGCTGGGGAGCCAAAGAAATACTGTAAAATTATGGAAAATAATTTTCTTTTAAAAATACAAATCCTGCTCTTTTACCGCAGACATGTAAATTCACAGTACATTTTTGTAACTTTTTTGTGTTTCTAAAAAATACAGGAAAATTAACGAAACAATTCTTTAAAATTACAGGGTTTTTTTATGGTAAGAGCGCCGGCCATTTTTTTGGGTACCAGTTTTGGGTCAATATATTGACCTTTTCGCGTTTCCTATCACATCAGTCGGTAACTATATATATATATATATATATATATATATATATATATATATATATATATATATATATATATATATATATTTTTTTTTTTTTTATTTTTATTTTTATATATATATAAAAATAAAAATATATATATATATATATATATATATATATATAGGTTTTTATATATTATTTTTAATGGGCAGTTGGTAGTTGTGTTCAGCCCACTACAGAGCACCGCGACGCCGGTTATAGAACTCCTTCGTATCAGCGACAGTTGGTAGTTGTGTTTAGCCGCAAATAGGTGACTGTGAGCCCGGTACAGGCACCGCCAGATGACGGTGCTTTCAGGGGCCGTGGTAGTTGAGTTTAGCCCAGAAAAAGTCTGCGTCATTTGGCCACAACAGTTCGCTTCAGGCACCGAGACGACAAGTTAAGTTTAGAAAAAAGATCGTGGTTTGGATTAAAACACATCCTGGGTGAAAGTATTTAGTGGTGTTGCCGTAGCTAGCTGTCAAAGATGGCGGCCGATCTGCAAATGCGCGACTCACATCATGTAGGGGACTCACATTGTGTCTTGACCGTGGCATTTCAAAGAACTGTGACCATTGTAGCGGGCTAACTCATTCTATGGTTTCTATGGTCAATCCACAGTGCTGAGCGCCATTTTCTACTAACTAGTCAAATGACCGCGGCAAACAGTTCAATGTCCGTTCTACACTCTCACTCTACTCTTACATTAAAGCTGATAAACACACTGTTCAACCCCTTCCTTTCATTTGTTCTGGCTCGCCCTCTATAAAAAGGTAGCTGTCCATTAATGCTACTGTATGCTCACCATCACCATCTGGAGTAACAAAATATCTGCCTGACTGTCTTTTGTAGCGTGTGTGTGCGTGTGCATGTGCGTGTGCATGTGTGTGTGAGGAGTAGAATCTCTATTCTGCTTCCCCTGGTCTATATGACTCTTCTACTTGTATTTTCTGTATGCAATGTAGCACTACAACATCTAAAAATGCTTCGCTTCCACAGCCCACTCTAATGTGTGGGCAATGCAGAGTGGCGCCAGAAAGAGAGCCGCGGATAGACCATTCTGTCAAGCCTGGTAGCTGCCATACTGATAAATACCAGCTGATACTGTTATCAACAGACAGGGGAAGATGCTATAAGGGCCCAAATGCATGATGTGTGTGTGTGTGTGTGTGTGTGTGTGTGTGTGTGGTTGTGGGTGTGTATGTGTGTGCGTCCTCAGGAGGAAATGACCAGAGACCAGAAGGGACTGGCCAGCTGGACAGATGTTGAGTCTGGCCTAGCGCATGTGTGTGGTGTGTGTGTGTGTGTGTGTGTGTGTGTGTGTGTGTGTGTCCATACATAGCCATACATGTGTGATCCAGTAGTTGAACAGATGTTTGGTGTTGGATCTCTGCCCACACAGCTGCATATTTGCAAAAGATTCCATTTAATGTACCTGACCTCTGAGACATGCACTTACAGTTTGTGCAGTATTGTGTGTGTGTGTGTGTGTGTGTGTGTGTGTGTGTGTGTGTGTGTGTGTGTGTGTGTGTGTGTGTGTTTACAAATCCAGCTTTTACAATACTTACTTATCGAAGGCCATTAAACACTTTTGATCTAGATATGAATCCTTTATTCACAGTGTTATCATTTTCTGTAACTCCCTGTCTCTCTGCCTGCTTTGGTTGGATGCTTTCCATCTCATAAAGTTAGCACTGTGAAATCACTCTCTCCCATATTAACCTTCTTCAGTCCCTTTTTAAAAGAGGAAACTGAGCACCTATTGGGCTGTCCCTGACTAAAAAAGTTCTAAGTCGACTATAACGCTCACATGATTTCGTCGACTAATCTATTTGTTGACAGAGCTGTAAAACTGAGTTTCTCCACAAAGAATCACGCAAAAGCACCACTTTAAATCTTGTGTTTTACCAGAGATGTGCTCACAAGTTTCTTCAAAATAAGTCATTCAGCATGAAAAAGCACGAAAAAATGACTAATTGACTTAAGAAATCTTAGTCGACCAAGACCAAAACGACCGAAAGGGGAAAGCCCTAACCTACGTCTTCACACACTGATAGTTATTGTAGAACCCCCCCCCCCCCCCCTCATTAGCACTGCAGGATCCGACTAAAGAAGCATCTTCGGATTGCAACATCATTGCAGCAGCCTGGCAGTAAGTGTGTTACAAGTAGCTACAGCTGTTGCTGCTGCCAAGTCAGGTTTCCATCCAAATGTAACACAAATATAAACCGAATAGTTAATTAGGATCACAGCGACACGCTGGATACCTCTCAGAGAAAATGTAAACTCAGCCTACTTGTAGTGCTTCTTTCAAAATAGCTCCATTTTTTGCAGTTGTTTCTATAGATAGTATATCGATGACGTCACGTGAATGCGGTCCGCCAAATCGTATGGATAAGCGCCACTGTCCGCTATGCGCCATGCCAGGGTGCAATTTGCTGGGGGGGGGGGGTAGATGGGATTTCCCCCCTTCTGGTCTATATATCCCTGCCTCTACTGAATTACTTTTATGTAAACCCCCCTCCTCAAAGTGATCAATGCTACTTCACCAATAGACCATATATTATACAGTATACCTAAAATAGAAGTATTTTAAACTAAGTAAAGTGCTGTAACGTGAACGTGTATAGTGTGATAGAACGATAAAATCTGAGCGGCAGCTGCCGGTTGTATTTAGCCGCTACCGAGCTCCAGGACGCTGGCTACCAGCGGCAGTTGGTTAGCCGCCAATAGGTGACTGTGAGCCGGCTACAGGCACCGCCAGATGACGGTCCTTTTAGGGGCCATGGTTAATGTCAATTTATTTATATAGCACTTTTATGGTAGTGGAGTTTAGCCAGAAAAAGTAAGCGTCAAGTGGCACTGACAGTTAGGTTTAGACACCATAACGACTAGTTAAGTTTAGGAAAAGGATCGTGGTTAAAACACTCCCGAGGAACGAATGAGCGTTTCCTGGGTGAAAGTTTTTTGTTTTTGTCGTGAAGTGAACTCTGCTCTCCGGCTTGAAAGTGCTGTGTTTTATGTTGACACCAGATTGCGCTATTTCATTTTGACATTATTTTCCATTGGATATTGAAGTTCATAAATAAGTGTTTTGGCATGCCTGGCTGAGTGGCACTATATCCATGGTATTGAAAGGGGGATTTCATTTTTTGCATGTTTTGTTGTGCATGATCAAAAACACTCCCCCTGGATATATTTCACGAGTTAAACAAAAAATATGTCATTTTATGGAGAAAATGGTCTCTACCTGTGTAATCTTTGGCTGTCACAACAAGTCCAGTGATAGCAAAACGAGGCAATTACGTTTTTACAGAATTCCAGTGGTGAGAGAAAACGAGGGAGAGGCTGCGAAAGAAGCAAGGAAAGCTAGAAGAAATGTGTGGTTAGCCTGAATCAACCGGAAGAATTTCAAACCTTCACAGAACAGTAGGGTGTGTTCAGATCACTTTATCCAAGGTAATATCTCAAGACATCACTGTCGACTTTAGTAACACTAAGAATTCAAAGTGAAACACCAGTGTATTACTACCTA
The DNA here is from genome assembly GCF_008315115.2 of Sander lucioperca. Classification (NCBI taxonomy): domain Eukaryota; kingdom Metazoa; phylum Chordata; class Actinopteri; order Perciformes; family Percidae; genus Sander; species Sander lucioperca. The sequence continues at coordinate 17,407,746 of NC_050193.1, forward strand.
GGTTGTTCGCAGATCCAGCTCAGTAAGGCAAAGTATTGCAATACCTACTTTAACATTATTTGGAGACAATGTTACAGTTAGCCTGCTGTTAGACATGTCAAGGTATCCCACTAAAGGGATCCCACTCCCCAGCAAATTGATGAATTGTGAAACATCACCAATATTTAATTTACAAAAGTTAGAGGATGTAGAAGAAGGAATTCAGGATGGAATTCTATTTCTATACTAGCTTGTTTCTTTTGTAAAATATGAATCTATCTTACCTTAAAGCAGGAGTGTCAAACTCAGTTTCACTAAGGGCCACACTGGAAAATGAGAATCACATCAAGGGCCAGATATGTCATCGAAAAAGTCAAATATCTTTGATTGTATTACTGCATGTCTCATATAGTCTTCTCACTTACAGTTTGGTCAACAAAAATGTTGAAAAGAAATGCCAAAAACGTTGAAAAAAGCATCAAAAACGTTGAATAAAGCATCAAAAACGTTGTAAAAAGCATCAAAAACGTTGAATAAAGCATCAAAAACGTTGTAAAAAGCATCAAAAACGTTGAATAAAGCATCAAAAACGTTGTAAAAAGCATCAAAAACGTTGTAAAAAGCATCAAAAACGTTGAATAAAGCATCAAAAACGTTGAAAAAAGCATCAAAAACGTTGTAAAAAGTGACAAAAATTAGGTGGGCCAAAATTTATTGTGAGCCTAAATTGAAATGGGGGCTTGATCCGCATTTGGCCAACGGGCCTTGAGTTTGAAACGTGTGCCTTGCAAACCTGGGTTGCATTATTGAGTGAAATGTGCTCTCTTGTTGAAGGAGAAGATAATGTCACTGCCTGCTTTTGTCACTTATTAGTGTGAATCCCCCATGTTTACAATATATTGTGACTTATTTAAACCGTTGTTCCTAACATCACTTGTTAACTCAACATCACATCTGTATGGTTAAGGTTGTGTTATCAGGTCTTAAGGCACACGTATAAGGTTGGACACATTGGTAGGATATAACTAATGTTTAAAGCACGATGTGAAGCTGGCGATGAAGGCCTGCCCTTCACCTAACTAATAAATATTTCAGACTTTTCTTTGTGTAGTCTCATTGACATTCTCTCCTGCTGATTTGGAGGCAGCTATCTGGGTCAGATTTTTTTTTTCCAGGAAGCTTGTCTGAAATATATGTGCATAGACTGATGGTTGGAGATGATCAGGGAACTTTAGACTGGAGGACTTTCAGACCATCTGAACCCAATCCTCAGAGCAGCTGGGAAAACGTGAGCACATTGAGGGAGTGTGTAGCCTCCATCCTCCCTAATGAAAAAAAAAAGGAAAAGATGAAAAGGAACAAATCAACTAGAAGGAAGATAAAACGATGGAAAGAAGAATGGAAAGCTGTAGTGAATCTTGCCCTAGGTGCTTTTAGTGTGTCACAGTTGTCACCGCAGAGCTCATGCTAAGACATGTGATCCATTGCACGCGCGCGCGCACACATACACACACACACACACACACACACACACACACACACACACACACACACACACAGTTCACTCACTCTGAACTTATTCCAATCTCATCAAGTTGATTTCTTCCACGGCGCCATTTCATTTTCCACAGACCCTGAAGTCCATTATCTTGACAGTACTCTGCTGTACTTTGGGTTTAGTGCTAATTTGCAAATGTTAGCATGCTAACAAGCTAAGATGGTGAACATGTAAACAGTATACCTGCTAAAGTTGCTAATGTTGATGTTCAAAGTGCCGCTGTGCCTATATACAGCCTCACAGAGCTGCTAGCATATAGTACTGTATAGACCAAATCCTAATGGTTGTCATACGTAATTGTCAACAAGACTGGATTAATGCGACAGCTACAATAACTTCCGAGTAGAAAACCTCACCATACAATTTAATGTCGCTGAGCAAACAACAACTGGATATACTCTCATCTCGTTCATCTAAAATGCATGTTTGATGCGTTCATACGTCAACGCTTTCACTCACATTCAGTTGGAGACCTACTGTAAAAGACTTAAAGAAAATGACACCACCCAAAACTAGGGCTGCACAATATATCATTTTTTTTAATCGTCATCGCGATATCAACTGGCGCAATAAACACATCGCACAAGGCTGTGACATATCGCGAAAGACACTCAGAGATTTTTTTTTGTGTTTGTTAAAAGAAAATATTAGTAGAAAACTGCACTTTAAAATGTAACTGTTATTCTTTTTTTAGCGGTGACTTTTATATTCAACTCAATGTTCAAATTTGTTCAATAAAAGAATGATGGAAAGGATTTCCTTTCATTTGGTTTAAATTCCACAAGCAATTTGTTGAGTACTGAAAGCAGCAGAAATGCAGAACTGAGCACACTTTAATATCTGTTTATTTTTTCGCAAGTCATTTCGTTCTCGCGATATTCAACAACATTATATTTTCCTCATATCGTGCGGCCCTACCCAAAACTAGCAGTCAGTCCGACCGCCGGTGAGATGTTGCTGTTCGTAACGTAAGTTTTGGTTTATCAACTCCACTAGCAACTGTGTTTTACTATAAAAACCAGATTCTTGTGTTAGCACGACGTCACAGTGATTCAGTCTATAGTGTTTTATTATGCCAACATTTGCTAGTTAGCGCTAAACACAAAGTACACCTGAGGCTGAATGTCATTAGCCTGTCCAACGTATTGGAGAAACTACCATTTTGACCCACTGGTGGCTCTAAATGGAAAGTTAAGGTATCCCCAAAGTTATTACAGTTCATCCTTAATGTGTGAATACATATGAAAGTACATCTTCATTCATTTGTTGGACTGTGAAAAGATCAAGGCAGATGTAAAGAAAGACACGCCAAAATGACAAATGTTTTTTTGAAAAAGATGCAGGGACTGGTTACGTTTGTATTGTGTGGGTGCACACACCATAAATCCCTGGAAGGTCTGTCATTTGCACTGCGTTTTCGTTTTTCGTTTTTACATCTCTGTTTCCTTCTTTCTCTTGGCAACCCCCCGCCCCCGTTCCTCCGTGTCCGCCCAATGAATCAGTCTGGCTGGCTGTGTGTTGCTGTCAGGGAGCCGGTGACGGCGATTAGTCATGTCAAACTGGGCCAGGATCTGGACGGCCTGGGCTGACAACAGGAAAGAAGAGATTCGGAAAGATTCCACCAAAGCAACAGCTTCCCCCTTCTCTTTTTGTACTTCTTCTTTTTGCCTTGTATTTAAACGTTAACAGTGGAAAGACAGGGTGGGAATGAGAGGGGAAGCTGGGGGTGAAAAAGGACACGTGCATAGAAAGTCCCAGGTCAGATTCTAACATGGTACACCTTTCATCCAGATGAGCCACCACGATGGTCCAACATCTGCCCTTCCTTTTTGTCCCAGAGAAGAGCATGAGTTTGTGCGTTATGAGTGCGTGTTGCTTCTTACGCTACAAATAGCGTGCAAATTGACATGCATATACAACTTCCTCTAATGTATTTACAGTACTCTATGTATGGGTTTGTGTGATTTTGTGCTTGGTTAGTGTTCCGTGTTGCTGTCAGGATGTGGTTAACGTTACTAATGTGTTGATTTGCCTGGGCTTTACTCTTTGTGTAGGTTGTAACGTTGCTTGCTGGATTTGTCTTGAAATATTATGTTATGGGATTTAGGAGAGCACGTCTTCACGATGACAAGTTGTATCTTTACACTTGGTTGACATGCAATCAGTTGCCTAAGTTATTAGCGGTCAAATGTTAGGGTAGTATTAATAACTTTGCAATAACATTAACTAAACGTAACCTTTGTAATCGAAGTTAGCGTAGGTAAATAAACAATGCTTGCTGGTCATAAATGATCTGTTAAACAGACCGATGCTGTTGAGAGCTAGCAATTAGCAATAACTTTGGATTAGAACTCAGCTGGTCCGTTGGTACAGATTCGTAGTTCACTGACCTTTTTGTAGTTTTAGTTGACCTATGTGTAAAAAATAAATCTCTCATCTACTCTATACTGACGTGTGGAACGTGATGCCAGCCTCCCTGGTCTCTTTGGTCCTTTTGGTAAAGCAATAGGTGCTGCAGAGTTGATAATATACTGCAGTTGTTGCCCATAGGTGGCGATTGTAAACAGTACCCAGGTAGTTAATAGTTATGAGATAGTGTAGCATCTACGGTTTCATATCTGTGGTCATAACCTCCGCAAAATGACTCCTTTCACTATCATAATTTGATCCATTCCGTCCGATAAAATTTGGAAAGTCTAGAAAAGCCGTACGATTTAATCATTTTAGTCCCATTCAAGTTAGCGGAGTGCTAAACCGGAAATAGCCGGCCGGCAGATGTTTTCAGTGCGACTGCTCTACGGGCCACACAGTGTGGAAGCAGCGCCGACCATACGGGTGATTTTAGACACAGTCAAACTTTTTTGGCTTCATGTGCCACTGAGCAACTTTCATAGGAATGAACGGGACCCTGCCTCCAACGCTGTATCCAGTTCTCTTTATACATCCATGACTGTGAGCATGTTAGCATGCTGACATTTATATTATCATAGCATTTTTGCCTAGATAAAGCCTCACAGAGCTGTTAGCATGGCTGCAAACTCTAAATCCTGTTAGATTAGATCACAGTTGATGTCACCTGAGTCAAGACCAAAGAAATGTGGGGCGGCTTCTGCTGTAAATCCAACATCAAAGCATTGTCAGGCTAAATTCACAGCACAGACTGCAGGAAGACATTTTGTTTGACAAACTAATTTCCAAGACAACTTTATAATGATTCATATTTTGCGATCGTTTTGGGCAACATTCAATTTTAAAGACATTTACAAAGTGGCATGAATGTAAAAAGCACGCAGTTCCAAAAAAACTGTGAGCAGACCTGAGCTCCTCTGTGCAGCATGTGTGTGTTGTATATAGTATCATACCAACATCCATGTTCAGTTAACTCAACTCCTTTGATCCCTCTGTTACGGTAGGTGTGTGTTACTTCGGGCCAATCAGACGGTTGTTTTGCAGCACGTCAACCAATGGAGGAGAAGTAGTGGCGTCCCTGAGCCAATGAACACCGTTGTTTTGTATGTTTGGGCTGGCTGTATGCAGCTGTTCAACACATGCAGAACATGTGGTTTGGCTCCACATGATTGTGTGTGGTGAGTGTGTGTGCATCAATATGTGTGTGTGTGTGTGTGTGTGTGTACCTTGTGCCAAACCCGCTGTGGCCCCGCCTGATTCTGGTCTCAGTTTTCTTTCACTTTTTTTTCCATCCCTCCCCCTCTTGTCCTTTCTTATCTTTCCTCACTTTCCTTCTCTCTCTCTCTCTCTCTCTCTCTCTCTCTCTCTCTCTCGTCCTCGTCCTTGTCCTCTTCCTGGAGCCATCGCCATAGCAACAAGCACACAGTGCCGGCCAGGAAATTTGTGGATCACCGACGGTTATTCCAATTCAGCATTCCGGGGTCCGGTTGGACACTTTAGTCCTGCGCTCTGTGTGTGTGTGTGTGTGTGTGTGTGTGTGTGTGTGTGTGTGTGTGTGTGTGTGTGTGTGTGTGTGTGTGTGTGTGTGTGTGTGTGTGTGTGTGTGTGTGTGTGTGTGTGTGTGTGTGTGTGTGTGTGCGCTCGTGCGTGAGTTTTAGCATGGGATTACACTATAATCTGACAATACGGATTAGCACAGGCAGACCTACTGGCCCACTGGCTATCATACATTCAGTGTCTTTTTTTCTCTTTCTCTCTGTTAACAATTATCATCTTCATCAGCGCCATCATCATCCCTCCATCTCTGTTTTCTCTTTCTTCTCGTCCTCGTAATCATTTTCCACCGGCGGCAGCTTCTCTCATCCCTCTTTTGGTCTCTGTCCTCAGCTCTCATCCCCGTCCCGTCCCGTCTCATCCCTTCCCATCTTTCCTCCCACCCCATTCTTTTATTCATGCCCCCACCGATACGTCCATCTCTCCCTCCTGTCCATCCTTTTCATCTCTGATTCTATCATCCCTGCATCCATCCTTTTAACCCCCACCCCTTTCTGTATGCCTCCCACATTCTGCCCTCCTTCTCTCTGCTCGCTTCATTTGCCTTTTTTCAGTTTCCAGTTGGACTCTCATCCCGCTATTCGTCCTCTTTTCCTTCCTTCCCTCTTTCCTCCTTGCCTAACACCCCCCCCCCCCATCTCTCATTCATCCAAATCTCTAAAAACACTAAACTCTCATGGGATCGAAGAGGAGAAATTCCCTTTCACACGTTTATTTTTCTCCCTAATCACTCCAGCTCTCGAGGCTTTTATCTTTGCCTGCATCATCTCTTTTCCATTTCTTTCTTCTCTCCCTCTTTCTGCTGCCCCCCCCTCCCACCTCCACCCCAGTCACCCTGCCGGGGGAACCCCGGGCCCCCGTCTGCATGCTACTATGGTTGCAGGGCCGAGTGCCAACGCGCGGGGGGGGGGTGTTGGTGCTGGGTCTGTGGGTAGCAAAAGGGAAACTTGTTTGAGTTCAGTTCAGCGCAGTTGCTCATTCTTTCTTTCGTTCTTTAGTTCCGGTTGCTTGCACAGAGATGCAACATACTGCAGGTCCATGGATCGTTAAAATGTCAGTTAATATACTGGACAGGGTCGGCAGTACAAGCAGAGCTGAAATAATTAGTCATAGATAGACAAAATAATAATTTGCAACTATTTAGATAATGAATGACGCTTTTGGATCGAGCTTCTCAAATGTAAGGATTTGTGTTGTAAATGTAATTGCAAAAATATGCAAAAATATTTCTGTTTTGGACTATTAGTTGGACAAAACAACTATTTGAAAATGCCACTTTGGGCTCTAAGAAATTATATTTTTTACAATTAATAGACTGAATGATTAAACAATTTAAATAATTGGCAGATTCATCTAGGGCTGGGTTAAAATAATCGATTCTCCAATTAAAACCGATCTTTGCTTGAGTGATCTGATATTGATTCATAAAATCCAGAAATCAGTCTTTTAATATATGCCTTTTGACCATGGATGTATGGTAAGTAAAAAGTACTTTAAACGTACTTTAACGGTCAATTCTTAATATAAACATTAACCTGGTGCATTAGAAAACACATTGGGTTGCTTCTTGCTTGTATAATTTACAGCATAAGTTCTCTGAGAATCTCTTTCATATATAAGCTAAATTTGCCACGACTTGGAATTGCAGGCTTGGACCCAAAAGTGCAGAGTGTAGAGACGAGAAGGCAATGGAAGATTTAGAAGGTTTATTAAATGAAAACGGCTTACAAAAAAAAAAAGTGTCCAGAGGCAGGCGGGCAATCTGGGAACAGACACACACAAAAAACAGTAACAGGCAAAACTTCAGCACACAAGGAAGACGCAAGAAATGACGACGATCGGACAAGAGACAAAGCACAGATGTTACGTTTATGTATGTTTGTCTCAGTTCACATGCAAACGTGCAAACAAAGTTTTCCAAAATCTCCACTCTGGCCGGAGTTTTTAGAAAGAATCGTTTTCAGGGACGGATTCTCCTTTTGCGTGTAAACGAAGGGCACAAACAAAGAGAAATGTCTCCGTTTTTAAAAATAACCATGTACGTGTAAACGGGGTAAGAGACTACATACCCAAGGTAACGAGGGACAGCTGACAAGAGGGCTGATGAACAGGTGGAACACATCAGGGCGGGGCAGACAATCACAGAGGCGGGAAAACACACAAGGCAGGGAGTCAAACAAGACAGAAGATATTCCCATTTAAGATGCTGGAATCACAGAATTTTGACACTTCTTCATAAAAACATGACTCAAATCGATCATCTTTGCAGTTCTAGTTTACTGGTCACAAGGACTGCTCAGGCTCTGGTATAAGTTGTACGATGTCTGTGAGCTTTCTGAAGTCTGCGAAAATAACCCTGATGATGATAATGATGATGATGACGAGGTTACTGTAGGTTGGGCTTTAAACTTCTTAACAGAAAACCTGTGTTACAAACTATGACAACATTTTTGAACTTTATTCTCGTTGAGGTAAAATATCTGGTCACCAGTCTTAAAAATGATCTGTTATACAGACAATCAGGCCAATTGGCTCAGGGCAGGGCAGGGCTATCAGTAGCAGGCAGACAGTAGCTGCAGACACAGCTACAATAACGCCATTGTTCTCAATGTAACTCTAGTCTCTCTCTCTCTCT